>NC_136073.1:139278122-139650622 GCF_964261635.1 Lissotriton helveticus | reverse complement strand
GGCTCCCTTCCCCGGGACACCGGCTTGTCAGAGTGCCCATGACGGGCTCCACGGGTCCCGGGTATCTGGGACTCCCTTCCCTGGGCCAACGGCATGCCGGAGTTCCCAGGACAGGCTCCACGGGTCCCGGGCGTCCGGGGCTCCCTTCCCCGGTCCGACGGCTTGTCAGAGTGCCCAGGACGGGCTCCACGGCTCCCGGGCGTCCGGGGTTCCCTTCCCCGGGTCAGCGGCATGTCAGAGTGCCCAGGACGAGTTCCACGGGTCCCGGGCAGTCCTCCCCCGGGCGTCCGGGGCTCCCTTCCCCGGGCCGTCGGCAGGTCAGAGTGCCCAGGACGGGCTCCATGGGTCCCGGGCAGTCCTCCCCCCGGGCGTCCGGGGCTCCCTTCCCCGGGCAGACGGCAGGTCAGAGTGCCCAGGACGGGCTCCATGGGTCCCGGGCAGTCCTCCCCCCGGGCGTCCGGGGCTCCCTTCCCCGGGCAGACGGCAGGTCAGAGTGACCAGGACGGGCTCCACAGGTCCCGGGCAGTCCTCTCCCGGGCGTACGTGGTTGTCCGACAGATTCGGGCAGATGTGCTTTTACGAACCGGATCGGAATCGGCCCAAATAATAATAATAATAATAATCCACATTTGTAAGGCGCACAATCACCCGTAAGGGTCTCTAGGCGCTAGGGGCCGTTGGGAAGATTAAGCAAGCTATTGCCCAGAGTCACATGGTGCTGGGCTAATCTGCCGCCGGTGCCGGGGATCGAACCGTGATCCCCAGATTCCGGAGTCAGCCGCCCTAGCCGCGGCGCCAGCTATTTCCCAGAGTCACGTGGTGCTGGGCTAATCTGCGGCCGGTGCCGGGGATCGAACCCTGATCTCTGGGATGCTCGAGGGTTACTACGCGCTCTACAAAAACCTTAAATAAAAAAATCTCCAGATTCCGGAGTCAGCCGCCCTAGCCGCGGCGCCAGCTATTTCCCAGAGTCACCTGGTGCTGGGCTAATCTGCCGCCGGTGCCGGGGATCGAACCGTGATCTCCAGATTCCGGAGTCAGCCTCCCTAGCCGCGGCGCCAGCTATTTCCCAGAGTCACGTGGTGCTGGGCTAATCTGCGGCCGGTGCCGGGGATCGAACCCTGATCTCTGGGATGCTCGAGGGTTACTACGCGCTCTACAAAAACCTTAAATAAAAAAATCTCCAGATTCCGGAGTCAGCCGCCCTAGCCGCGGCGCCAGCTATTTCCCAGAGTCACCTGGTGCTGGGCTAATCTGCCGCCGGTGCCGGGGATCGAACCGTGATCCCCAGATGGGGATATCCCAAAAATCTGGCATGGATACGGCCCGCCAGGACTGGTTTGGGCACCCCTGGTCTACACTGTAAAATACACAACTCTCTGAGAAATGACTTTCCAAACTGACGTAGAGACATCAGCTCTAAATATGGCAACACGAATCCCTCATATTCTAATGAAACAATTGTTCATACTGACAGGGCGATTTGTTAGGGAGTGATCTAATAAAAACAAGCATTTGCAATGCAATCGGTCTCGCCTTTGGGACCTTATATGTATTTAGCTATGCAGCACATTAGCCTGGGTGCTGAAACACCTACTGTTCTTTAACATGGAGTGGAAAGTAAGCACCAAACTACTTGACACACCAGGTATGGGAACACATGGAGAGAAATATTGCCTTTTAGCGGGAAATGGTATAGTCCAAAGCTCTGTTTTTAATATAAAATCATGGAAAGAAAGCAATGAGAGAGAGTGTTGAGGAGGCATGAAGAAATAAATACAATTAAGAAAGGGTGAAGGAGTTCTAGAGAAAAAAGCCAAATTTGCAAAACAAGGAAAGGAGACAGGAAAAAGGACCCGAAGAAACTGGGGGAGAAAAGACCTAAGGAGAAAGGAATCAACTTTTAGTAAAGGAAGTGAAAAAAGAAAGCTAGAAATTAAAAGAGACCAGCAAGAAACAAAGCTAAGAAAATGAAACAAATGTAGAGAGAACAACACCAAAGAAAAGGGAAAGAAAGTGGATCAGAGAGAGAAACAGCCAACAAAGAGGAAGCGGGAAACATAGTGAAAAGGAGATGGGCTTGAAAAGCAGGATGTTTGCTGGAAAGGACATGAAAAGGCGGCAGAGAAATTAGCTGAAGCTATATGTGTGCTCAGCCACTGAAAATCATTGCTGCTACCTTGCACGTTCCACATGTGAGCAGCTGCAGAAAGCAGACAGCCAATAGGTGAACGCAGACCTATCGGGCTTTTAAAGCAGAGTACAGTGCACATTAGAAGAAAATTACGAGATATCAATGATGCCGGGAGCTGCACGATTCAAGAGCGCAGGTACAAGGCCGCCTCTAAATAAAGGTGATGCAGATAGACGCCGTGCGAAGTGAGTGATAGAGGCCCTCTGGTACCCATCCAGCCAGTGGCAGGATGCGAGAGATATATGAAGAGTAAAGACATGCCACCGCTTCCAGTCAAGGACTCTAGGTGGAAGTCTTGGCTCATTGCATCCAAACATTAGTCAGACTCTAAGCATGCACTGCAGTGTGTGCGGGGCCCATCCAGTGACAAGTTGCATCCCCGGGACACAGCATAAGCATGCAATACACAGTGTGCGGGTCACCGCACCCAGACAGACACACTGCGCGAGCAAGGTCTCTCTGGTCCCTGCAAACAAGCACAGTGTAGGGTACCTCGGGTCACAAGACACGGGAGGCTCACAGACACAGAGGGCGGCCACTTCAGACAACAAGACACATTGTGGCCCTCCCGAGTCACCAAATCCAGGCATAGGATGTGGGGTCCCCCGTGGTCACCTCGTCCAGACAGATGATGAGTGAGTGCCCCTCTAGTCATGAGACACTGCGAGATTTTCATCATTAAGTCTACACAAGCACAGTGTGTGGGCACCGCCTATCACAAGACACTGTGCAGAACTTTTGCCAAACTGCCCAGACAGGCAAAAAAGTCTGAGTCCCATTTGGTGACCTCCTCAGTCATTGCAGATGATCTGAACACATAGGCACAAGGCAAGTGTGTGGGGTCTTCAGAGGACCACGTCCAGCCTGGCACTGTGTGGGGGTTTTGTAGCAATGGGATAACCCGATAGGCCACTGGACCCAGGTAAATTATGGTACAAAAGATAATGTCACAGTGGATTATCCACTGTGACATTATCTTTCGTACCATGACACTGTGTGAGCGGCCCTTGGGTAACCAGGTCCAGTGAACCAGTGTGCGGACCCCTTAGGCAGCCAGGTCCAGCTGCACAGAAGTAGCGGCCCTAAGCTAATCAACACTAACCAGGTACATCATTTGGGGGGTATACAACGTTACAACGCAATTTTTACAACGCACTACCATTACAACAAAACTTTTACAACGCAACATCCATTACAACGCACACATTTACAATGCAGTCATTACAATGCATGACACTACAACGCACACCACTACAACGCATACCATTACAACGCAGTCATTACAACGCATACTATTACAACACAAAACTTACCATCCAACACTTACCCTACTGTTGCACCCCCTGGAGTTAGAATAGTAATTTTAACCCCTACACTATCCAAAACTTTCCCTACTGTTGCACCCCCTGGAGTTAGAATAGTAATTTTAACCCCTACACTATCCAACACTTACCTTATATGCAATGTAATGTAATGCGTTGTAATGGTATGCGTTGTAAATGTAGTATGCGTTGTAGTGGAATGCATTGTAAAAGTATTTTTTAAGAATTCGTTGTAATGGTATGCGTTGTAATGGTGTGCGTTGTAATGGATGTTGCGGTGTAAAAAATGCGTTGTAAAGGTATGCGTTGTAAAAGTGTGCGTTGTAACGTCATACATCCCATTTGGGGCCTCCAGTGACTAGGCCAGACACACTGTGTGGGCACCTATGGTCACAATACACGGTGTACGGGACTACAGAGGTCACAGTACTTGGTGTACAGGGCCCTGGCAAACCCGTCCAGCAGCACAGTGTGTTGGGTTCACCAGTCATCCCATGCAGCCTTAATGCAGACCCTAGATATGCGGATGCAAGCCACTGAGTGCGGGTCCCTCTGTCTTCAAAAACAGTATGTGTGGCCCCATTGGTTAAAATCATCAGTGTTTGGGGCCCCGGCTGATCATAAAAAATAGAGCAGACCATTCTGGTCACAATACAAGGTGCATGGGGCACAGTGGTCACAATACATGGAGAAGAGGGCCCGTCGGTAAACCAGTCCTGCCAGACAGTGGGCGGGGCCTGCCAGTCTCTGGGGAGACCCTAACATGCTGCAGATGCTGGCCCTTCTGACCACAAAACTCAATGTGCGGGCCGCTATGGTATGTATGAGGTGCCCGCTGGTCATAATACACAGTGCAGGCCCCAGCGGATCACCATAAAAGGTAAGGGGGCCTGCTATTCACCATGCACAGTCTGCGGGGCCACACTGGACGCTATACACAGTGCGGCCTCCCCTGGTCACAGTCACAGTACACGATGTGCGGGGCCACACCAGCTACAATCCATGTCACGCTGCTCCTCCCATCGCATGACAGCATTGGGTGGGACTCTCGGGTCACTCAGTCATGCCACTGGCCACGTTGTAAACATGCAAGCACTAAACACGGCAAGATATGAGCCCTTTCCAAATCTCAGCATCGATTTTATTAACAAGCATTTGCAATGCAATAGTACTCGCATGCACGCGAGACCTATTGCATTGCAAATGGGAGTGCGGGCGGGGGGAGAAGGCATGGAAAGAAAACAGTGCTCCCAATCTAAAAAACACATAACGTGCAGCTCTCGAAGTAAAGGGGCCAGTAGCATTGGAAGGATACAAATAAGGACATGGTCGTCACAAGGAGGGACTAAAAAGCCTATAAACCAATCGGAAAGTAGCATTTAGGAACAACAAAGACACAAGCCAATGAAAAAGATGGGCAGAGAGTGGGCGGAGCTTCCATGGTGCTTCCACTCCATACTGACTACTGCATGCCTCGCAAAGCGAGCAGCACATGCGCGCTTCCGTTACAGGGTCGACCTAAAGAGAATAGAAGATCTGCATGTATTGATGTAATCAGCCCTATTGACCTAGCAAGCAAGCCTCCCCACCATGCCCTTAGCTTTAAAGTGACATCATGTTTTCTGTGGCATATTCACAGTCTGCTGTGCATGCTTCGAGCCAGCAATACTTTACATGCTCTGGTCTTCGAGCTCATATTGACAAGGTAGAAGTGAGACGGAAAGTCCCAAAATGCTATATGGTAATGGTTAAAACCTCTGCACTGTTGGGTGGTGCCTCAGGTGACATATGGCCCACATGGAATTTCTGAGGGATTTTCACATTGCAAGCAGGACATGGACAGGAAAGAGGGCAGAAAGCCATTCTGAAGAAAATAAGCAGAAAATGTACATGTGGAACTAAACATTTAAAATAGATGAGCTTTTTTCTGCACGACAAGTGATATCTATTCTGAGAGCATTGCTGTCAGCCCACACACATGTTAGTTTGATGTGGAATTACTTTATTGCTTCCTGATAATTAGCATTACAATGATAGAATGAGTCCTAGTCTAATTTGTCACAGTTGTTCTAGTGTACTTTCAGAGTCACTGGACTTATGCAATTGTGCGGCCACAGTGTTGTTCACATGATTAAAGATTTTCAGCATTTGCCGTATAATGTACCATCTGCCACATATCTACTGATTTTAACAAAAAAATGTTTTAATTCAAACAGTTCAAAATATACTAAAAAGGCAGCGGAATGTGCTGTCATGCAGTGCAATGCCCTTTGCAAAGGTTGACAGGTCAAATTCCTGTTGCTTATTACTATATTGGGGTGCTATACTGGGACTAATGAGGTGCAGCCAAAGCCCAGACCTTGTTTACGAGTGTATAAATGAAAAAAAATTAAGAAATACTATTGAAAAATGTGCTGCATAACCCCACATATTTAGCTTTTTCTTGCTGCATGATTTCATCAACTCTGCACACAATTTGGCACTTCCATGCTGCATAATACTAGTGGCCTTGAGTACTTTATATCACTGGTGAGGTGTCTTGTGCTTTGTGGAAAGATAGCACATGAAGCATTCTATTGGATCCGCTTGGTTGTGAATGTGTTCACTTATAGAGTGGCTGGTGTGGGAGATGTTTTAGTGTTGTGCATGCTGATCAGACTTCTGCTTTTATTGTTTTATTTGTCAATGCATCTCAGTTTATATTGGTGTAAACATATGCAAAAGCAAGTGGCAGCTCATGACCTTTGAACGTGGTGGGTGTGTAAGAGGGAAACATATAGCGAGCACTAACTGCTTAGTAAATAGACTGTGCCCTAACACCTTTGCAATAAAAATTCCATTTTCAAGCACAGTATAGCTACAAAATGGAATTTGTAATGCAGAAGTGATCGGGCAGTCTAAGTAAAAGCCGAAACATGCTTCCAGAGAACATAAGCCTGAAGCTTCTCAGTCAATCTAAGCACTGCTCTCATGGTGTCGAGAAAACTAAACAACCAAAGAGTAGTGACAGGATTGGCTGTGTCAGGCAAGCACAACGCTCCATCGTAGTCCGATGGGGCTGCGTCTCTGCAATTCCAACTTCCTCATACCATTGGTTCTGGAAGCCTGAACTGCGCATGTTAGTCTGGCCATGGTGAAAACATTGGCCATTCTGACATGCGCAGTCCAGTTTCCAGAACCTCAGCTGGTCCTCGTTGTCATTGGATAGCACTGTAGCTCTGCCCCGATGGAAAAACGAGTGACGGAAAAGGTAATTTTTATTTCAGTTTAATAATTTGTCTCTTGGCTTGTAGGGGCTCCCAGTAGGTGGTCAACATCCCCATGCTCCTTCAGAGGAACCGCCCTTTGCAAGAGCTATGGTGCTTAAGCCTATAAGGAGCTGGATACATTACTTACTGGTATTCTTCATTATTCTGAATCAGAAATTCCTTGTCCCAATCATAACACTTTAGGCATTTCCTCCCTGCCAGCCACCTCGCAAGACCAGCCTTTAATGTAGTCTTTTTTCTATTTTAAGAACTACCATAAAGCACCTCCACGCCCTCAGAAAAGCCCTTGCTTGTCAACCATGTCAGCGTCCTTGGAGTATCATGACGGCCTATTATATTTGGAAGTAAGGTTGTTTGTTTATTTTAAGCAGCTATTCAGTCTTTAAATTGGTGTGCCCTCAACTGGTCTGGTGGCAGCTTCTCCACCAGTGGCCCAGAGAATGGCTCATTCAAGGAGCAGGTTTTGGGGTTAGCTGAGCTGGGGCGGTGGAGGCAATTTATAACAGTGGAAGTATGCTGCAGAGTTGAGTTTGGGATTCTAAAAAAAGTTAACGTTTTCAATTCCTGGTGTCTCTTTGGCCATGTGTCTGGTCCAACACTATTATAAGCTAAAGGTAACTGCCATAGTTGAGGTCTTCATTTTGAGGGTCTTGCTTGTTTCCCAGGTGTCGCTTCAAGCAAAGGAAGGGGAGGCCGAAAGGTGAGACAATTTGTAGGTTTCCTGTAGTAATTACTGTAAGGCAGTGGATTCTGCCCAGATTTGTTTGCTTTTTGACCACTCAATATGTGATCTTTTTACTGTGGGTCAGCACCATCACTGGTGACTCACCCACGGTAAATGCACTGTAAATGGATTGTGCGTGTTTTCTACCAATGCCCCCCTTTTAAGATAAGGCCACTGTGATGTTACAGGGGTAGCGGCCACCTGTCTGGTTACACTTGAACACATGTGCACACATGGGGGCACATGTGTGGGGAATGCCTGTGTGAAGCTCCAGTTGTGCACAGCCAGATAACTGTGCACCAGTAGCCTGGAGCAGAGGAGAATCTGCACGGTTGGATATTGACCTGGGGTAGGCCTCATAATGTTAGTGCACACTCATCAGGAAAGTCAGGGTGGTTTACAGTTGTATCTGCAGTAATGCACCACTCCAGTGACGTATTGAAATGGGATGGAATCTATGCCTAACTCAAAAATCTGAGTACCAAGAAGATATCTGAACACCTTATGGGCCAACCAGGGTAGTCATAGTTCTCTGGCTCCGCTCAAGATCAAAGCCCAGGCCTTTACTCACCCTGTTGTGCCATGATACTCATATTTCTCTCCAGCAACAGGAACAAAGGTTACCCCACACAAGGGGAGCAATTAACAACACTTTCCTCATCTCCTCTCCAGGAAAGGGGTGGGGTTAAAGGATCTGTATCCATCAAATAGCTTTCATACTTCACCAGGAATGTGCCAGCCCAAGCCATCTAAACAAAGAGGAAGCCCCGACAACTAGCCCCAACACAGTAGAAGGCATCCCTTTGAGGTTTTAGTGGGAAAGGCCCTGGCAGTGATGTCAGGAAGGGGCAGAGCTGAGGCTCCTGGGAGAGATGTGACTAATGATTCCTTGTTTTCGCTAGTTTGAATTTTCCCAGCATGCTTTATGCAGGAGGGTTGGGACAGGGGCATAGAGGTGATGTGACACCCCAGGATATGTGGTAAATAAATAAATAATACCCTATTTTTTGAATATATAAATGAATAACAGATAGCTCAATAAATAAGAGTCAAGATTCGAGGTAGTAGGAGTTTCGCAGGTTTATTACAGCATAAAGGACAGGAACAGGACAACCTGCATAGGAATAGGATGACAGGGCCCAGCAGCGCTGCTGGTGTCAGGATCGGGGCAAAGGCAGGAAGGGATAACTTTTAATAACAATACATGAGCATATATACATAACGCAAACACATAGCATTACATTGCAGTAGGCGTAACAGTGGGTGGAGCAGAAGGCGTGACGCGTAGCAGTCGCGAAAGATAAGGGTGAAAAGAGGTGTAACAGGGCGTATACATAGACATGTGATGCAAACGTAACAGAATATGTCATGAATGGGGCGGAAACCATGGAGGGGGCTACCTAAGGAGCCGGGACCTCTAACCTGATGGTGCGCGCAAACCAGCAATGACGTATCACTAGGAGAAGCTGGGGGCTATGAACTCTGTGCTAGGAGCAGAGACTGAAGTCTGGAGAGTCAGGGCGACATGTACCTAAACAGTATCTAGTATCTGATGTTTAGAGAACATGTTGATATAAACTAGAAGTCAGGAGGGGAAAGGCTAACTTGATTCTAAGACTGGACCATGCATTATTCTACATGTAGTACGTGATGAAGAATATTAAATGACCATTAAATGCAGTATTTCTCTAACGTGGAGACGTGAAGGCTAGACAATGACGGAAACTATTGATGCAGTTCAGTAGCTTAGGAATGCAGAGAAGGAAGACTGAACTGATAACTGGAATCATAACATACTTTTGGCAGACTCAGAGGCAGAGCCAAGCTGAACCGGGCACTGCGAGGCAGGAAGTAAGTGAAGGGTCGAGGATACAGGTGGGGGCTGTATCGCTCCTCAGCGAGGCTGCAGGAGACAGGAGCTGAATCTGGTGTCCAGGCCCTTTTGAGGCCTAGAAACGGGGACTTTATAATGGAATAACGTGCACACTGAGAAACGTGGCAACGTAGCTTTACATAGGCCTGATATTCGTAGTATTCACGAGGACTGGAAACTGGCATACTAGAGGTGGACACAACTATAATTGCGTCTTGAATCGAACATAGGGAATACATATGCATATTTAATCATGCACACATAACATATGATGGAGGAGGCGTAGGGACACAGAACATGGCAAAATTTACTTTTCCACATTCCCTCCTTGTCACTACGTTTCCATCAGGAAACATCAATATTCATGATACCATCTATCATTTCATACAGTATCATTTGCTCGTCTCGAATTATCCTGGAACGGGATTTAGAACGGGGCTTGGGACTAGGAATACAAGAGGTAGCACAAATGCCGCAAATCGCAGGGCCACATTGTATACAGAGGCAGCAGCTAAATATGATCGCTACTGCAATACCTAGAAAGGACAAGACTTTCCATCCCCACGCGGAAATTATATTCCAGAACCAACCGGACCATGTCCAGGTGCCTGGGTCTTGGTGTATCAGATGGGCAATCTTATGGAGTCTGGTTATAGCTGAATAAACAGACGGCGCGTTATTTGGAATGAAAATGCAGCAACTAGATCCGATGACTCTACAGGCCCCGCCCCTATCGGCCAGTATGACGTCAAGGACGAGACGATTCTGTAAAACGACAAATCTCATAGCAGATTGCTCTTCAGTTAAATTACCTAGAGCAGAGGCAGTCTCATTTACTACAGCTTCAAGGGTTCTGGTTAACCTGCGGATTAGCTTACTATTCTGGATAGGTCCTATAAAGAAAAAGAAACCTCTATTGAAATCTGTATACTGTTCTAGGGCAGTTTCAGTATAATCGACAATTGGGGACTCCCTTCTATGTCTAATGTGTACTAGATGTGTGTTTCTATGATAATCAGGTGGGGCTAGAAAAACAGGTGGCAGTAGGAAGGCAATGTAACAGGTTCCCTCCCAATCGAGGGGCAGACGAACATATGCAGTTTGACCACAAATAAAATAAGAATGACGTGAAGCTTTGAAAATAGATTTCCCACTGTCACTATACTTGACAATAGTAGTACAATCACTATGTCCTACATGTACAGAACCATAATTTCGGACACATAATTCGCCTTTAACTGGTAGTACTGAAATAGCAGGTAAGTCTGGAGTGGAATCAGACTGAACATTCAGGACCATGAAATTCGAAGAATAGTTACCTAAATTATACACTTCATTTTCTAGATCTAACCCGGTTCTGTGGGGAAGACCTTGCTTGTCTGGAAAACATGTACTGTTAAGAAAAGACATATCTGTTGAGGATGACGTTAACGTGGACCATGCTCCACACGAACCATTATGTGAAAAAGGATAAGGAAAAAGTGGCAGAACTCCCTTCGGTGTCTGGAAAGGGGGGAGTCGACCACACACCCAACAATTAGTGGCATTGCTGGACTGGTGTGAGTAATGTAACATGCGGATAAATGAGTTGTTTCGCATAGCGAGGCGGTAAGAGAGTTCATGAGGAGGTAGGTCACTAAACATGTGCTCTACAGTAGCATTAGCAGACTTATTTACATGAGAAACTGGGAAATACAGGTAAAATGCATAACTGGTGCAGGAAATCATAATGCTGAGAAATAATATGAAACATAGAAAAGCGATACATCAGATTGAGTTTTGACTAACTCTCTCACTATGGGGGTCTAATTTATACATGTCAGAAACAGTCTAACCGTTTCACCTAGGGGAGGACTTAGACAATCAAACTGGCTGACTTATTTTACTAGACCGGAGTTTGAGCTTATACTCCTGTTGCGGAGTTTTCTCTAACAGGGGAGGGGTTGTAGCAATGTCTTTTGCTGGACAGTCCTTGAGAACAATATTTTGGCAATCCTTCAAATCCTGGGAAATGTTCTTTAAGACAAGTTTCAGTTCATTAAATTGTTTTATATGAGAAAGGTGCACCCAGCCTTTGCGACCTTCCAACTTCACGGCTGTACGGGTGGTGAGGAGGACCTGTCGAGGCTCTTTCCAACGAGGCTCCAGCGGACTTGATCTGTCAAAATTCCTGACCATCACCATGGATCCTGGAACGATTTCATGCGGTGCCACCTCGGTATTGTCTGGAAATGCGGCGGCAACCTGTGAACGACATGAGTTGAGGGCAGACATCAAGGAAGCTAGGTAATCTGTCAGCATATTACTTGAAACATCGGTAATACTTCGGGGTCTAGGAGTACCCCACATATTTGGGGGGCGGCCGAAAACGACCTCATACGGGGACAGACCTGATCTGGAATGTGCGACCATGCGCATATAAAACAAAGCAACTGGCAGAGCTACCAGCCAGTCCACACCTTTCTCTTTACACACTTTGGCAATTCGGATTTTCAGGGTCTGGTTATGTCTCTCTACGAGACCGGCTGCTTCAGGATGGCGTACACAATGGAACTTCCACTGGTACCCTAACAACAGGGAAACATGCTTCATGAGTTCAGATGAGAATGGCTGGCCGTTGTCAGAATATACGACTCTAGGGAGTCCATAACGAGGGAAGAACTCACGAACCAACTGCTTAGCAGTGGTCGCGGCTGTGTAATCTGGGACTGGATATGCTTCTGTCCACCTGGACAAAGCGCATACAACTACAAGGACATACTTGAAACCTCGACATCGCTCCATTTGAATATAATCCATCTGGAGGACTTCAAAAGGGTGGTCAGGAGGCTGGAATCCACCTTGTTCCACCGGGACACTTTTACCTGGATTAAACTGACAACATATCATACAGGTACGGACTTTCTGCTTGGCTGCAGCTCGTAAATGCTTGTTGAACCAAATGTTCTGGATACTGTCTAACATAGCTTTTTCTCCTAAATGTGCTGGACTATGTGCGGTATTAATAATGACTTGAACCATAGAGTCGGGGAGAAACCAGGTGGCTCTACCCTTCGTTAACCATCCTTGATCTGTCTGGACCCCTCCTTGTTCGGACCATTTCTTGATTTCTTCAGGAGTAGCATGTAACTGTATGTCTATGACATCTTGTGTAGGGTCCTTAACTGTCATACATGTAGTCGGATCTGGAGTATGTGTCATGTTAACTGGAATGTCTGGAGTCTGTGCTGTAAGCTTGGCTGTGCGGTCTGCTAGATCATTACCTTGGGAAATAATGTCAGTAACTTTCGTATGTGCTTTGCACTTCATGATAGCAATGGATGTCGGTAAATGTATGGCATCTAACAGAGCTTGAATAAGGAGACCATGCTGAATCTTGGTTCCATGAGAAGTCATGAAACCTCTCTCCTGCCAGAGCACTCCGAAGTCGTGTACAACTCCAAATGCGTACCGTGAATCTGTGTAAACATTAACTTTCAAGTTCTTGGCGTGTATGCAGGCTTGTGTCAGAGCAACTAGCTCTGCTGCTTGAGCAGACAGGGTGTCAATACGGTGTGTTTCAATAACTTCAGTGTCAGTAGTAACTGCATACGCGGCGACTAGTTCTCCTGTACTAGTTCTCATACATGAACCATCCACATAAAGTGTCAGGTCCGGATCTGGTAATGGAATATCTGTCAGATCTTGTCTTGGCTTTGTCGTAATGTTAACTACTTCCACACAGTCATGTGTGGCAGAATTCGAAGTAACTGAGGGTAACAGTGTAGCAGGATTCAGGATGTTGCAGCGTCTGATTTCTATGTGTGGCTGGAACAGTGTCAATTCATAACCTGTTAAACGTGCAATTGTCAAGTGCTGAGTTTGTGTTCGGTTTAAAAGAACTTCCACGGAATGTGGAACTTGTACTGTCAGGGAGTGTCCTAAAACTATGGAATCACTTTGTCTGATAGCTAGTGCTGTGGCTGCAACTGACTTGAGGCACGCAGGCAGAGCCTGGGCTACAGGATCTAATGTGCTCGAAAAATAAGCACATGGCTTGTATTGTCCTGCTTGATCTTGTGTGAGAACAGATAATGCTGTACCTTCGCGTTCAGTGACGAAAAGTGTAAAAGGCTTACTGTAGTTCGGTGTCGCTAGAACTGGAGCTTGGCATAGGGCTTTCTTTAACTCATTGAAACTAAGTGTATGTTCAGATGTCCAAGGGAGGACAGTCGATACGGCTGCCTCCTGTGTCGTTAACTGTATCAGTGGCTTGGCTAGAAATGCATACTGGGGAATCCATTGTCTGCAATAAGAAGTAAGGCCAATAAAGGCACGTACCTCCTTCTGGGTCTTGGGCTGAGGAAGACTCGCTATTAACTGGATACGGTCTGGTGTCAACTGTCTACCCCTCTTGGACAGTAAGTGTCCTAAGTAGACCACTTGCTGGACACAGAATTGAAGTTCAGAAGGGGACACCTTGTGCCCCATCTCGGCTAGGAAATACAAGACTGTAAGGGATGCTTGCTCGCAAGCACGTTCAGAACGGGCTGTGATCAGTAGATCATCGACATACTGGAGCAGAGCAGTGTCAGTTGGCATGTGAATGTTGTCTAGTTGTCTCTTGAGTGCTTGACTGTAAATACTAGGACTTTCTGTGAAACCTTGAGGAGCTCGTGTGAACATATAGCTCCTTCCATTTAAACAAAATCCGAAAAGGAACTGGCTGTCTGGATGAATAGGGACACTGAAAAATGCGTTCTTGAGGTCGATTACAGTAAAGAACGTGGCTTCGGAATCAATGGCTGTTAATAGGGAAGAGATGTCTGGGACAACTGGGTACTGAGGAACAATACATTTATTAAGCTCTCGTAGGTCAATCACTAATCGATATACTGGGGGTGCGTTTGGATCAGTACGTTTCATGACTGGAATGATCGGAGAATTGCATACATTGGAGTCAGTTTCTACAACCACTCCTTGAGCCATGAGCTCGTCAATAATTTTGGATAAGGCTGCTACAGCCTCAGGTGGCAATCTGTACTGTCTGATTCGTGGTAACACTACACCTGGCTTGAGAGTCACACGATAGGGTGTGATTTGCATGTAACCTACATCAGTTGGACCTTGCGCCCATAAGTGCTGCGGAACATTAGACAGTCTTGAATCAAAATCTCGTAATACATAGTGACCCTTAAAGTCACGTAGGAACAATCGTATTCCCTCTGGGGAACAGCATATAACTGCACCTAACTCTTTCAGTGTTTTAATGCCTAATAGATTTTCTGGACATGACTTAGTAAGTAACAGATCAGTAGTGCGGGACAATGGACCTACTTCTAGAGAAACTGGCTTTGAGATCTCATTTACGATAGGCTTTCCTGAAAATCCAAGGGAAACATTTCTTGAGCCTGAGAGCGGAGCCCCTGGAACGTCGGCGTGACTAATTGTGGTCCTACTTGCCCCTGTATCAATCAAAAACTTTCTGTCTTTCCCTAATACTTGACTGTGAACATAGGGACCTTCTTGATCTACAGGTATCTCGATGAGAGGCAAGCCTACCTCCCTCTCTAGGCTGTTTCATGAATACTGCTGGTACTCTGGATACTCAGACTGTGCATACTGGTACATCTGCTGTGTAACGTGCTGTGTTGCAGCGATAGGCTGCGGTGCGGTAACTGTCTGTGGTGCATTCTGTGGCTGAGGAATCTGTGAAACTTGTTCTTGTCTAGGCGGACGTGGTCTTTCTTTAGTCTTACCGGTAGCTATGTTGTGTTTCAGAACTGCACACTCGTTTATAAAATGACCTGGTTGTTTACAATAATTGCAGTTCCCTTTAACGGGAGCTGCAGGATGACTGGCTTGATTCGGACCCCTCTTCTGACTGTCTTGAGGAACAGATTGTGCAACTAGTACTTTCATCTTCGTGTCTTTCATACGTTTTCTTTCGTGTTCTTGTTCTTCTCTGATTCTATTCTGGTGGTATTGGAGCATCTGCAACATCTGGGACGGGGTATTAGCTTGCCAGGTACTTTCGACTTTCAAAACTCGATTCTTAATTTGTGGGCTTGAATTCTCGACTAATTTAGTAACAAAAAGGTGAGGGTATGACTCACTACTTGTCTTGAGGCCACTGTTGATGCTAAAACATTTTTCAAATCTAGAATAAAAATCACTAATATCTTCGTCTTGTTTCTGTTTACAGGCTGAGATTGCATCCCAGTCTTCTTTTCTAGTTGTCAATAATCTGGGTAAAACTTGTATTAATAATTCCGGTAATTCTTTACATTTATCTCCAAGACCGGTACCTGGTACTCGTGCCTTATCTTCAGCTTCTAGAACTGCCCAATCGATCTTTTTCTCTCCCACCTCCCATTCTTTTTCCTTGAGCTTTTCATACACCCCTGCGGGCAGCAGAACCTTTAACATTTTAATTATATCTGGATACGTGTATTCTCCCATACGGAGCATGTCTTTTAATTCTCTATGGAACCCTGCTGGATCTTTGTCATGACAGGGAATTAATTTCTTCATCTCGAGGAGTTCCATCTTTGTAATCGGAGTGTAAACAAACACTCGTTCTAGTTCGCCACCCGTTCCTCTGACTGGGTGGACCTCTCGTAACGGATTCTGTCTCTCCATGTAAAATGGTTTACTTTCTGGGGGTGAGACATGAACAAAATGCGGGTTCAGAAACGTTCTATATTTGTGGCGCTGTTCTAGAATGACACGAATTAAATCGGTACCTAGACCTCTCCATCTATACTGGAGTAACTCGTTCAGGATATCATGTAACGGGCCTGGATCAGAGTGTTGACCCTCATACAGAGTAATGAGGTGCTGGATCATATACATACCCACCAGTCGTTGCTCGGCTGGGGGCATTTTCAGAAACATTTGTGCCACTATTTCGTCTGGAAAAGTGGTAGAATCAGTAATCCATCGGACTGCTGATCGGGCTAATTCTTGTTCATGCATGGTACTTAACTCGCTATAACCGATTCGTGATTTCAGAATGTGATCGGTAGCTTGAAACACTTGTTCTAGAGAACCTTGTTCTGGTGCTGGATGATGAAAAATAGACTTGTGTTCTAGGCGTAAATGGCGATCTGGAAATCTAGATTTTCCTACATACGCTATTCTGGCGGGATTCTCGTCGTCTATCTCTTCAGTATCAGAATTACTTTCTTTCTCGCTTACTTGTGCTGCTTTACGTTGTTCGTGTAACCTTATTATTTCTTTACGGATTTTCTTGTACATACTCTCCATAGCACCGACGGTCTTGTGTTTACCCTCGGCTATATTATCACTCCACCTTGTCAGGATTTTCATTTCGGCCGGATCTTTAGACGGGTAATCTTGTTCTCTTATTAGACAATTGATCAGAAACTTTAATATCATGAGCTGGATCTCGGCTTTCCTTTGAGACATGGCCTCGCTAATGCTTTCTGGATCATCCCCTGTACGGATGAAACGATATATTCTGTCTAGATCTTCTTTCATATTCGGTAAGGTGACTAGATACTCGGCCACCTTTCTTACGCGGAATGAATATAAAACCATATTATCCTCGCCTGGGACTGGATCATAGCCGCATTCGGCAAGGGATTTTCTTATTTCTGCTACAGTCTGATGTCTGGGCGTACGCTGTGACGCTTGTGCATGTAATTCGGCTGTCGTTAAACGCTTGTGTGGCGGCGGGGTTCGAGGAGGACCTCCTCCTGCGGCCCCTAAACTAGAGTCGTCTACTGAGGCTCTTCGTACTAGTGTGGCAGGAAATTGAAATGCGGGCTGAACTGGTATGGCGGGCTGGACCGGGGGTACCGTAACAGGTACTCCGGTGTCTGGAGGAGCGGGAAGTGCCTGATTTACAGGGACTGGCGGAGCGCGAACAGGATTTGCATATTCTGGGACTGTGTCGTCCAAGTAGGACGAAATAAAAATATCAGCTGCGGTCTGTTTGTGACGTAGCTTGGTCGGAACTAATGGTGGCGGGAAATTACTGGATGCCTCTGGGGTCGCTTTTGGCAAGCCCTCGGCAAGAAGAGGATACATACCCCTAATAAGGGCATGCCTCTGTCTGTCTGACTGTTCGGCTTTGACTTGTTCACCTATCTCGATTAGTTCTTTTTCTTGTGCTCGTTCTAAGGATTCTCTACTTAATTCTGACTTCCTGATTTCTTTTTCGGTTCTTTTATGGGCTTCTTTGCGCCATAACTCGATGGCATCTTTCTGTGACTGTCTGGCTTTCTTTTTCCATAATGCTTCTTCTACTCGCATGATGCATTCGGCATCCCATGTACCCGATACGGGCCATCTATACTTTTCTTCTAACTGTTTGGTATACTCTACCCATAAATCTAGATACAATATGGCGCTTATGCCATGCTTCTGATACATAAAGTGACCTGGACTGTCCCTCGGCGGAACAGGAACTGCTTCTTCTAACAAACCCTTTCTAGTTTTTAGCTGACGTAATCTCGAAAAGAGAGACATTGTAAACTTGAATCGGAACACAATACAATACACGAGGAACAATAACAATTGGGAGAACAATTCAGGCATACCACGACATTGGAAATACATTGAACAACATCATAACATAACAGTTCGGACAGAATATTACCTGGAATACTGAGAACAGAAACACAAGAATTTCTCGAGAACGGAACAGACTAGAGTTACTGGATGCACTGCTGAAACAGTACGGAACATACCGGTCCCATAAAGGGACGCATCAAGACCCGTATCCACCTAGGTGAACACTTCGTTTGTGAGTCTGTGTACCACCAACCCACGGACCAGAGTCAATTTAGATTGACCCTGTCTAGATACTACCCCAGTAATGGTACTCACCGGGCAGCAAGAACGGAAGGCCTCGGACTGGACTGGACTGCTACGACGACGGACGACGAACTTCGGACTTCAGTTACGGGTGGGCCTCCGGATACCTCGGACCTTGGACTCTTGGCTTGGGCTCTGGTCGGGACTCGCCGCGTTCCTCCACCGTCTCGTTTGGATGCTGGACCGCCTCCTCCGTCTCCTCCGTGGGCCTGAGGGATACTTGAAGCAGAAATATCTGCCGGTGCGCAGAAGAGTTCCGTCACGACTGCAGAGGGTCAGGGGGTCGGCGTGGCTTCACCGACGCGTGGGGAAAGGGCAAGTCCCTATTCGGGCGCCATTATGTGGTAAATAAATAAATAATACCCTATTTTTTGAATATATAAATGAATAACAGATAGCTCAATAAATAAGAGTCAAGATTCGAGGTAGTAGGAGTTTCGCAGGTTTATTACAGCATAAAGGACAGGAACAGGACAACCTGCATAGGAATAGGATGACAGGGCCCAGCAGCGCTGCTGGTGTCAGGATCGGGGCAAAGGCAGGAAGGGATAACTTTTAATAACAATACATGAGCATATATACATAACGCAAACACATAGCATTACATTGCAGTAGGCGTAACAGTGGGTGGAGCAGAAGGCGTGACGCGTAGCAGTCGCGAAAGATAAGGGTGAAAAGAGGTGTAACAGGGCGTATACATAGACATGTGATGCAAACGTAACAGAATATGTCATGAATGGGGTGGAAACCATGGAGGGGGCTACCTAAGGAGCCGGGACCTCTAACCTGATGGTGCGCGCAAACCAGCAATGACGTATCACTAGGAGAAGCTGGGGGCTATGAACTCTGTGCTAGGAGCAGAGACTGAAGTCTGGAGAGTCAGGGCGACATGTACCTAAACAGTATCTAGTATCTGATGTTTAGAGAACATGTTGATATAAACTAGAAGTCAGGAGGGGAAAGGCTAACTTGATTCTAAGACTGGACCATGCATTATTCTACATGTAGTACGTGATGAAGAATATTAAATGACCATTAAATGCAGTATTTCTCTAACGTGGAGACGTGAAGGCTAGACAATGACGGAAACTATTGATGCAGTTCAGTAGCTTAGGAATGCAGAGAAGGAGGACTGAACTGATAACTGGAATCATAACATACTTTTGGCAGACTCAGAGGCAGAGCCAAGCTGAACCGGGCACTGCGAGGCAGGAAGTAAGTGAAGGGTCGAGGATACAGGTGGGGGCTGTATCGCTCCTCAGCGAGGCTGCAGGAGACAGGAGCTGAATCTGGTGTCCAGGCCCTTTTGAGGCCTAGAAACGGGGACTTTATAATGGAATAACGTGCACACTGAGAAACGTGGCAATGTAGCTTTACATAGGCCTGATATTCGTAGTATTCACGAGGACTGGAAACTGGCATACTAGAGGTGGACACAACTATAATTGCGTCTTGAATCGAACATAGGGAATACATATGCATATTTAATCATGCACACATAACATATGATGGAGGAGGCGTAGGGACACAGAACATGGCAAAATTTACTTTTCCACAGATAGGCCAGAGGTGTCTCACTTCTAGAACCTTTCCTCTCCACTTTGAAGGACTTGTGCAAGGAGGAGCTCTATCTCTTGGTTGTCTTTTTCTGATTGACACTGGGATTGGAGATGGCAGCCAAAGACAACTGGAAGGAAGGACCCAGTGATATCTATCTGGGCAAAGAACTCTGACTACAGTTGACCCCAAAATCAGAGGGGCTCTCCCCAGGACAACTGACTGTAGTCCTCTTGGGGACCCCTCCTCTGCATGGGTGTAGGGAGTGCTGTCATGAGTGCAAGAGGCCAGCCAGGGGACAGGTTCACCCACTCCAGGTCTCTCCGTGTACCGCTGCATGAGGGAGCATGTCCCGTTCCCACAAATGGAGGAGGAGGGGCCCAGGTTCCCAAACTCTGGTCCCCTGCTGCAAGGAAGAGGAAGAGAGAATACTGCTACACTCCTCCACCCGTGGTGGGCCTACCCCACTCCCCATGCCTGCGTCTGGGGGGATCAGGTGACCACCACGACAATGAGCAACTGCCTGCCAGAGTGGGCGGGAGAGGGAAGGACTGCCAGCTCCTACAGACAGCAAGGATATGATGCCCCTGCAGAAAGAAGTTGGGGCAGCCAGGTTATGGCTCCCAAAGCTTCCCCTGATGTTAAAAATGCATGCAAGGTGCCAGGTAGGACCAAAAAGCAAATTCTGCACTGCACAAGGCTGTGCGGCACAATAAAAACAAGTGTCCCGAGTCGCTTAAAACAATGTGTACTTCTCAGCAAAGGATCGCCCCATAATGCCCCATGTGCCCTTTGTCAGCCCAAGGTTTTATGGATGTTGTGGCCCCAATAGAATAGAAAGAATAGAAAAAGTTTATTGTTTCAGTTAATTAAAACCATAACAATACATTTTGTAAAATCAGACACCACGAATAAAACTTGGTGTTTTTCTACTTTTTGATTTTCTGAATCATAAAACTTTCTGTTTTAAGTGCGATTATTTTTAAAATATAGTAATTCTAACATACACAATGTACTATTTTAAAAAGGATCGGAAGCATTTGTTGGTCCATGTGAAGTATTCCTCCCAATGTTCTAATGTTTTTCTATGTTGTACTCGGGAGTAAACTCCACTTCAGAGTTGGCCGTCCTGTTTCTTTTTTTGTGAGCAGGGCACAAGGGTACATTTTAATGCATGTGTAAGAGCTAAGAAAAACTTTATTAGTTGGCAATTCAATGGAGTGTCAGTTGGGTCTAAGATCGCCATAATTACTGATCTACACGTTCCTATGCCTCTGGAGTTCATGGCTTTTTTTAGAAAGATGCCTCGTGCTTGGGATAAGTTCGGACAAATGCAGACAAGATGAAGGAAGTCCTCTTTGCTACTCCCACATAGTCTGCAATCTTTGGGCCCATCATGGACCCAAGTTGGCTGGTCCATGATGGATGGGAATTTGCCAAGACGTAGCACCATTAGCTGTAGTTTTATGTGGACCGGGAACGTAATTATTAAGTATGGAGCTGGAGTGAGTGATTTATAATTGGATATTACCATCCAAACATGTTTTCTCATGCTAAAAGTTTTGTCCGCTAGCAGCAAGTGGAATTTTGCTGATTTGTTTATGGCTTGCTTAAAAGGCGGGTAAGGAAGATTAGTTTCCCAGGGTTCTCTTGTGCAAGTGTCTGCTAAGGCTTTTTTTAGGAATTGGTTGTATGGGGTCTTTGCGTCATTTTCTATTTCGTCCCCCAAAGCCTTATTCAGTTGTGAGGCTGCAATGTTTTGTTTCAAGCTATACCAATACTTGATGATTGCATACTTCCTTCCCAGTGTTTCATTTGTTACTCTAAATTCTAATCTTGTCTGCACTGGTGAAGCTCCCTGATCAATTTGGAAGACTGATTTGTAGATTGCCATCTGTACTTTGTTAAGCAGGTCCGCATCTTTCCCATATAGAGCTGTGCTGCCATATGATAGCATAGGTAGCATTTTGGCTTTTATTGTTGCCAGTAGGGGTTTGAATGATGGCCCCTTAAGCTTTTTTGATAGGGACCTGAAGGCGAACGATAAAGCGTTTGCTCTCTGGGAGATGTAGGCTTTTTGCTGCTGGTGATTGTGCCGATTGTCAAAGTAAAATCCCAAGTACTAGTAATTAGGCACTGCTTCTATCTTTTTACCTTCCAATTGGATATGTTGGTTAACATTCCGTCGTCTGGTGATGAGCATTGTTTTACTTTTTGTGGTATTTATCTCCAAGTTATTATTGGCTATAAATTCCGACAATCCCACAAGTGACCTTTGTAGGCAAATCTTGGTTAGACTCATCAGTACGACGTCATACGCGTAGGATAAATGGGTTAGAGGTAAAGTGCCTAATTTGGATGGATGAGATATGATCTTGTTGAGCCTTGGCGCGAGGTCTGCCATGAAAACATTGAAGAGATGAGGGGCCAGGACACAACCTTGCTTAAGCCCTTTGCTGGTTTTAATCTTTCTTGATAGCTGTGCTCCATCTCCCCGTTTTACTTCCATCCATGTGTTGGAGTATAAGAGCAGTATTCCTTTGAGTATTTTATCCGGGACATTCCAGCTACGCAGTTTCCCCCATAGAATATTGCGGTCTACGCTGTCGAAGGCCGCCTTTAAGTCAATGAAAAAGAGATGCAGCTTCTGTTTCCTTCGTATATATTTATCAGCTAACAGTGAGAGTGATAAAATGTTTGTTATTGTCCCACACCCTTTCCTGAAGCCTGTTTGATTAGGCGGGATTCGTTTTGTACTATCAGACCAGCTAGTCAGATCTTCAAGGAGTAGTGATGCGTAATACTTTGCGTCGACATCTAAAAGTGCTATCAGCCTGTAGCTTGCTGGAGATGTTCTATCTCCACCTTTGAAGAGGGGTGAGATTACTGAGCCTTGCCAGCTTGACGGAATTTGATTTTCTCTCTCTACTTCATCAAACAGCCTTTTTTATCTTCCGCTCCAGAAATCCGGGTCAGATTTAAAAACTATTGGGGGCATGCCGTTTGGACCTGGGCCCCACTGCCATGGCTCTTCCTAAGTGTTCTTCGTATGTCTTCCTCACTCAAACCTGGGTGTCCGAGTGTGTCTGCTGTCACGTAGCTCTCCATTGATTTTGCCTCTTCTAAGTAGTGCAGTGCAGACCATTGACCCGTGCCTGGTGGTTTAACTGCTCTGCTTTCATCTCCTAGGTGTGCTTCTTCTGTGCAGTGAGTTATGTGTCGTCCACACGTTAGGGAGCTGTTTGTTCTTTGTGTGGCCTTCTTGTTATTGATTTGTTGTTCCAAGCATGCCTTGGGCAATTCTTGCATTCTCTGCCCCCATTCTAGATGTTTCAGGGGTGTTGTGTCCGTGAATCACTTTGTTATTTATTTTTTTATTTTTTTAAGAAGCTTTTATTCGATATGCAAGATATCTTATAAGCGTACACAAAATACAGTAGATACAAAACTAGAAAAGACAGTATTTCAATGTACATTTAAAAGGATAAAAAGACATGTGATGTCAAGATAATTTAGCTAAAAATGTATTAAACCACAATTGATAATCTCTTGCATCGGATCAGCCAAGACTGCTTTAAAAATTTGGCTACACCACAAACAATGGGGGGGGAGGAGTCCGTCATTAGATGCGCAGGGCTACTAGATAACTACTCGTGCCCATATTGCGGCAAAGGGGTTTAAGCCAAAAACTCCTGGATTTAGTATAGTCGGACACTCAAACAGGATATGCGAAATGGATTCTATTCTGGTGGGACAACATGCACAAAAAGGAGACAAGTGATCACCTGATTTCCACTTAGACACCAGTGCACCGACTGGGAGGGAGCCCACTCTAAATTTAAAATACAATGCTCGATCAAAGGGAAGGGTAATTAGGTCCAGATAGGGCTCGTAAACCACTGCATCTTTTACTGTTAAAAAGGCAACTGTGGATTTACAATGACCAGAGTATGTAACTAGCTGGTCCTTAACCCAATTCCAATATAATCTTTTTAGGACCTCTTTTGGTGGAGCCGATTTAGATAACCAACAATTCCCCAGTCCCAGTTCCTCCAAAAGTTTTTTGGTGTCTCTTAGCCACTTACTTTTTGCCCAACCGCCCAAGCTCATTATCTCAGCCAACCCTTCAGCATATGATTTTAACTCTTCGCCCCTCCAAATGCGTGACCATAAGAGGAGTGGGCGAAGGCGGGCTTGATCTTTTATGTTCTTACATCCTGTGTCCAGTTGGGGTGCTTGGAGGGATGGTGATTAAGGATTTCAGGAGCTTGCTCTCTGCTGATGCCAGGGAGTCCAGACAGCAATGCCCCCACAGTTCGGCCCCATACAAAGCTGATGTTACTACCTTGGCCTTGTAGATGTCAATTACTGGGGCAAGCGACCTCCTTGGTGATGCCCGGAATTCCCTCAGGAGGGCACCTCCTACTCTCTTATGGTTCAGTACCATCTTAGCAATGTGGGGTGTCCAGTTCATGCTGTCCGTGATCCGAATTCCAAGATAGTCAAATTCGGATACTTTCTCCAGGGCAACAGAGTTGAGAGTAGGGGGGCGGCCCAGTTTCCCTGGGGGATTTAGGACTAGAAACTTAGTTTTGTCCACATTGATTACTAAGCCTCTTACACTGCAGAAGTCCTGGAAACGAGTTAGCAGTTTCTGCAGGCCTTGTGGAGTCTTTGATATCAGGAGCGTGTCATCCGCAAAAAGCAGCGTGGGGATCCTCACTCCTCCAAGACAGGGGGCGTCGGCTGGTTCTTGCTGGAGATATTCCACCACCCCATTCACATATAGTGAGAAAAGGGTGGGGGCCAAAACGCATCCCTGTCTCACACCCCTAGACACTGGGATTTTCTCCGTTAGCTCTCCATTTCTTCCCCAGCGGACCTGAGCAAAGGTATGAGCATGAAGGCTTATGAGAAGGGACAGGATGTAAGGAGGCAATCCCAGCCCATGTAGCACCCTCCATAACTCCTCCCGGGGAACTAGGTCAAAGGCAGTCCTCAGATCTATAAAAGCCAGGTATAGGCTGCCCTTGCTAGCTCCACCACCTTCCACCCAAGGAGTGTCAACCTAAACGCCTGCTCAATCGTCCCCATTCCTGCCCGAAAGCCTGCCTGGAAGTCTGATAGTATTTTATTTTCCTCCACCCAATGAAGGATCCTCCCAAGAATGGCTTTTCCTGCTATCTTTTGGGTGGAGTCTATAAGGCTTATGGGGCGGTAGTTTCCCGGGATTTCTCTACATCCTTTTTTGTAAATCGGGACCACCACCGCCCCCTTCCAGGAATCGGGCACTGGCCCTCCCATCATAATGTCATTGAGGAGTGCTGCAATAACCCTTCCCCATGCCACTGGATTTGCCCGCATAAGATCCCCCGGTAGACCATCTGGGCCTGCTGCCTTGAGGGGGGCTACCCACCCTATTACTTTTTCGATCTCTAAAGGTGTAAAGAGATTATAGGAATGGGGTCCAGATACCACTGGGAAGGTCGCCCTGTTGCTTAGTTCCCCATCCGCCGGGAGGTATAAGGCCCCAAAATGATTTACCCAGCTTTGAGGGGGAATATTGCAGGGTCTCATAGTTTCCTCGGGCCTATTCCGGGAGCCTACAAGGTTCCAAAAGCCCCTTGAGTCTTTACTTTTGCTAGCAAGGAGTAGGTCCTCCCAAAATTTCTCTTCCCACTCCATCCTAGCATTTTTAAGGGATCTATTGTAAACCTTCCTTGCTTCCAGTATAGCACTATGGGATTTATGTTTCACTGCCTCTACGAGCATTGTTTTGTGTACCCTACATGTTTGCGTGTACCAACCAGTACCTTGCTTTTTTCCCCGTTTGTTTCCTAACTTTCAAGAGGGGATAGTAAACACATTGGTCAAAGCCTCTACTAAAGAGACAAAGACCCCACTAGCCATACCCACCCTTATCGGGAGAAACCCCAGATTTGACTCAGCTTGATTTAAAAGGGTTAGGATTTCTCCAACTTTTTCCTCGGACAGGACCAGTTTAGCCCATTTTAGGCGTCTACCACAGAGAGAAACCACAGATTCGTCAGGGGGAGCTACTGCAGGATTGAGGAGACCCTTTTTACGACAACCCCACCACTGGGCCATGGTTAAGGAAAGTGGATTGTGGTCACTATCAATCGTTGGGACCACAACCATATCCTTCGCTTGGCTCCAGAGACACACCTCTAGTAAGATATAGTCTATTCTAGAGGTGTGTCCTGGTCTATTGAATGTATGAGCCCCCACCCTATCTGAAGTTGTCCTTCCGTTCACTGCTCTTAGATTTAATTCGAGGGTCAGGGAGTATAGTTGTAGCGCCACTTCTGTCCATCTCCTGATGGGGGGAATCTCTAAAACTGGGATCCCTAACCTAGCATCCTCCTCGTCCTGGTCTAGGGCAACATCCGAGCCTAGGGGCTCGAACGTGCAGTTCATGTCTCCCGCGACCAGGATACACGACTTGTGTGGGGTTATGTTCAAAAGGGACTCCAGGAGAGATAATACAGAGGACTTCCTCCCGCCCTTAGTTCCTCTAGCGTACACATTGTAGACATTCAATATAATTCGTCCCCTAGAGTCTCTTAGAATAATATTTTGAATGTCCGGGGAACCTGTCTGAGGCTCCTCTATTCTGCAGTCTAGAGAAGCTGCTACCCATATGAGCAGGCCACCCAAAGGGCGTCCTCTCCCTGATTCAGAGGATAGGGCAGGCACAGAGTGGGAAGAAAATCCCACCCTATGTACCGGCTCCAAACTCCAGGTCTCTTGAAAAATGCATAAGGAATGCTCATCCACCAAGGCAGTCCAGTCTGGAAGGGCCAACTTTCTTGCGATCCCTGCGATATTCCAGCGGAGAACCTTAAAGACCTGGTCCGTCACAGCTGGTGTATCGCCGGTCGCGAGAACACTACTGGCCGGAGACCTCACAGAAGGAACTTGCAAATTATAGTCAAGAGCGGTCGGCGGAGAGACTACCGACCCACTGTCGTTTACTGACAAGGGAGGTGCTGGTCGTGAAAGTGACCCTATCATGGGGCCTATTCTATTAACTGATACCATATCTGTATCTGCAATTTCCCTCGTTTCGCCCTCCTGCAGTCAACAGCTCCCTGGGCCCCGTGGGTTCAACCCGTTGGCACCAGGCCCCCCAGCCCTTCGTGGGTCCCAATTTTGGCAAAAGGCAAAAGTACTAGGCCCCTCCCAAGGCAACATGGCAATTTGCCTGGGGTAGAAGAAGGTTAAGTCCACTACTTTTACCCCTTGTGAGTCAATGCTTTTTATAGGGCCACAGATGGAGCTCACTACTCTGGAATCTTGGAAGTTTATTAATACGCAATCCCCCTCCTGTGTTTTTTCCCCTTGCCCTATCCACCCTACTCTGCGGACACTTAAAATAAGCCCATCCACACCAGTCGAAATAGGCTTGTTTGACTTTAGCCAGTGGATGCACTTATTTTTAAGTGACTGGTGGTTTTCCAACTGTCCATCCTTCAGTGGGGGAACATTTACCAGTACTGCAACAAAAGGTTGACAATCTGGTGGGAGGTTTATGGGTGGGATCTGCCGTCGTAAATTCGGACGGACCACTGTGGTAACAGCTGGGGTTGTAGTTAAAGGGGTAGTTTTGGCAACCATTCCTGACACTGATCCCTTAGTTTTATCTTGTTTGCCAAGTGTTTGGCTATCTTTAGCTTTACCTTTACTTGCCAAGGGCTGGATTTGTGGAGTTTGCTTAGGTGTAGTTTTCGCAACCCCTGTGGGCGTTGTCATTCCCTTAGATTGAGGCCCCGCTACAGGTGGGGTAGGAATTTTAGGGACTTGGGCTCGCACTCTGCTAGGATCAGTCTTATTTGCCCTAATTGGGGAATTAGAGTCTGCCTGTGGTGACGAGGAAACTAGAAGAGCCACCTGAGGCGCACTCCCCTCTAGGCCTATATCCTGGCCATTACTCACTTTTTTTAGCTGTTTGAAAGTAGTTTTAAGTGAGTAAAACCCATCTAGGGTTGATTGCTCCAGTTTGTCTATTCTAGCTCCCAAGCCCTTAACCTGAGTCAGCAAGGGCATCAAGAGACTATTTACCCTCTCCAGAATGGTATCAATAGTCATGGGGACGATAACTGTGGGGGCATTATCAATGATCTTACTGCGGGGCGTGCAGTTATTTTAACCCATTTGTGAGGCTACAACATCCCCTTCCACCTCAGCATTATCCCCAGGGACCAGCCCCATTGCATTATTCCCGCCCTGGTCAGAAGGCTTTTTTGTTTGATTATAGAACGCGGCCTGACTCACCTGCCTCTTCTTATTAGAATTGGCTGACTTTTTACTTTTTGCCCTTTTCTTTTGCTTACTTGGGTTGTTCACCAATGGCGCCCCATCTGGATTTACTGTGATGGGGATAGACGGAATTGGTAATAGTGACTGGATCGTACCTTTATTTGGGGGCATAGGCGTTACAGGTAAAGGTAAAGGTAGTGCGGTTGAGCCATCCTCCTTCTCAACGCAACTAGGAGGAAGCGTGGCCAAATGCTCCAACCTGTCTATATTTTGCCCTATTTCAGGCAGCGAAGGGGGGTCAATAAGGCAACCCGGGACAACAACATGGGGGCCAATTTGGTCTCGCTCACAAGCCAGTGTCAATGCCTGTGCTATGGCCCCCAAGGATGAGCGTCTAGAGGGAAGATAGACCTCGGAGAGACGGCGTTCAGAAATAGCAATTTCCTTGTCTATGACTGCCGCCACTCTAGTTATAAAATGGTCCATAGTTCCAATTACTGGGCTCCCACCGGCTACTCCCCTTTCGCACTCACTCCTAAGTAATTTACCTGAGCGGGTTGACATGATGAGGGGCAACAACCCTAGTGAGCCGCAAAGGCCCGCCCGAACTCGGGGATGGATGACAGAGATGTGGCCCTGCCCTGCCTCCTCCTGCCCCGGACGGCCACAGACGGCCCGCCCTTTGCCCGGGCTTCGCCCCGGGCGTCCCGCTCGCGTCCCGCTCGGCGAGGCTGACTCTGTAATGTTTGTGTAGGGTGGTGGTGGGCGGGGCACGCAGGGGGGCGCTGACCGGATGTGGCGTGGTCAAGCAGGGACTCCTGGGATAGTGAGTCCCTGCCGCGCTACTCCCCTGCAGCCTATCTCAGCCCCACAGACGAAGAAAACAGGTAGCTCGGCAGCCAGGCAGCAGAATGCGTTGGTGGGTCCTCCCACGAAGCGGCTCCCGCGGAGCGGGAGCGGCGAGCAGTAAAGGTAGGAAGGGGGGGGCAAGCAACAAGCAGTTACCCACAGCGTCTCCAAAGGGCACAAAGGGTCACACCAGTAGGCGCTCCAACTCCCCTTTTGGCCGGCTTGCTGTTGGGGGCGGGGCACGCAGGGGGGCGCTGACCGGATGTGGCGTGGTCAAGCAGGGACTCCTGGGATAGTGAGTCCCTGCCGCGCTACTCCCCTGCAGCCTATCTCAGCCCCACAGATGAAGAAAACAGGTAGCTCGGCAGCCAGGCAGCAGAACGCGTTGGTGGGTCCTCCCACGAAGCGGCTCCGGCGGAGCGGGAGCGGCGAGCAGTAAAGGTAGGAAGGGGGGGCAAGCAACAAGCAGTTACCCACAGCGTCTCCAAAGGGCACAAAGGGTCACTTTGTTATTAGTGCGGCCCAGTCAGCTTCTTGGACATTTGATGTTATTGGGTTTGCGGGATGGTGTAGCCCGTTGATTATTCTCCAAAATGCACTTGAGTTGGTGTTCTTTTCCGTGCAGAGTAATTTTGCTCAAAAATCATCCTTCAGTGTTCTTTTGTATTCCCACATTGCCTTTTTGTATTTTTTCTTAAGATTCTGTCTTTGGTCCCAGTCTGTGGATGTCGTGGTTAGTTTTTTTTATTGCTCTTGCATTTTTCCTTATTTCTAGCTTGAGTTTAACCAGTACATTCGGGAGTCGCATATTATGTGTTGATGCCCGTGCTTTTTTATGAGAAAAGGACATAATTGTTGTTAACTCTTCCCTAAAACTCTCCCAGTTTTAAATCTGGTTATCTGTGTTTGTTTCGCTTTCTATTTTTATTCACTGAACTTTTGGTTGAAGGTCTTCAATGTTGTCCGATGTCCATTTCAATCGTTTCAGGTTGGTTGAGAGGGAGCTGTCTTCGAAAATCTTACTGTTTTGGTGTTTAATAGGCTTTAAGTTGAAATAAATATGCTGTTATGAATGATCACTTTTTGTTGTGAATTCAATTGAGAATTGCTATAAGAAGGGCAATAATGGAAGTGATACTGCTGTGTAGTCAAGTCTTGATGTTGTCGAGCATCCAAGATGAGTATACTGTGGAGGGTAATCACCTGGAGTTCTACCATTGAGGATCCGCAGGCCCAGATATTCCAAGGCTGTTACCACATGTTGCCCTGCTGGATCGTGGCGCTCTATTTTGAGCTGGTATTGTGGTGTCACGTTCCAGACTGTATTGTCTGCAGCTAGCTTTTCATCCTCTTCTGGAGTGTAGATTAAATTTGAGTTGAAATCACCTGTTAAGATGACTTCCCAGGAAGGGTTGTTGTTTCGTATGGCGTTAATTGTAGTTACTAGCTGGTTTAACAGTTTATTCAGTTTTTTCAGTTTAATGTCTAAACCCGCGATGTAATGACCTATGGTATTCATTAAATCTATTTGGACGTCCAGTTTAACTGATTGCCAATTTAGTGCCTTTGCTGATGACTGGAGGGTTTCTATTACTGATGAGAGAAGCTCTGGTTGGGTTATGCTGGCACTATGTCCAATCCTTTAATATGATAAATGGTCAACTCCTGGGTTATGCTCTTGGTGTGGCGTGCTATTGCTGGAATTTGGAGTTGATGTTGTTCCTGTTCCGTTTTTTTCCGGTGTTTTTTCCAGGCTCTTCTCCTGGATGGACTGCTCCTCTTGGTTGAATTTGAGGGTATTTTTGGCAGCTGCTTTTTTTAATTTGAATTTAATTTTGCTTGTGTCTTGTGACGTCTCCTTGTTTACTATTGGGCTTAATGTGGAACTTAGGAACTTCAGCTATGAAGTTTCAGAGTCATTCAAATTGTTTGGTTCCAGTGTACTTATCATTTGCGCCTTGTGTATCTGGGCTTCAATTTTCCATGCCTGTTTGACAGTTAGTTTGTGTCTTAGTGATTTTGTTATGGTGCTAGGCAATGTGAATTGTGTGAAGAAAGTTAGTGCAGTTTTAGGTGTCGCGTTTGATTCTAGTCTTGTTATGCTTACTTCATGCATCTCTCCTTCCTTCCTCCAATTGCTATCTATGACAGGAGGAGTTGTTGCTGTTGCCTGAAGTTTAGTCCGGCCCAATGCTGAAATTTCTCAAATGCTCGCCTTGTCCGAGGAAGTGTCTCTTCGCTGGTTGCTCTCCCCAGTTTCCTTATGTTGTTGATTGATTGCTTTTCTGTCGTCTTGATGTGGGCTTTGGCCGCTTGAGGTGATTTGGTCCTCAAAAGGGGGTATTGGACCCAGGGATGACTGGGCAGTTAAAGCACTTAGAGCGGTTGCTGGACCTTTGTTGTAGGCTGCTTTCTCTGGAGTTAAGGAAGCAGGCAGGCCTGGCAAAACTCGTGGAGTAGTGAGGAGGGTGGCCCCTGGGTTTTTCAGGAAGAAGAAGGCCTTGTTTTTTCCTGCTTTCCCTCTCCCTTCCTGGATTTTCTTCTTGTTAATGTTTGCAATTGGGGAGATTAGTGGACTTTGTGCAGCTATTGAGGATTTTATTTTGTCCTGCGTTCCCTTGGTCAATGTTAGGGGTTTTCTTTGCCTTTAGGGTTTTTTGAGGCTGCTTTAGTGTCTGCCTGGCCCTACCTGATCTCATCCTCTGTGTGTGAGTGGCTAAGTTTTGGCTTTTGGCTTTACATTTTTTTAATGTTTTTTTTTAGTTTAGTTTCCTTTTTCAAAATTCTAGTTTGGCTCTGCACACCGAGCTCCGCTCTAATTTGCTCGACTCCAACGGTCACTTGCCCTGCAGGCTTGTGGAGGGAGCGAAGAGGGAAACACGAACTGTGAGCAAAGTCCTCAGTTCCACAGTAACAGCTTATCTCTCGGAGCTGCGGTTGTGGCGTTTTTCGGCAGTGGAGGTGGCGTATCTCAGCAGCGGTACCTCTTTTACTGATGGCTGTTCGCAAGAACTGGACTGGATCAACACAGTGCCCGCAGAGAACACCCACCGGCCCACCAGTCCCAAAGTACTGACAAAGAGCCCTTCTGTTGTAAATCTTGGCAAACTGGGAGAGAAGATACCTCAAAACTCCTCAAACACTCACCGGGGCTCTGGCGGGGCTCAGATGGGCTCAGTCGGTCTTTCTGGCAATCTTTTGGTGGTCACATTCACTGGGGGTAGCATTGGGGGCGTGATGCTGCACCGACATGCTCAGAATGGGAGACCACGGCAGTCCACTGCAAACCACCGCAGTCCACCACCAAATCCTGCACACGATCCGCGGTTTGCACTCCGGCTGCCTTGCTACACACAACCGCTTTTTCCGCTCTTTTTCTCTCTTGCCGTGATCGCGATCCACGATCCGCAGCCCGTTTCACTTGATTTCACTCCCCTCCTGATGCGGTGGGTCGACGGGCAGCTCGAGGCAGGAAGGCAAGAAGCTGGGGTCGGGGAAGCAAGCAAGCAAGCAAGGAGCGGACAGTGGACAGCAACAGCTTTCAAATTCGGCCGTCCCGATCCGCACCAGCAAACAGCGTGTCCTCCTCATCCCTTTTGGTTGTGTGTGCTGCTCCACCTGCTGAAAAAAGCCAGGAGCTCTAGAACAAGCTCGGCTGTGATCAGCTGTGTGCTCCTGGATGCTCCTTTGAGATGGGGCCAAGATTGTAGGCTGTGGTGCCTTCCTCAGTGCCTCAGTGCCCCCTGTGCCTCCTACTATAAGTCGCCTCCTGCTATAAGTCATCACTCGTGTAAAGGGGCGTGTGTTGTCCAGGTTAGTTTCAGCTTTGAACGCTTTAGGGCCTCGTTGCGCCAGCCACTACTCCTGCCGCCTCCCGTTGTTGCAACTCATGGAAAGGCAGCGGGGTCCATAAGGCGAGGTGAGATCAGTTGACTGTCTTGCTTGGCTGATTGGCCCAGTTCGGCCATGGCGTGAGCATCCACACCCAGCAGCGGTCCCTCGGCTTAATCGCGGCATAATCGCTCAATCCTCTGCTCTGACGTAGACCCTCAATGTGCTGCGGCTGGTAGAAGATCAGCGGGGGAGGGGGAAGGGGAGCTGGGATCGGAGCCGTAGCAGTTTTTGGCGTCCTCCCGCTCACGTCCTCCGCGTCCTCCGCTCCACTGAAGCCGTGACCTGCCAGAAACGTGGAACCTGCAGTCGTGGGTTCTGGATTCAGCTACTGCCAACCGCTAGAAGTTTGTTACACTGGCAGGCCCCAATGTTGCAGGGGTACCACCAATGCCCCAAATAATGTATGGGGGCTGCAGGAGTGCAGCAGCATTCCCTAAACGGTATTTAGTAAAAGTACTGGCCCTACATTTGCAGGGTATAGAAAACAACAATCAACCAATCATTATCTTTGGTCTCTCAAGCACTCCCTATACTACAGCAGGAGCTCTACAGCTGGGAGTGACTATGTGACCTATAGATAATTAAAATAGGCACAGAAACATGCTCTATTGGACAATGCATTATTTATTCAAAATGGTAATGGCCATGCTTGTTTTCAGGAGTTATTAATTCTGATTGTAATTTTAAATCCACGTATGCTGCACTGATTATTACTGATGATGCAAGCACCTTGTTACAATGCCTGATTTGTGCAGGAGACGTCATGCTTTATTGAGAATGCAGGGCTCTCATGCTTTATTACTAGCCACACCACCTCCCTTGAGCAGGTCCTGGCCTGCTCTGCTCCACTACCTTGAGAGAACTAGTTTACTCTTTCATAATAGTAAAATAAGAGATACGAAAATAGCACATGACCTGTACCTTTGATTGTCAGATATTCGTAATCACAAATACATGTCCCTTCTAGTCCTGGACAGAGCTTGTGGAGTTTAGCTCCATGGAATTCTGCAGAGTTGCTGAAAAACTCTGCCAAATTCCACAGAGATCCATGAGCGGGCAGAGTATGGCTTGGTCACCCCAATGAAGTCCATTGGCTGCTGAGGGTCATTGGGCACCAAGCACCCTATTGTTGTGACAAGTAAGTGCCCCACAGTGGGATTGCTGAGACATCGTCTGAGGCACTACCCCCTTTCTCAAACACTCTGCAAAGGGGCCTGCTGATGCACTACTGGTTGGGGGATGATGTCCCCTTGGCTGCCTAGGGTCGTTGGGGGCTAAGAACCCCTATTGTTGCCACAAGTAAGTCTCCACAGCAGGATTTATTTTATTTATTTTTTATTTATTTAAAACGTTTTATATAGCGCTGGCTAGACCCGGAGGTATCTGAGCGCTTTACATTAGCATCAGATCATAGTTACAGGTTACATTGTTACAAAGGTTACATAGTTCTTAGAGCATTGGCAACATAGTTACTTGTAAGGTCAAGATAAACAATAAGCACAAATACGTAAGGGGAAAAGCAGGCAAGGTGAGAGATTCAGGGGAGGGGGGTTGGAGCAGGGGAATTAGACCGATAATGAAGGCGGGAAAGAGAAGGGGAGGGTGAGAGACACAGCATGGGAAGAGGAGGGGAAGGGTGACGGGGACACAAACCGGTAGACGAGTCAAGGCAACGTCCAAAGTCCAGTAAGCTGTGATCCCAGGGAAAATGGTATCATTTCCCTATCTCTGTTACGAGAGGCTCCCTTTATGCAGTGGACTCTCTCAGAGGGGTCTCTGAGACTCCAGGGCCTTCACACTGGATCCTTCCCCAAAAAGGGGAGAGGGAGTGCTTTGGCAAGGGGTGCCATACCATGCCTCAAATGAGAGTGGCTCCCTTGGCGCAGTGGGCTCACTCAGCGGGTTTGCTGAGACTCCAGAGTATAAATATTGGATCTTTCCCCCACAAGGGGAGAAGGAGTGCTTAGTCAAAGGGCACAAAGGACAGGGGGTAGGCGAAGTAGCAGGCAAGGGGAGAGATTCAGGGGAGAGGGGATAAGAGCTAGGGAAGCGACAATAAGGAGAGACGAAAAGAAATCTGTCTAAAGACCGACTGGGTAGGTGACGACCAAGGAGGCAATCCACGGCCCATCTCCATTATAGCTAAACCAAGTAGCTCCATCGGGAATCAGACAAAATAGTTCAGTCTCAATACATTGAGAGAGGAGGGAAGGAGAGACATAAATAGAGGGAGGATGCGGTTGGAGACGACAGGAGAGAAGAAAGGAAGTGCAACAATGTGGTTCAACAATATACCAGAAAAGGATCAAACAAATAAACATTATATCAAACAATCAGCAATACATTAGGGGAGGAGAGAAGGTAGTGGTGGGTAGGGGAGGAGGGAAAGTGAGGATAAGGGAAGAGACAACCGTAGAGACGAAAGGAAGTCTGTCTAAAGACCGACTGGGTAGGTGACGGCCAAGGAGGGAATCCACGGCCCGTCTCCCCTATAGCTACACCAGGTAGCTCCATCGGGCATCAGACAAAATATTTCGGTCTCAATACATTGAGAGAGGAGGGAAGGAGAGACATAAATAGAGGGAGGATGCGGGAGGAGACGACAGGCGAGACGAAAGGAAGTGCAACAAAGTGGTTCAACAGTATAACAGAAAAAGATCGACAAGTAAACATTAAATCAAACAATCAGCAATACATTAGGGGAGGAGAGAAAGGAGAGAGAAAGTAGTGGGGGGTAAGGCAGGAGAGAGAGTGAGGATAAGGGAAGAGACAACCGTAGAGACGAAAGGAAGTCTGTCTAAAGACCGACTGGGTAGGTGACGACCAAGGAGGGAATCCACGGCCCATCTCCCCTATAGCTAAACCAGGTAGCTCCATCGGGCATCAGACAAAATAGTTCAGTCTCAAGAGGCGAGAGAAGAGGTTCACAGAGAAACAGGGTGGGGACAAAGGGCAAGGGCATATGAGGGCAGAGGACAGAAGCTGGAAAGAGTAGGAGCGGAGAGGGGGGAGTGTTGGGGAAGGTAAGGTCTGGAGAGACGCGGGAGCGTTAGCCTGAAGTCCAGCTGGGGAGGTGATAGTCAACGGAGGGAGCCCAAAGTCAATCTCCCCCAAAGCTAGCGAGGTAGCTCCACCGGGCATAATACAAAAGTAGCTAGGTCTCAGCTTTTCTCCCCCGGGCTGTCATAGTCGCCATCATGGGATGATTCAGCCTAGATGAGTTTGCAGCATTGGATCTCCCAGCTGGGGTGGTATACACACAGGGACACATCAAAGCTGAAATGCGCAGGAGGGTCTCAGGAAATCATCAGTATGCTAATCTGCCCTTGTAGTACTGTGTTGCTTCACCGAACCTTGGCTAATCGGCGGCGTCTGCCAACAGCTCACAACTCTCCACTTGTGCCGCCCACTCGCTCATGTGGTGTTCGCCAGGGATTGCTGAGATGTCTTCAGAGGTCGCACCCCCTTTCTCAACCACTCTGCAAAAGTGGCCTCCCAGCACTCTACTGGTTGGGGGATGAATCCCCTTGGCTGCTGAGGGTTGCGTGGCTGCTCATGAGGTTCTGCCAAGTCTCCTCACAATCCCTGCAGGTGAAAAATGACATGACAAGTGTGACAACTGGAGAAAAAGACATCCCCTCCATTGTGAAGTGCAGAGGTTATCTGTAACACCAAATTCCACAAACTCCAAGAGCATCATGGAATTCTATGCCCAGGCCTACACCCTTCACAACTGGGTTCTTCCTACAACAGTGAACATTTGAAAAAAAACAAAAAAACTAATAACAAAAGTGATGTACGGTTTGTTTAAATCAATTTCAGCCAATGGGTTCTCTCTGGACCAAATACAATTCCAGTCCAAAGCATTGCTCTGAGGATCTTACATTTTTTTCCATCAAGTGAAATCCGACAGTTTTCTCCTTAATTTACTTCCTGTACTTTGTTCCTCATCTCCTTATTTTGAGTGTACACTTCTCTGGCTAGATTGTGACCTCCTACTTTGATGAGTAACATACATGAGAGGTGAAGAGAGACAGAAGAAGGATAGTGAGGTAAGAGAATAATATAGCTAGATAGGTGACATGAAGAGAAATAGAGGAAGTTGAGAGATGGGTGAGGTAGGGGAAGACATACGGTAAAGAGAAGAAGGTGAGGTAATGAAAAAGAAATCTACTGAGAGGTAGAAAGAGAAAAAGGTATTTTGAGAAGGAGAAGTGGAGAGATAGATCAGGTTTTAGAGTGAGGTGGAGAACTAGAGAGAGCTAGACATAGAGAGAAGGAACTAGAAAAAGAGCATGTGGGGTACATTAGGGGGAGATGTAGCAAATCAGGCAAGAAAGAGTGTAGAGTCAGAGAGGATTTGAGAGGTGTAGGAATGTACCTCCTTCGGACATGGTTAGCCCCGTTCTTTTGTAATTTTTTAATCAACTGTTTGTATTGTGTTGGTATTTGCTCATTTTTCTGTTTTTTTGGTTCACTTTTGCCACAAAACAATTTGATCTCTTTGATAATTTGTTTATTAAAAATGTCAACGTGTCTCTGGGAATAATTGGCACAAAAGTCGATTTGAGTTTGAATATATATATATATATATATATATACACACACACACACACATATATATATATATATATATTGTTCAAGCAAATGTCCCTTGCTGGAGGAGGAGCGACCATTCAGCTGGTGCCGGTGCCGAGTCAAGGACAGGACTCGTTACAATTTTCCAAAGCAATTTGAAATAAAACACCGCACTCTTCTAGGTTTTGATTAAGCTTTTTAATCCATCAAGGAAACGACTTCCTCACCTACGCGTTTCAAACAGATTACTGTTCTTGCTCACGGTAGTTACAAGTCCATTTTTTCTTTTTACTATTTATACCCTCCTACCCATGTGGCAATTAGGATGCATTATGGGAGGGGTAGTTTTTGGTGAAAGCAAACCATGTCAGGTCTCTTTTACAAGATATAACAGTCTGATTATTTGACTTTCGGATGACTCATGATGGCTGAGTGCCTATGGTTTTATTGTGGGTGGTACTATAAATGTACATTTATGCAGCGAGCGAGATAACAACTCGACCCGCTATGTAATGGTTTTATTTCAATAAAACCATAGGCACTCAGCCATCATGAGTCATCCGAAAGTCAAATAATCAGACTGTTATATCTTGTAAAAGAGACCTGACATGGTTTGCTTTCACCAAAAACTACCCCTCCCATAATGCATCCTAATTGCCACATGGGTAGGAGGGTATAAATAGTAAAAAGAAAAAATGGACTTGTAACTACCGTGAGCAAGAACAGTAATCTGTTTGAAACGCGTAGGTGAGGAAGTCGTTTCCTTGATGGATTAAAAAGCTTAATCAAAACCTAGAAGAGTGCGGTGTTTTATTTCAAATTGCTTTGGAAAAAAAATATATATATATATATATATATATATATATATACTAATATATTAAAGAGAGAGTCCAAACCTTTGAGGCGGGTAATCTCAGGAACCACAGCATCAATCACAACACCCAATACAGCGTTGGAAAGGGCAGTTGCAGCAGAGGACATAGGCTATGCAGATGCCCACCATATACATTTAAAAGGTAGAAGAACCGTGCCAGCAAAGTAGTCCCTTGTGGGCATGTCTGCGTTGTGCTGTGTGTGTGTGTGTGCTTGGGGCGTCACAAATGCTGGGGGCATGTGGTACGTTCCGCCCTTCATACCATGTCTCATATCGTGTGCTAATCCCATCCTGCTTCCTTTAAATACCCCTGCACCCCATAATCATAACCCACCCTTACTCCTTAAAATACCCCAACACCCTTAAATACTAACCCATCTTAACCCTATAAATATACTCTGTACCCCAAAACCCAAACCTATCCCTAAACCCTAAAAATACCCCTGTAATCCAAAAACCCAAACCTAGCCCTGAACCCTATAAATACCCCTGTACCTCAAAACCCAAACCTACCCCTGAACCCTAAAAATACCCCTGTACCCCAAAACCCAAACCTAGCCCTGAACCCTAAAAATACCACTGTACCCCAAAACCACCCCTGGACCCTAAAATACCCCTGTACCCCAAAACCCAAACCTACCCCTGACCCCTAAAAATACCCCTGTACCCCCAAACCTAGCCCTGAAACCTAATAATAACACTGTACCCCAAAACCCAAACCTAGCCCTGAACCCTAAAAATACCCCTGTACCCCAAAACCTAAACCTATCCCTGAACCCTTAAAATACCCCTGTACCCCAAAACCCAAACCTATCCCTGAACCCTAAAAATACCCCTATACCCCAAAACCCAAACCTAGCCCTGAACCCTAAAAATACCCCTGTACCCCAAAACCCACACCTATACTTAAACCCTAAAACTACCCCTTTACCCCATGACCCAAAACTATATCTGAACCCTTAAAATACCCAAACACCCCAAAACATATACCTCAGTACCCCAAAACATATATCCCTATACCCATACTTATCTTATCCAAACATTAAAAAAAAACATGCGTTTACCATTCATGCACTTACAACGAATTTTGTTGTAAATGTATGCGTGGTAAAAGCATATAAAATGTAATGCAATGCGTTATAATGGCATTGCGGAGTCATGGTACTTTCGTAATGAAAGTATGGGGAGTGATGGTATGCGGAAAGAAAGTTGTGGAATAATGGGTGTTTACCCTCCCCCGGTAAGTACATTGGTGGCACGGCGGCCCACATCTCCAGCAACATACTCATATTTTTTCACCACCCATTTGAAAAATTTACAGGTCTCTCTCATTGATGGCCAGCACTGACATACACTTTTAGACACCTCCCGCCACAAGTTCTAGAATTGCGAACTTTAGAGCTGGGGAGCTACGTTTGAATCTCTGCATCAGCTCAACATCCTGTGATTCCAGGCAAATCGCATTGCCTACCACAAATGAATGTGTTCTTCTGTAACGTAAATTGTGCCCATGCCATGTTGTCGAGTTCGCGCTATATAATATTGCAAGGAAAAATAAAGTAGGGACACTCGAGTTCACACACTACTGAACGCGCCCTCTTAAGTGCATCAGCAGTGCACTGTGAATCGGAGCGTTTCACAGGCCTGTCACAGATAAGAAATGCTATCAAAACGAAATCCTACAGAACAATATACTACTGGCCGGCTGCAATTCATACCCGGACAACGTCGGGACGGGATATATATATATATATATATATATATATATATATATATATATATATATACTGAAAGACCCATAGGTTTGACACACGTTACAGTTAGGAATTAGCATTTAAAAAACCTTAGAAATTCACTGAAAAAACCATAGGTTTTACACCAGTTATAGATAGCTGTACATTTTACTCATACAAAACCATTGAAATTCTTCCGTTATAGTTAGTTGTACTCACTATAACTTGCGCGCCCGCAATCCACTGCTGATGATGTCGCATATTACATCATTCATGACTTGGTCAGTGACATCACTGATGACATCACTGACAATAGAATGTTGCGGATTTCCTATGGAAACTAGGTCCTAACTATAACTACCTACTGGCGACCGCCAGTAGGTTATATATATATATATAATGGGAAGGGGGATTTGAGGGAAAGGTTTGACAAAGACAAACATTATTGCACAAGGAAACTTGGGGGCTGACCATCATAAATCTGTTATGGGAGGAAAAGGAAATGCATGCATGATGATGATGTCAAAAGCAGTACCTGTATCCTTCTGAATCCGTAGGAGCGGATGACCGAGGACCTTGCGTGGAATAATTCCAAATTCCCAAACACTCCTGTACCCGGATTTCTCCAAGCTCAGAAATGGAAGGGAAAGGGGAAGTGGATAACAAACAAGAGAGACTGCCACACTGGTCTTCTTCGGCTTTTTCTGATGTTCTATTCACAGATGAAGACCTGAAACATTAGCACAACATTACTACAGTTCTCAGATTAAAACTTGGCTTTTACTCTCATATCTCTAGTATCCTCTATTTGACTAATACCTGATACAGTGTGGAATTTAGCCCCTCTCGCAAAAAAGACAGTTCTTGTAGGTAGTCTTTCAGTGTTTAGTATTAAGTACTTTCTTGAGTAGACTCAAAGTTCTGCAAAGTCTATTTTGATGGTAAATAACTGTATTTAATATGCATATAGAAATACCCCTATTTACTTGATGAAATATTCTGCGCTCGCTATGAGGGAGCAAAGTCACTGAATGTAGTTCAGAATGCTGTTCTGCTTCTTAATATAATACATGCTGAGGTACAGCTGCACCTCACAGAAGAATTAAGACTGTTCAGAATTTATCACTGCTTGACTGCATGGAGAAGAACGACAGATACTCTTACCGCCGGTCTTCACTACATCAAGGCGGGACTCACTGGACTCAAAGGCAGATAAGCTCCTTACGAACCTTCTCCAAAGGAAATAACGAATTGCCGCTGCTGACTCTGCCACACTCCACGAAAGAATCCCAGCGGAGCTGTGACTGAAGAGGGAACGGCTACCAAATGCTGATGCTGACTTTTCCACACTCAGCGGATATGCTAATGCGGAGCTGTGGATGTCACACTGAGGAATTCAAAGGCTGATGCTGAGAAGTCGCGCTCACAGGAAACCAAGTGAAGAGCTGCGACGGGGAAGGCAAACTGTAACAAGCCTCTCTGACTATGTCTCTGGGCTAGAAAGGCTAATTACGATAATGCGGAAAACTTTGGAACTAAAAGCAGAATAAACTGACGGACGCTAAAAGGTAACGTCCGACTGCTCTAAAAATGACAGTTGAAGTGCGCCGTTCACAGCGAGCGAGCGCATGAAATGGCGGACATCTAGAGGGCAGCTAGAACGCTAACCCCTTGGGCAGACTGGCACAATCAGGAAGTGAACTCCCACCATACCGCTGGCTGACGTTTAATGCCTGTCTCTGCATTAAACCCCAAATTGGAAACTGTGGTGAGGGATTATCATGGATCTTGAAGTTAGGACTTGGGACGGTTCTGACAGTACCCCCCACCAAAACCCCCTCTCTGGGCTTCTGTGGATGTGTCTTATGAAATTCTGAGACCAATCGAGGAGCATGAACATTGTCACTGGGCTCCCATGACCGATCCTCCGGTCCATAACCCTTCCAGTCCACTAAATAATAGATCTTTCCTTTCTTACTCTTAGAGTCTAAAATCCTCTTGACTTCAAATTCTTCAGTGGATTGTACTAGAATTGGAGCTGGTGGCTGACTCTGTCTAAAATTGGGTGGGTTTCTTTTAAGCAAAGAGACATGAAAGGTTGGGTGAATTTTTAATGACTTAGGTAGCGCTACTCTTACACTAACTGGATTCACCATCTTGATCACTGGATATGGACCCACAAATCTCGGCTGGAACTTCCGATTCCCCCTCAATCGCATATGTCGAGTGAAAATCCACACCTCATCCCCAGGCTCATAAATGGGACTTTGTCTTCGCTTCTTGTCTGCCTGAACCTTATAAGCCTCCTTTGCCTTACAGAGGTTAGCAGAAGCTGTCCGATAAGTCCTGTGCAAATGGTGAATAACCTCCTCAGCTGCTGGTACATCTACCTCCACCCTCCCCACCAACATATTAGGGTGACGACCTGAATTCAGAAAAAATGGGGAAAAACCAGTGGCTGAATGGACTGAATTGTTATAGGCAAACTCCGCAGTACTCAACAAAGAAGGCCATTCTCCTTCCTGATCCATCAAATACATGCGAAGATATTGTTCCAAATCTTGATTGACTCTTTCCGTCTGTCCATCAGTCTCTGGATGATAGCTGGTGGACAAGCGAGAGTCAATTCCCAAACCTTTTAAAAAGGACTTCCAGAAGCGGGAAACAAACTGCGAGCCCCGATCTGAAATGACCACCTTGGGAATTCCGTGTAATTTGACTATGTGTTCAACAAAAAGAGTTGCCAACTGAGAAGCTGTGGGGAGTGTCTGTAAAGGAATGAAATGACTCATTTTGGAAAACTGATCCACCACCACCCATATCACTGAATAACCTTGACTGGAAGGCAGGTCCACAATGAAATCCATGGAGATTGTGTGCCAGGGAGAAGGAGCTACGGGCAAGGGCATGAGGAGACCCTGTGGGGATTGTCTAAGACTCTTACCCTTAACACATTGCTCACAAGTGGCGATGTACTGTCTCACCCGAGAGTCCATGTCAGACCAAATGAATGTTCTCTTGATCAACTCTAATGTCTTCTTGACTCCTTTATGACCAGCCAACTGATGATCATGAAATTGCTGAATGATCTCTTGCTGGATCTCATCACTGGGCACAAACAGTTTCCCTTGTAAAAATGGTTTCCCATTCTTTACCTCTCGATCAGATCCTTCCAAAACCCAGTTTGAAAACTCTTTCTTGGCAAATTCCTCTTGAATCTGATTCTCAAACTTGTCCTCTACTGTGACTGCAACAATCTTTTCCTCTGGAATAATAAAACCCTCTACTGGAGTTTCCATTTCTTCCCCCAGACTCAAACGAGAGAGTGCATCCGCCTTTCCATTTGCAGCTCCAGGCTTATAAGTCAGGACGAAATCGTAATCTGCAAAAAAGAGAGACCACCTCAGTTGTCTAGGCGTGAGTGTTCGGGCCGACTTTAGGAATTGCAAATTTCGATGATCAGTGAAAACTGTGATCTTTTGTCTTGCACCAAACAAATAATGTCTCCATACCTTAAAGGCTTCTTTAACAGCCAAAAGTTCCTTATCTGCTATGGAGTAATTAACTTCTGCAGGAGACAATTTCCGAGAATGATAGGCCACTGGATGGAGCTGACCTGTGTCCTTCTGACGTTGCGACAAAACTCCCCCGATAGCCAAATTGGAGGCATCAGCTTCGATGAAAAATGGATCCTTCAAATTTGGATGTTGTAGAACTGGAGCTGTAATAAAGGCTTCTTTTAGAAGCTGAAAAGCCTTTTCCGCTTCTATTCCCCAAGTGAATCGAACATCTTTCTTGAGTAGTTGGGTGATAGGACTAACTTTTTCTGAAAAATTCTGAATGAAGCGCCGATAAAAATTGGCAAATCCCAAAAAACTTTGTATCTCCTTGACAGATCTTGGAGCAGGCCAGTCCTTTATTGCCTGAAGCTTAGAGTTATCCATGGAAACTCCCTCTGGAGATAAAATGAAACCCAAAAACTCTACTCTGGACGAATGAAATACACACTTCTCCAACTTCACAAACAGATGGTTCTCCAGCAGGCGTTCCAAAATAGCTCGCACACGGAAAACGTGCTCTTCCAAGCTGTTTGAAAAAATGAGGATATCATCAATGTAAACCACTGCACATCGATCTAAAAACTCTCGCAACACATCATTCACGAAATGCTGAAAGGCTGCAGGGGCGTTACATAATCCAAAAGGCATCACCTGATATTCGAACAACCCTAGTCTGGTTCGAAATGCGGTCTTCCACTCTTCTCCTTCTGCCATGCGCACCAAATGGTAGGCCCCTCGTAAATCCAATTTGGTATAAATTGCAGCATCCTTGACCTGATCAAGAAGTTCGGAAATCAGGGGTAATGGATAGCGATTCTTTTTTGTGACTAAATTTAATGCTCTATAGTCTATGCAAGTCCTCAAAGTTCCATCCTTCTTTGGAATAAAAATAGAGGTGAAGAAACTGGGGATTGGGACGGGCGTATGAATCCAGAGGCCAAACTTTGCTCAATGTACTCCTTTAGATGGATGTTCTCAGGTTCCGACAAGGCATAAATTCGACTGCAAGGCAAAGAGGCTCCAGGCTCAAGTTCTATCCGACAATCGTACTCTCGATGAGGTGGCAATTTTCGAGCTTCTTTTTCGTTAAAGACTTCCTTTAAATCTCGATATTCCTCTGGAACTTCCGGAACGTCCAAGGCACAAATCATCTGAGTTTGATTAACCAAGTTAGATGACAGGGTGGATTTCGAGGCCTTAGACGGAGACTGGAAGCAATGCTCATGACAAAAATCCGAGTTCATTTCCACAGTGCGTCTTGCCCAATCTATTTGTGGATTATGCTCAGTGAGCCAGGGCAACCCGAGAATGAGCTGAAACTGCGGGGCGTCTATGAGATTGAAATGAATTTGACTCCGATATTCTCCCGGACCCAACACAATTATGACTTCTGTATCGAAGACGATTGGTCCTGAAGATAAATTGGTGCCATATGGGGATCTCCTTGAAATCGCTCGGGAGGGGCCAATGGAATAGTAGGGGACATAGCATGTACTACTTGTGTGGTGAAATCAGAGGAAGAAGATGAAGATGGTGCGAAATTGGGGGACTTAATACTCCCAAAATTTGGACTGGGACTCTCGGACAGCTCATCTATCCTCCTACGCAAATAACCAGCTTCCTGATTAGATTTCCTAACTTCCTCCCTGGTCTCACTTAATTGTTTTTGTAATCCCTCTAACACTGAAGCCAAAGCCTTGAGATCTAGTCCTTCAGCCATCACGCTCAGACGGAAGGTAAGTCAAGGCACTTCAATCTGTCAAAAGCAGTACCTGTATCCTTCTGAATCCGTAGGAGCGGATGACCGAGGACCTTGCGTGGAATAATTCCAAATTCCCAAACACTCCTGTACCCGGATTTCTCCAAGCTCAGAAATGGAAGGGAAAGGGGAAGTGGATAACAAACAAGAGAGACTGCCACACTGGTCTTCTTCGGCTTTTTCTGATGTTCTATTCACAGATGAAGACCTGAAACATAAGCACAACATTACTACAGTTCTCAGATTAAAACTTGGCTTTTACTCTCATATCTCTAGTATCCTCTATTTGACTAATACCTGATACAGTGTGGAATTTAGCCCCTCTCGCAAAAAAGACAGTTCTTGTAGGTAGTCTTTCAGTGTTTAATATTAAGTACTTTCTTGAGTAGACTCGAAGTTCTGCAAAGTCTATTTTGATGGTAAATAACCGTATTTAATATGCATATAGAAATACCCCTATTTACTTGATGAAATATTCTGCGCTCGCTATGAGGGAGCAAAGTCACTGAATGTAGTTCAGAATGCTGTTCTGCTTCTTAATATAATACATGCTGAGGTACAGCTGCACCTCACAGAAGAATTAAGACTGTTCAGAATTTATCACTGCTTGACTGCATGGAGAAGAACGACAGATACTCTTACCGCCGGTCTTCACTACATCAAGGCGGGACTCACTGGACTCAAAGGCAGATAAGCTCCTTACGAACCTTCTCCAAAGGAAATAACGAATTGCCGCTGCTGACTCTGCCACACTCCACGAAAGAATCCCAGCGGAGCTGTGACTGAAGAGGGAACGGCTACCAAATGCTGATGCTGACTTTTCCACACTCAGCGGATATGCTAATGCGGAGCTGTGGATGTCACACTGAGGAATTCAAAGGCTGATGCTGAGAAGTCGCGCTCACAGGAAACCAAGTGAAGAGCTGCGACGGGGAAGGCAAACTGTAACAATCCTCTCTGACTATGTCTCTGGGCTAGAAAGGCTAATTACGATAATGCGGAAAACTTTGGAACTAAAAGCAGAATAAACTGACGGACGCTAAAAGGTAACGTCCGACTGCTCTAAAAATGACAGTTGAAGTGCGCCGTTCACAGCGAGCGAGCGCATGAAATGGCGGACATCTAGAGGGCAGCTAGAACGCTAATCCCTTGGGCAGACTGGCACAATCAGGAAGTGAACTCCCACCATACCGCTGGCTGACGTTTAATGCCTGTCTCTGCATTAAACCCCAAATTGGAAACTGTGGTGAGGGATTATCATGGATCTTGAAGTTAGGACTTGGGACGGTTCTGACAGATGAGTACTAGACTAGTACAGGTAGATGTAATTTTCCGTCTGCCCCCAAAGAGACCCAAGTTACATTATGTTCTTGTAGCGGGCTTTCAAAGATAGCAAATACAAGTACAATATCTGTAGGAGTCAAATAAACCACCATAAACAACAAACACAGTTGTAATGATTGAAGAGAAAAATGATACTGTATTGCCAAATTGGGAGTTGCATCTCTGCATTCCTCTTGGACTGTCCGTTAATCTTAGGTGCCTGGCGTATACGGTTCGGTATGGTAAGTTTTTCCAGTAAGGTGCAGTGTAAGAGCCTGTAGATGGGAAAAAATGATATTGAAGAATCAAGGGTAAAAGTTAAACTGCATAAAGGAGTACAACAAGAAGACTTTCTGAGGCAGGAACTATAGCAGACTGTTAGAACTGGCTATTTCTGGTAGGCTAAGGCTGACGCCAAAGCCAGGCAGAAACCACCATTCTAGTCAGGGCAAGGGAGTCACACGCCAAGATAACCCCTGCTCACCCCCTTGGTAGCTTGGCATGAGCAGTGAGGCTAAACTCGGAGGCAATGTGTAAAGCATTTGCGCCAGCGCACAACAGCAACAACATCCTAGGCACACCACAAAAGGAACTCCACACAAGGTTATATTAAAATAACTTTTGATTTGTCAAAACACGTCAGATAGAAATCACACATGTACATTGTGCCAACTGGCACGGGCAATATTCATAAGGGATTATTTACAAGACAGGGCCACATAGGCCACTGTCAGAATCAACACTTTTAGAAATAGAAATACTGTCAGAAATTAGAATAGAAGGATATAAAATCACTGTATCACAAAGTAACAATTATAGATCACATCCAGTAACTACTGGGAACAGGTAAGTACCACATACGCAAACCTAACCACCTTAGGAGAATGTCACGCAGGGAACCAGGACCCCACTAGGTCCACCTGTACTGGAAAGAACAACCACCTAAGAATAAAATACATTTAGGGGTATCAGCAAGAACACATTACATATGATGCATCAAAAACACATTCAGCGGTGTAGGGAAAAAGGTAAACACATGATGCATAAAACATTCAGAGGTGTAAGGAAAGAAAACACATGATGCATAGAACATTCAGAGGTGTAAGGAAAGAAAACACATGATGCATAAAACATTCAGAGGTGTAAAATCAAGGAGGACACATGATGCATTAAAAACATTCAGAGGTGCCAGGAAAGAAAACACAACTCAATAGCGCAAAAACACATGATGCCTAAACATTCAGAGGTGCAAGGACAAACCACACAATTGCGCAAAACCTTACATAAGCCACCACCTGTGGCAGTCCCTAGGCCAACTGGCCTTGTTGGGGCTAGGACGCCCTGTAGTCCAAACAGTCAGGGGCCTAAACGGTACAGGTGCCCACTACTTGCTGGGCACATGGGAACATCCCAAAACCTAAACGGTGCAGCTGCCCACTAATTGCTGGGCAGCTGTGAATCAACAAACTGCGCCAGGGCCCTCACTGGCCCTAGAACAAAAACTGCGCCAATCTGGAGCCACACAGGCTCTGCAGATACTCGTGTCCACGTTGGAGCCACACAGGCTCTGACACCCCACTGCGCAGGACATTGGAGCCACACAGGCTCTGGACATCACTTGTGTCCCCCAAGGGCCTCACAGACTCTTAAAACAATGCACAAATACCTCGCAGGCAGGGGGGGGGGCGGGCACCGGCAATGTGCCCCGACGCCCCCTTCTAGCTAAAAATGGCCCTCAGAGCCTTCTCAGGGCTCTGCAACAAATGTGGGTGCCTTCGGTGGAGCCCCCCCCCCCCCCCCCTGGGGGACTCGAAAGAACAAATGCCCCCGGAGCTCTCGCAGGGCTCTAAAACAATATTGCGGGCATGGAGCCTCTCAGGGCTCTTCAGGTACAACTCTCGCCATGTTGGAGCGGCCCGCTATCAAGTGGGGCCGCTCAGGGTGAAGGCACCGGCAATGTGCCTCCTCACTCCCCCTCTCCCCCCCAGCCGTCTCACCGGCTTCGGGGACTTCTCCGGCGATCCTTCAGTGGCGGTGGGGGCGGGCACCGGCAATGTGCCCCGCGCCCCCCTCCGCCCTCTCCTTACTGCTGGCTGGTGCCTGTGGGGCTCTCCCTCAGCAATGGGAGCCCCGCACCGGCGGCACCGGCCGCCATCTCCCGGGCGCCTTCTTCTTTCCTCCGGGCTGCGGGGCGGGACTTCCGGCCGGTCGCGCCAGGATTGGCCGGCCGGCCAACCACTTCCGGCCAACCACTTCCGGGTCGCTGCGGGCAGCGCAGCGGCCCCGCTTAGGCAGGCAGGCGGGGAATCACTTCACCGAGGGGTGGGCTCCCTCGAGGTGAATTAAAAAGTTAAGACTAGCGGCATGGCCGCGGGGCAAATGCGGGGTGGGCACCGGCTTCCACAAATAAAGCGCTCCCCAAGCGCTAAAGGAAATTTAAAGCGCTCTATGCGCTAAAAATAGCAAATCAAGCGCTTCCAAGCGCTACAACAGAAAAATAAAGCGCTCCTAGCACTAAAGGCTGAAATAAAGCGCCACCAGGCGCTAGGGGTGAGAGCAAAGCACTCCCAGCGCTAGGGAACAGTAAAGGTCCACAATTCCAGCAAAGTCCTTCAGGGGTCTAGGACCTCAGCAGTCCAGGACATAAGGTGGAGCACAGCAGCTCCCAGAGAAGGAAAGTCCATCAGGTGTCCAGGGGCTGGGCAGGGCCCAGGGATTCCCCTGGGCCCAAGCAGCAGCACGCCCCTGGCACATTCAAGTCCAAAAACAAGAACCTTTTGGAAGGGGACACAGCCCCTTTTTATATAGAAAAAAGTCTTTGAAGTCTTTGTGCAGGCAGTGTGAGAACCAGCCAGAACTGGTTATAGGGAAGTCCTTTCAGTATCAGGGACAGAGGTGACAGTCGCCCAGCGGGGAGGTGGAGCCAGCATTGTGGCAGGCAGGCACAGCCTCATTCACTCCCAGGTGCTATCTCCTCCCACTTCCCTGGCAGCAGATGCTGCCTTTCATCCACGGGCTGACTCAGACAACCTCCTGGGGCTTCCCAGCCCCTGTCATCCTCAAACCAGACAGTCAATCCACAAGCAGGCCCAGGCACTCCTGGGCCAGGCTCACCAGCCAATCACACGCCAGGCACAAATTACACAAATATGCCAACTTCTAGAAGTGGCACTTCTAGACTAGACACAATCATGCCGCATACACCATTACGCTGCATTCAATCTCACGAGTTCGCACATATCAAACTCGACCCTGCACTCCCCACACATCAGGAACTACCATGGGCATACATATTCCCCATTCATTCCTATGGGAGGGCAGGTCACTCACCATACATACACAGAGAGCTCACGCACTTTACACTGTACCACAGTGAAAAAGTGCGCAGAGGCCTAAATTCACCAAAACCAGGTTCTAGAAACAGGCTAGGAAAAAGCAAAAAGTTTCGGGGTGAACCTGCCAAAAGGGCCAGGTCCAACACAGACCAATGGATGAAGAAGGCTGACTGAAAACCCCTGTAAATAAGTATTTATAGTACATATCATTTTTATTAAAAACAAAAGGCCTTGCTAACGCCATACTCAAAAATATTGCACCATAGTCCCTTATGTATATTCTATGCTCCATGTAAACATATATTTTTCTACAATAAAAAATTACAGAAATAAAAAAAATACTCCATCATGTGCTGGAAGCAAGGTGGAAAACAGTGTAGCGACTTGGGGGTATTTTCCTTTTAGCCTATTATTAGACAGCGATAAATGTATTTTGGATTTACATGTACTCATGGTTTAATTTATATTACATTGGTATTTAGAAACAAAGACACGGGTGTCCATTGCCAAGGTTCCTTTCAGATTTGTATAAATCCAATAAAAATGTTCTTAAAGCGGCAAAGGCACTGCTGATACTCAAACTCAGGATCTCCTGTTTAGGAGACAGGCACTTTAACCAGCTAAGCCACAGGGCATGCTGAACTATTATTTTGTAGCTCTATTTTATTTCTACATCATATCTCAGTCACATTTTACATCAATAGGGTAATATTTTTTTTATGTGCAGCTGGCAGGAAACTGCAAAAGAATGTCTAAATACGTATTTTGAATCTCTAAACGTACAGATTGCATTGTGATTCAGACAAAATAGACTCTAAAGGAGGTACAAAAACTGTATGAATTGCGCCAGTTCAGAGAATTGTTACGTGCAATGAAAAGATGAACACATTAATTGCCAGTGACAACAGCCACCCTGAACTTTAAAACTATGCCAAGCTGTTGTTTACTTCAAACAACCACCCCATCCAGAGCACTTTTTTCATAAGTCAACATTGCAAAGTAAAACACTGGCCAGAATGGGAATATTTTTATTAGCACCACTCTCTAACCAACTGAGCTAAGTGGCCTGCAAAATTGCAATTTGGTCCATAATTGGAGCTCTATGAAGAGGGGATGTTGTGAGTTTACAAATAATTTTGGGATAAATCTTTTTATTGTCTATAAAATAATAAAGTTCTGAGGTCATTGGCCATTAAAAAGTCAAGCAGTAAGTAAGACAAACAAACGTAGCAAGGCAATTAGGCTAACCTGTTGTCGCGTTATAGACTGTAACCCATACCCCCTAACTCCCCACTTCTTCCGATTCCTAACTTCAGAAGGTAAAACCCTCCTGCCAACTCACAAACCAAGTTGCAGGCCCAAGGAATTCAGCTATGCCACTCCTCTCTACAAAGCTCACTCAAAACTCCCTAAATCATTCCATGTTTGGCCTGGACTGTTCCCCTGAGGAAAAGGTTCAAGACTGATTTGCATATGGCTGGGTCCAAACTGTGGTGGCATGGTGAGCAAAAGAACTATGGATTAATCCCTGACCTTTGTGGCAGAGAGTGAATGTTTGCATTGTTCAACATTCTGTCCATCATTTGTTTCTTTTGCATGTGTCACCCTAAGTGTGAAGGGTATGCCCAGATGTTGGTCCCATGCTCACTGCACCACTGGATTTAAGCTAGCCTGGCTGATGCCCTGAAACTGGTTCCAGGATGGTTGTTTCCCGTCCAAGGGGGACCTGGCTTGGCTTAGTAGAGCGGGCTGAACTGTTCTCATGAGGAACATGGTCAAGACTGATTTGTATATGGCTAGGTCCAAACTGGGGTGGCTTTGTGAGCAAAAGAACAATGAATTAAACCCAGATCTTAGTAACTGGGGATGAATGTTTGCATTGTTCAGCATTCCCCCATCCTTTGTTTCTTTTGCATTTGTCGCCCAAAGTGGGAAGGGTATGCCAAGACGTGGGGCCTGTCTTCACTGCACCACTGGATTCAAGCTAGCCTGGGTGATGCCCTGAAACCAGTTCCATGATGCTTGTTTCTGGTCCAGGGATGAACTGGCTTGGCAGTTCGGGCTGGACTGTTCCCATGAGGAACAGGGTCAAGACTGATTTGCATATGACTAGGTCCAAACTGGGGTGGCATGGTGAGCAAAAGAATGATGGATTAAACCCAGATCTTTGTAACGGGGGGTGAAAGTTTGTATTGTTCAGCCTTCAATCCATCATTTGTTTCCTTTATAAAGTCATAAAACCACACCCTCAAAGGAAGGTATGAAGGTGGGGTTATGGAGGACGGGAGTATACAGGGATGGATAAGTTGTCATCCTTTGTAGAATGACGGACTTATCCCAAGCTCTCAATGCGCTGCTCACAGGGTACTGAGATAGACATTAGCAGGCCTCTGTTCCTTGTCTAACCAGACAAGGTCACAGAGGTGGCAGTGGGTTATGGAATGAAGTTGAGCATGGACCGTTCTGTTACAATTCTCATTTGGGCAGTAATATAATATTGAGGGCTAATGGACGCTGCCATCCCACCTGCATTCTTAGGCTGTTTCAGTAGCTTTTGAAAAATCCTAGTTGTCCAGCCCCTCTATATAAAGTGTAGCAGTTGCTGTTGAATGTGTTTAAATATGCCCTGTCAAGCCAAATTGGTAGTACTGGGAACATATATAGTAACCATGTTAGAATAGACATTTTAATTGCATTGATCCCGAAAATAACAACATGTTATTTGGATAGATAAAAAAAGTTATATTCCTGCACCCCAAGTGTAATTCTAGTCACAAAATCAGATTGTCTTATCAGACAGGCCAATGGTTCGATACATAGTGTGAATAATAGTAGGAATAAAGGGCACTTCTGTTGTGTGTCTCTATGTAGCATAAACGGTGCAGAGGTCTGTTGAAGAACCGGGTTTGTTAATACCCAGCGGCACCAGGGGCACGCCCAAAGTCTTCGGGTTCCACCTGTTTTAGAGAACAGAGACACGGAAACTTCTTGGTGGCGTCAAAGATCAAATTTATTGGCTGCAGCCAGTAACAGAAGTCCTAGAAATCATCACGGTATGAGTTCTCAGGAGACTGCTCAATTTTACAAAGCAAGTCATCCCTTTTTATGCCAAAAATCACATTCCAGACAAATACCTAACATTTACAAACTGTCCAATCACATGTATCCACACCAGAGGTATCGCATGACGGTAAAACCCACTTTTCAGTTGCCCAGCCCATGATCAATCATCGGTCAAACCCAACATTCTTCTTTAGACAGGTCGAACGAACCCATAATAAAAAAGACCACATCCCAATCATAAATAGACCATAAAGAAAGGAGCAGAAACAGGTGAGAGTAGGATAAGGCATATTTGTGTGCAGTAAAACTTTACGATGTCCTGTGCTCTGATCCTTAATCTTGATCAGCTAAAGGGCAGGAACTGGTTTAACAAGGTCAGCTTCAGGCAACATGGTCAGTTCACTCAGGTCAAACAGAAGTCAGCACGAACTGGAGATAAGGTGTACATGTACTCAGGACTTGCTCGGCCATCGTCATCGGCCTATGTGAGGGCAACCACAAAATGGCTGCCATACACAAAATGGAACCCAAGGGTTCAGAACGAAATCCCTAAATACGTAGTGAATCCATCAGTCTAACATGACGAAAACACTCATACTTGCCGCACTAACTTGTTACGGTTTGCTAATATCAAATTCGTAACGAAACCATGATCTTTATGGAACGGGTTCAGAATTCACGGAACCACAGCCCCTCCTTTTGCCCTTACATAGGCAATCACTCAGTCTATATCTGAGTCGATGTCAATATTCATCAGATCATCAGGATGCTGCAGGAGCATCATCTTATTACTCAGGACTTCTCTCGAGACAGGTCTTCTCACACACGTAGTAGTACAAAGGCCACATATGGCTGGACCACAGTGTACGCAAATACAACATGAGAAGAGAATCGCTAAAACCATCCCGATGATCATCAGAACCTTCTATCCCCAGGTCGATAACAATCCCCAAAACCATCCAATCAACGACCAATGTCCTTTATCCACATGTATAGACTCGGAGATCTTATGTAACTTAGAAATGGCTTGGTATACTATAGGAGCATTATCTGGTATGAAAACGCAGTCACTCGATTGGATCACTTTACATTCCCCACCTCGGTCCGCAAGTATGACGTCCAAAACCATTCGATTATGTAATGTCATAAGGCGATCCGCTTGAATCTCAGCGGTCAGATTACTAAGGGCACCAGCAGTTTCATTTATGGTGGATTCAACCACTCTCGTCAATTGCCGTAGGTTTCTACTGTTTGCCATAGGTCCCCAAAACGGTAGGAAACCCTTCAAAAAGTCTCCCACTTCTTGTCCCGTAGTATCTTCCTTACTGAAGACACCCCTAACAACTCTCGTTCTGTGCTAATCTACAGCAGCAGTATACGTAGGAGGCAACAAATATGCAACATAACATGTTCCCGAAAAATCAGGGGGCAACCATGTATATGCTCTATCATAGCAGACAAAATACGTGCCCTTAGCTGCTAAAAACGGTGGGGAAGTTTGGGACGCAAAGACATACGTCTGAGTACAAACACTCTTCCCTAACTGAGCTCTCGGATTCTTGCGTTTCCCTTGCAGACAAAAATGACCACGATGGGGTACAATCCAAATCGGAGGTGACCTTTTTCGTCTCTGCTACTCACCCAGACTAATACTATATCCGGTTGCATTCCAACCAACATATGCTAGTAACTCATCCTTGGGAATAGTCTCATACGTTTCGATATCTCTACTCATATCTGTAATTCCCTTCACCAAGGCTTTATTACTTGAGTTATCTCTCATGGAACGCAAGGGATAGACTTCGATGGCATAAATAAACATCGTCTCATATGCCCATACGGACCCATTGTAACTGAATGGCAGAACCAGATAAGGAATACCTCTATCCATAGTATGTGGCATAAGACCACACACCCAACAATTAGTGGTGTTCACTACTAACTGGTGTTGATGGAGAAGTTGCACCAAGGAATTATTCACAAATTCCGACCTTCTAATTTGCTCGTGTTCAGGTAAAATATGAAAAGAATGTAAAGAAACAGTAGTAGGAAAAGACATAGGTTGGGAAGTAGGTGCAAACGGCCGTTGTGTGGTATAGAAAACCAAATCCACACAAGCTAATGTAATATTCAAAAGCATTAAAAAACACATTATTAAAAAACATTTGCTACGAACCAATATACATATTCAAACATTAGAGTCCATTTTCCTAACATTCTGGGCAGCGTCAAAAAACTCCATCCTCTAACCGTGCTGTTCACGGCAGTTGGTTCTCTTCCGCTAAGGAATGCGCCTGTCAGTCTAGGGAACGCCCTTGGACCAACCAGAACCGTCAACCTTGTGTCTACAAGGCTTGCAATCCCAAGTCTTTATACCGCATCCCTACAGCTGAACCCGGATGGTGGTTCGAAAAAGAAAAAGACAAAAAAGTTTCATGATCTGCCAAAGTGTAAATTCACTACATAAAAAAAGAAAATATTTATTTGTCCATATGTACAATCTTTCTTGGTCTCAAATCGTAGCGTTCTTTGTCAGGCACAGTCTGATCCTTGAATAGAAGATCCGGATTGGTGGTGTCAATCTTCAGATGAGGAGGCACAGCAGCTTGTAGAACATCATCATCCTCACGTTCAGACCGTGTCCATGTCAAATGAGCATCACTAAATGGAACGAATCTAGGGACCTTCTCACAATCAGAATCGGCAATACCATCCCTTACCCACTGATCATATGGTAAAGGCAAAGGAACTTTCTTACAGTGGGTGGCATGCACCCAGTTCTTTTTGCCTGCTACTCTAACAGCGGTTCTAGTAACCAACAAAATCAAATAGGGGCAGGTCCATCTAGGCTGTAAGTTCTTGGTACGCTGAAAATTCTTCACAAGAACGTACTGTCCAGGTTCAAGTACGTGGCCTGGATCTGTAGAAGCTGTCGGCAAACTGTCATAGACCTGTTGGTGGAGAACACGTAATTTAGCAGTCAGGTCATGTAATTAATCCACCAACATAGGGTATTCAATACTGCTGTATTCTTTCGGACGAGGCACTCCCCAAACATTCGCTGGACGACCAAACACAATCTCATACGGACTAAGTCCCACTCGAGAATGCACAGTCGTCCTTGTTGACAAAAGAGCCAACGGCAAGGCATCTGGCCATGTAAGACCAGTGCTCGCTTATACCTTAGCTAGCTTCAGTTTAAGCGTACCATTGTAACATTCAACAAGTCCAGCAGACTGGGGGTGATTCGCTGCGTGGAATTTTTGATTAATCCCTAATCCAACACACACTTTCTTCATAATCTGACACACAAATTCACTCCCATTGTCTGACCACACAATTCACGGCAATCCATACCTAGGGAAATACTCTCTCAACAAAACCTTGGCTGTAGACAAGGCAGTATTATCTTTTAGGGGGTAAGCCTCTATCCATCTTGAAAAGGCGCAAACAACCACAAGAACATATTTTAGGTTGCTGCATCTCTCCATGTGAATGTAATCTAACTGTATTACCTCGAACGGATACATCGGAGGAGCAAAATGACCAGCTGGAGTTGGAGTTCCCTTACCAGGATTATATTGCAAGCAAATCATACAATGTTTCACCACGTTCTCTGCACATTTTGGGATTCCAGCATTCTGCCAAACTGGAGCCAACAACTTACATATTCCTTTCGAACTTATGTGAGCCAATCCATGAGCCATTGTAACTACTGGGAGCACATACTATTCTGGCAACAACCATCGCTGGTGTTCTGACAACTCAATCCAACAACCTGTAGAATCCAACATACCAGTACTCTCTCTCCAAACATTAATTTCCTTTTCTGTAGCGTCAGCCTGAATCATCTTCACACTTTCTATTGTGTCTTCACACATTCCACCAACCATAACCCATCTCGCTGGGCCTGCAACATACACACGGCTCATCATGTCTTTCGCTGTTTCCTTCGCAACTTCATCCGCAAACGCATTCCCTCGACCAACATCATCCACAACTTTCTTATGCGCACTACATTTCACAATTGCAATCTGCTTTGGGAGAGTGAGAGATTCCAAAAGTTCATTCACTAACTGCCCATGCTGAATTTTAGTTCCATGGGAAGTAAAGAACCCACGCTCTCTCCACAAACGCCCAAAACTGTGCGCAACACCAAACGCATACTGACTATCGGTATAAACATTCACTCGCTTTCCTTCCGACAACACACACGCTCTAGTCAGTGCAATCAACTCTGCTGCTTGCGCAGAATTCTGTGGTATGCGTGCTTTATCAACAATTGTATTTAAAGATGTGATAGCATACGCTGCGGTCGTTTCACCATTCGGAAGCTTAAAACACGAACCATCAACCCACAGCGTACCATCAACATTCTCAAAAGGAGTGTCCCTAAGATCCACTCTAGCTTTTGTTTCTTCCTCTGTACGAAGAAAACAATCAGGCTGTTCTTGAGCATCCGTCTCTGTAGAGATCGGAAACAACGTAGCTGGATTCAAAACATTACACCTTTTAATGTGAACATGGCTAGCCAACAGTGTCAACTCGTAGCCTGAAAGACGTGCACTAGTAAGGTGCTGTGTCTTAGTCCTGTTTAACAAAGTATCCACTGCATGCGGAACCATCACAATCAGCGTATTATCCAATACCAAACCAGCAGACTGTCGAATAGAAACGGCAGCTGCGGCTGTAGTTCTCAAACAACTCGGCAATGCTTTAGCAACTGGGTCTAACGTTGCTGAGAAATACGCGCATGGACGCTGCTTGTCCCCAAAAGATTGTGTCAACACTGACAACGCACATCCTTCTCTCTCGTGCACATATAACGTAAAAGGCTTGCTATAGTCTGGAGTACCCAACACAGGAGCCGAACACAATGCATCACGTAATTCAGAAAAACTTTTCTGGCATTCATCAGACCAAGGAAGAGGATACGGAGTATCTTTCAGATTCAATGCTAACAGAGGTTTTGCTAACAATGAGAAATTAGGGATCCATTGTCTACAATACGACGTAATACCCAAAAAAGCACAAACTTCTCTCTGTGTCGATGGCACACTCATTTGCGCAATCGCTTGAATTCTTTCTGGGGTCAATTTCCTTCCCTCCTTCGACAAGAGATGACCTAAGTACGTTACCTCTTGGCGGCAATATTGCAACTTCGAAGGCGACACTTTATGATGAAGGTCAGACAAATATTGCAACAACGAAAGAGTAGCCTCTTTACATATCTCTTCGTCATCAGCAGTAATCAACAAATCATCGACATACTGAATAAGAGTAGAACCAACTGGTAACACAAACCCGTCAAGCTGAGTTTTCAAAGCCTGACTATAGATAGAAGGACTTTCACAATAGCCTTGAGGAGCTCTCTTAAACCGGAAGCTTCGTCCTCCTAATGAGAAGCCAAAAATATCCCTACTCTCCTCAGCAATAGGAATACTGAAGAAAGCATTCTTCAAGTCGATGACAGAAAACCAAGCTGCCGAAGCAGGAATCAGAGTCAACAATGCAGTGATATCAGGTACCACAGGGAACTGTGGCACGACAATCTTGTTGACCTCTCTAAGGTCGATCACAAACCGGTACACAGGTGGTTGAGAAGCATCAGTACGCTTAAGAACAGGCAAAAACGGGCTATTGCACACGTTACCTCTCGTTTCCTCAACCACACCATTCTCAACCAAATCATAAACAATCGCTAAAAGAGCTCTCTCACCATCACTCAAAATCTTGTATTGTGGTATACGAGGCAACTTAACATTCGATTTTAGCGTAACAACATATGGTGGAATCTGCAAAAGACCAACATCATTTGGACCTGTAGCCCAAAGTGTCTCAGGAAGCGAACTCAATTCCAGTGGCAAACAATCTTTAGACAAATACATTGGAGAAATCACTTTCTTATCGAGAGTAAGTTGTACTCCCGAAGGAGAACAATACAATGTCGCATACAATCTTTTCAGCAAGTCCAAACCCAACAGATTCTCACCACAACCAGTCGTTAGGATAAGTGGAGCTTCCAATTCACAAGGGCCAATAGAAAGGGACAAAGGACTAGAAACCGGATTACGAACTGGGGCGCCTGAAAATCCTACGGAAACATTGGTCAAGCCAGACAAAGGTGTGCCAGGGAGTTTAGAATGCATAATAGAACTCTTTGTCGCACCAGTATCCAAAAGAAAAGGTTCTACTACACCTGATGTAATCACTTCAACATACGGTCCACTCTGGTCTACTGGAACGGACACTACTCCCTTACTTTGTCCATGGCTGTCCTAGTTGTCATTATAACCAATGCTCTCACCTTCAACATAATAATCCTCAACATAGTACTGAGGAGACTGACCATTTGGAATATTCTGTCTGTCAAAATAATACGCAGAATTCTGTAGGGAAGAGGAACGCTCATTCTGGGGAATCACACCACGACCTCTTCCTCTAGGCGCTTGCTGAAAACCACCACGACCTCTCTGACCTGGTGCACCATTCGCACGCTGTAACAAAGTCGGACAATTATTCTTGAAATGACCTTCCTCTCTACAGTAAGCACACTGATTAAGTCCTGGAAAGAATCGCTGAACATAAGGCTCAGGCTTCTGTAACAATCTCTGAAATTGCGGGGGTTGCTGAAACTGAGGCTGATTCTGACGAGGCGGATAAGCTTGCTGCAAAAGAACTTTTGTCTTTAAATCTTTCGTTTTCTTCTCTACTTTATCCTTCTCATCTTTATCCCTGTTCTCGTAATATTGGGCAGTAGCCAATATCTGGGCCAACGAAGAAACAGCCAATGAACTCTCAGAGTCCTTCAACTTATTAGAAAGTTCGGGAAGCAAATTAAAGACAAATTTATCCACAAACAACCTTTGACCACCTTCCGTACTCATATCCTGACCACTGTGATCGATAAACGTCTCTTCAAACCTAGTGAAGAAGTCGGACACACTCTCGTCTTTCTTCTGCTTGCATGCTGCTAACTTGTCACAATTTACTCGTAACGCTGGCATCATTGTTTTCATAAGATTTATAATTCTACCTGGCAATTCCGTAACCAAAGGTTCAGGTTTAGCACCTCCCTGTTGTCTACCATCTGCAGCAACAATATTCGCCTAAGTATCTCCTAACTCTGCTGCATGGTTCTCATGACGAAACTTCGCCCACAAAGTTGCGGAACTACATTACCCATCAACATGTCAACGTCAGCTAAATTCATTATACACGCATCTACTGTCTGAGACAACTCTTTGTAGTAACCAGCAGGATTCTTACGAGGATCAGGTAAGGTCTGCTTAAGAGCCAAGACCTCTGCTCTCTTCCAAGGGACATGTACCCATACTCGTTGAAAATGAGCCGGTGCGGCAACAATACCCTGATTTACATTAGCCTGAACAGCTTCCTTCCATACAGGAGGAACTTCTCTCATCGGATACTGTCTCGCTTTTCTACTAACAGAGGAATCAGGTTCGTACAATGTCTGAGGTGGAAGGTTAGATCTAAAAGCCAGTATTGTCTCTACGGCATCCGTAACATCAGTGTCCACTATCATCCCTTTAGCAAAATCTGACTGAACATCGAGCACATCCTGCGGAATCGGACCCAACTCATTATCTTCCCATTCCTGACGCAGGAACATACACATCACATTAAAAACATACCTTTGCTTAGGCGGTTCCCACTGAAAGAAAACATCCATAACCGCTGGCAAACTATACCTTGAGGCATTTATAATCCATTTACAAGCCAACAAATCCAACACTGTCCGTTCCTTCGGAACTAGGAAGCTGACTACGACTCTGCTTATGTTCCGAAACAGGGGTCATATTCAGTGACCCAAACAATGGAGACAATAAATTAGCAACAGTCTCAGTCATTCGTTTTCGAGCAGAAGGAGAAGACGTAGACATAAGAACAGGAGAACAAGTATTCTGAGGCAAAGAAGGTGTAGGCATAAGAACAGTCGAAGTCGGAGAAGCAGAAGTAGAAGGCAAAGGAGTTTGAGGCAAAGCTGGTAGCAAAGATGGCAACCCTAGAGCGGGTTGCACAGGAGGAGGCAAAACCATCTGTGGAGCACCAGGTGGCTGAACAACAGCAGGAGGTTGAACAACAAAGGGTGGAACAACCAGTGGTAATGGAGGCGCAGTAGCACCCTGTACATAAGGAGGTGGCAATCTCAGCAAATGAGAGATCAAAGAATCTTTTTCAAGATCCTCAGACACTTTCGGAGGAGAAGACGGCAAGGCCGGATAACATTTATCCATGGCCATGCAATGCTGTCTATCTAAAATTTCATTAGCTCGCTCCTCTCCATCATCCCTATACTGTCTAGCAGCTTGTAATACTGACATATTCTTCTCTTTTCTATCTCTTTTAGCTAGCTTAATTTCTCTCTGTTTGGCTTCCTTTCGCCAAAGGCGGAAAGAGTCAAACATTGCCGGCCGGGCTTTCTTCTTAAATAGCGCTACTTCCAGATTATCTAAAATATTTAATTCGAAACTACCATATTGGGGCCATCTTAAGACACCATCCTTCCTAGTGTAGTGGATCCATACTTCATTATAAGTAATAGGACCCACTCCGTGTTTTGAATAGAGCTCATAAGTTGGAGTTCCAACAGGAGGTATCGGACACGAGTCCTCCAATCGGGAATCCCTGTTGCAACTACAACTAAACCATTTCCTAATTTTGCTAAGACCAGGCATCTTCGCTCACTAATCTAGCTTCAACTTCAAGGGGTTATCGACTAACGATATACTCGCAAATATATGAGCCCCTCGGCTTCGATTGCTGCAGCAGCCGAATTAACCAAGAACCAAACAAAGAACCAAACCAAGAACCAAACCTAGAACCAAACAAATTTGTGGGAGCGACCCACTTATACTTAACCAAATATCTGTCACGCCACCAGAAGACCGTCTATCGTCTCGCTCTACAAATCATCTATCGAGGGTCCAAGACAGGGCGACAGTCAGGGCAGCAGTCCTTCGTAGCCGTTGGGAAGCGGAAAGCCTCGCAGAAAACACCTTCGGTCCACGTCGATATACAGGGGTCGATGAAGTGGCGGCCTTCCTCCAGAATTTCCTCTCGTGGCTCCTCACGAACCTCAGGCTTGGACCGGTACCGCTGAAGTCGCCCCATGTTGGGCACCAACTGAAGAACCGGGTTATTTAATACCCAGCGGCGACAGGGGCACGCCCAAAGTCTTCGGGTTCCACCTGTCTTAGAGTACAGAGACACGGAAACTTCTTGGTGGCGTCAAAGATCAAATTTATTGGCTGCAGCCAGTAACAGAAGTCCTAGAAATCATCACGGTATGAGCTCTCAGGAGATTGCTCAATTTTACAAAGCAAGTCATCTCTTTTTATGCCAAAAATCACATTCCAGACAAATACCTAACATTTACAAACTGTCCAATCACATGTATCCACACCAGAGGTATCGCATGACGGTAAAACCCACTTTTCAGTTGCCCAGCCCATGATCAATCATCGGTCAAACCCAACATTCTTCTTTAGACAGGTCGAACGAACCCATAATAAAAAAGACCACAACCCAATCATAAATAGACCATAAAGAAAGGAGCAGAAACAGGTGAGAGTAGGATAAGGCATATTTGTGTGCAGTAAAACTTTACGATATCCTGTGCTCTGATCCTTAATCTTGATCAGCTAAAGGGCAGGAACTGGTTTAACAAGGTCATCTTCAGGCAACAGGGTCAGTTCACTGGTCAAACAGAAGTCAGCACGAACTGGAGCCAAGGTGTACATGTACTAAGGACTTGCTCGGCCATCGTCGTCGGCCTATGTGAGGGCAACCACAAAATGGCTGCCATACACAAAATGGAACCCAAGGGTTCAGAACGAAATCCCTAAATACGTAGTGAATCCATCGGTCTAACATGACGAAAACGCTCATACTTGCCGCACTAACTAGTTACGGTTCGCTAATATCAAATTCGTAACGAAACCATGATCTTTATGGAACGGGTTCAGAATTCACAGAACCACACTGTCCATTTAGAGTTAATGTCACCATCTGCTGTGTTTAGTTGGAGAAGACCATTCTTTAGAAAACATAGCCAAAACCTGTCTTCAATAGGGTGCAGAAACGAGCAATCCACCCTGTCAAACACCTTTTCAGCATCCAAAGACAAAAGAGCTGCCAGGATTCAGTTTAAGTAGGCTTTTCCAGCCAGGTGGACTGTGCCAGGGATATTACCTTGAGTATGGCACACCCAAACAAAGCCAATATGACCAGGATGTACCAAGGGTGAGAGCATATCTATGAGGTGAGTAGCTAGAAGTTTTAGAATACAATTTAGCATCTATATTAAGGGATGTGATGTGTGCAATAAGATGGGCATAGCTTAGGGTCTTTCCCCCCGTCTACAGGAGGACTACAATAAGGGCTTCACTCATAGTAGGTGTAATTGCGCCAGCTCCAACACAATGATTGAAAAGGGAGACTAATTTTGGGGGCAACTGAGAAGCAATATTTTATAAAAATGGATATGTGAGCCTGTCTACTCCAGGGGCGTTTCCCAACTTCAAAGATTGTATGGCCTGTTTTAGTTCTTTAAGTTCGATTGGCTGTTCCAGAGAATCACACTGGGAACACATCATCTTGGGTAGCCTAATCATTTCTAAAAGCTCCCCTGCCCTTCCAAAGAGGTCAACCCTCCTGCATAGAGTGCGGAGTAGAAGCATCAAAATTCTTCATATTTGTCAAATCATTAGTAATTGCCACAAGAGATGGCTTTAATATATTCCTTCTTGTGTCTGTCCATTAATATTATAGTGAGCTGAGTAACTACTTTGTCCCCATGGATACTGGAAAAAATGTTAGGCTGGGGAAGAGCAAGCTCTGCCATGTTCATGTAGTGTATACGAAGTTGTGCCCTGGCAGTGATGAGTTTTCATGTGAGCTGACAGTAGGGATTATGTGGTCTGTCGCATTCCAAATCTTTAATCCCCTGTTCTAGTTTGTCTTCCTCCAACTTGTAAAGGTGTTGCATTTCCACAGCAGTAGCTATTAAATGATCCGTGACCACTGCCTTGAAGGCTTCCAAAACACCATTGAACGGAAACTCCCCACTCCCCCATTAATTTCAATGTTTTCATCAATCTGTTGATCAATTTCTTGCTGAAGGAGATGGCCACATACTTGTGAGGGAAGAAGATACCAAACACCCTCTGCCGTGCTGAGCCCTAGTCTACCTGGACCATAACCGGTGCATGATTAGCAGCTGCAATCATTCCGACCTCCATCTCCCTCGTTTTGGCCTTGACCGCACTGATCAAAAAAACATAATGAATGCAATTGTGTGAGTGCCGAAAATGGAAGTAGAAAGTATTGCCTGGATTGGAGTAGGGCCATTAGCACTATGTATCGCTAAGGCCAAGATTCAGTAGAGATGACTTCAGATGCTTAGAAAGGGCCCTCAATCTTGAACACCCCCTTCCCTATCCTGACATAGTTCCCAAATGGCATCGAAGTCTCCCACTAAGATTATATCACAATGTGAGATGTTCTGCAGAACTTCTCGAAGTTGCAGTAGAAGGGAATCCTGGGCCACATTAGGAGCATAGACTGTAGCCAAGGTGACAAGGCATCCCTGCAGTGTTCCCACCAGAGTTAGAGACCTGCCATCTTTATCAGTCCTAACATGTGTGCCAGTGAAGGGTGTGTTTTGCCTGATAGAAATCGCTATGCCTCACTGTTTAGTAAGTGTGGATGGGTGGTGTATAGTTGGGCATGCGTTGTTTTTTAGTTTCCCCTGGACCTTCAGCAAAAGATGTGTTTCATGGAATCATATTATGTCTGGGCCCATATCTCTAATGCATTTCGAAATAGCCCCTTGTACATTATGAACTTTTATATTGACAGTAACTGTCAAACCAGCTTGTCCGTTTGAGATAAAGTGCAGACATGTTGGTATAGAGATATGGAGCTGAAATCTGTAGGACCCATTGGTTCCCCAAAACCTCTGAGTAGCAAAGCCCACGCTAATTCATAAGAAAATCAAAGAAAGTTGACAACAAACCAAAACAATAAAGGTGAGAAGGGGAGATTCAGGACCTCCACCCCAGTTCCCCCCGCCAATCCCTGTATCCGGAGACGAAGAGAGGTCTAAGACGTCTCTAAAAATGGGGTAAAAATACCCCCCTCGCTAACCCCAGCGATTACTGGATGGGAACCATTTCCTTTCGGCATCACCAGCTCATACAGTGTTACCACTAAGGTCCCTATACCGGCCTTCAAAAGTGTAAAATGCAATTGAAGTGCTTCTTTTCGTCTTTGATAACCTTCTAACTTTGTCCCTTCCAAAAATCCCACAAAGTGAGCAAGGCAAAAAGAGAAGAGAGGTTCATCAAGCAGGAGCTGTTCAATGTACAGATAAGCAGCATCTCTTTACAGATTCAGGAAGCATGCCAAATCAAGGAGAGAGCAGGAATTGATCCTCTTGGCACCGTGACGAAACATTGCTCTGATTTGGGTGGTTCCAACCCACCGAATCAACCCCCACAGATCTTGATCTACTGTTCTGTTCGCACTTTTAAGATTCAGCATAAGCTTCCGGGACGGGCAGGCTCAGCAGGTGATCCGCCTTTGTGACCTCAGTGACCACATGCCATTTGACACCCAATTCAAAGGAAATGCTGAAAGGGTAAGTTGGTCTGTGTCTGTATCTGACCCCACCCTCATGGAGCTTTTCCCAAATTATTTTTACAGAAAGGTAGGTGGCCGTTTCAGCATGTTTGCCTCTTCCCAAGATGGCAGGGAGCTACAAATGTTGTTCACCTCATGAAGATGTACAAGGTTTTATAAAGTATTGCAATAGAAGGGAGGATGTGGCGCTATGGCTAGAGCTGACAACTTTGGAACTGAGGAATCCATCTCAATGTCAGCTCAACATCATGCGATTCTGGGCAAATAATTTAATCTCGTCATGCTGAAAAGAATTTGTGTGCCCTTGTGTATAAGCAGTCCATCACCACCCCCTTTTGTACCGCCTTGTGTATAAGCAGGCCATTGGAATTATGCGGCAGGAGAACGTCGAATTATGCGGCAGGGTTGAGTAAATTCTGCAGCAAGAAAATGCTAATTATGTGGAATAATGCAGCACATTTTTTAATAGTATTACTTCTTTTTTTGTCATTTTAAAACTTAGTAACATTGTCTGGGCATTGGTTACACCCTATTAGTGCCAATTTAGCACCCACATTTAGCAATAAGCTGCAGCAAGTTGACCATTCCAGCTTTGCAAAGGTCTTCCAATATGCAGCAACACGACCGGCAGATCTACAAGGATTATTACATAATCCTATGCACTACACTGTAACTGGTCTCATAACGAGCTCTAATATCTTCAGGTCGAGTTTGCTCTATACAAAACTGCAAAACAGCTTAAAAGCTTGACTGTGGTCGCCACCCAGACTCTCACCGATTGGAACGGGCTGGTCACATCTCGTTGTTATGGCGCATGCTCCTTCCTTTGATCGTGCAGTGCTTCAGCTTCAGTAGTATGGCATGACGCGTCTTTTTGCAGCTGTGTGCTGGGCTCGCTGACAGCAGCCTCTGGGACAGGCTCTTTGATCTCAAACCTGAGCAAAGAAACACTGCAAGGGTTTCCCGTGACTAAAAATGTTCACAAAGCTGGCAGTTAAAATGAGTGAGAAACTTCCCGTGCAACCATTTCTTATGCTAACTGGTAATTTTAGCAGATCAGTCAATAAATAAAACTGTGCGTCCCTGGGTGGGCTCGAACCACCAACCTTTCGGTTCACAGCCGAACGCGCTAACCGATTGCGTCACAGAGACAGATGCGTCGTGTGCTTGTACATATTCAATATGTAGACTGTGAGTCACTGAATGGTGGAGGCTATATCAGTTTAGATTTGAGGGCCGTGTTTGTAATACAATGTAAGATGAGCGCAGATGTCACATTTTCCATCCTATTTCGGCCCCTCCCCTCACCTCTGCTGCCTCCTTGCTGTGTTGCACAAAAAAAAAACCCATAGAATAATTAAAACAATTAGAAAGATATAAACTCGTTATATCTCGCAGGGGGTCTTCTAATGCGACCACTGCGACTGCAAGAGGGAACAACCGGGGAAACTGGAGAAACTACAGGATCTTGAGCAGGAGAGGAATCTTTGGGCGAAGTAAGTGGTTCTCGAGGGGCTCCTTCCAGCAGGAACAATCTTTCCAGGAAAGTAATGGTATTATCTGAATCCGGAGCCTCTACAAACCTATAATACATCCATTTTGAGAAATAATCAATTGCTAAGATAAGGTACCTCTTCCCCTCCGGGAGGACTTTATATGGACCGGAGAAATCTAAAGCAACCTTCTCCCAAGCCATCTCTGGAAATTGAGAAGGTTGTAATGGGGCCTGGTGAGTCTTCCAATGTTTATCAGACAACAAACATTCTTCGCAATTGTCCACAGAAGCCCTTACCTGTGATTCAATACCTGGCCACCAGTAATGAACTTTGATTCTCATACAAGTCTTGGTCACACCAAGGTGACCCTCGTGGGCTAACTTGATAATAGTGTTCCTTAAACCACTGGGAGGAACAAACTTATCGCCTCTCAATAAAACTCCATCCTTGACTGAGAGTTCTTCTGCCACCTGAGCGAAATTCTTTAGTTCCCCAGACAGGTTCCTAACCTCCGGCCAAGCCTTAACTGAAAACTCCAAAGCCTGGGACAAAACACCATCCATTTCGCTAGCTTCTTTCCAATCTTTTTCAGAAATGATCGAATTCCACTCCTCAATAGCATCCACCATAGACACACACTCCACATCTTCTTCAACCAAGTCATCCTCATCATCCTTGTCCATTAACATCCTGGACAAGCAATCTGCTCTGAAGTTTTTACCCCCAGCGATGTGTTTTAACTCGAAATTAAATTCCTGTAGTTTAGAAACCAGCCTAGTCAGCCTAGGAGAAAGACTATTAGTACCCGAAACTTTGCTAAAAATAAAAGAAAGGGGTTTATGATCAGATAGTATCATAAACTTGCGACCCCAGATGTACATTTTGAATTTTTGTGCAGCCCACACACAGGCTAACGCCTCCCTTTCAATTGTGCTGTAGTGTTTTTCAAAGTCCTTCAAAGATCTAGAGGCAAAGGCTACCGTGTGTTCTTTGCCCTCCACCTGCTGACATAGCACAGCTCCAAGACCTTTCATGCTCGCATCAACTGCAATAATGCACATGGAATCATCCCTAAATGTCTAAAGGGAACGTGCAGAGACAATCAAATCCTTGACTTTAGTAAAAGTCTCATCTAACTCTTTTGTCCAAACAAACTTTTGACCCTTCTTAAGAAGTAACCTCAGCGGTTCCACCACCTGAGCGTACCCTTCTACGAATCTGGCATAGTACTCGGCTAGGCCCAGAAACGAACGCAGAGTGTCTTTATCGCTTGGAGGTTTAGCTTCCATTAAAGCCCTAACCACAGAAAACTTAGGTCTAATGCCAGATTTCGAAATTGAATGACCCAAGTACTCCAATTCAGACACCCCGAACTTACATTTGTCCTCCCTGACTGTCATACCTCTACTACCCAGAATTGACAAAACTTTTTTAAGTAGGACATTATGTTCATCCATTGTCTTCGCGAAAATCAAAATGTCATCCAAATATGCTTGTACCCCCACCAGATCCCCAAACAAAGAGTCCATTAATCTCTGGAAAACGCTAGCTGCTGAAGCTAACCCGAAAGGGAGCCTCAGAAACTTAAAAGCTCCAAATGGGGTCACAAAGGTTGTTAACTCCTGAGACTCCTTAGACAAGGGAATCTGATGGTAAGCGGACTTTAAGTCCAACAATGAAAACCACCTGGCTCCACCCAGATTTGCTAACAGCTCTTGGATTTTTGGGAGAGGGTGACAGTCAATTTTAATGTTTTTATTGAGACCCCTGAGGTCCGCACATAGCCTGATCTCATTATTTTTCTTGCGTGCTATGACGATGGGCGCAACCCATTGGGAGGATTCTGAAGGTTCTATGATTTTGTCATTAACTAAATCCTCAAGCATCTTTTTAAGTTCCGCCCTGACACTAAGAGGAACGGGGCGAACCTTATGAAAAACAGGGGATGCTCCGGGAATGAGTCTAATTTTGTGCTCTGCCCCACTCACGAGGCCAATTTTGTTGCTGAACACATTCTTAAACTCCTTTAATAAATCAGCTCTATTGATTTTTGCATCTTCCACAAAACAGATAGGAAAGTCACGTATTTTGATTGGATTTTCATCCCCTGGGACAAGATATAGACCCATTTTGGCGAGGTCCTTCCAACCTACTATATCTTTTCCTTTAATCGCCACATAGACTTTTGTAATAATGGATCTACCCAGGACCTCCACACTTGTTAAGAAAAAGCCTAACATGTCAATATCCTTCTCACCGAAAGCTTTTGAATTCACATCCGATTGACTTAATTTCACATCCTTTCCCCATTTATCAAAAAATGTAGAGTCCCTAAGGATAGTAATGGGAGCTCCAGAGTCAGCCATTACCTGCAACTTCACATTGTCAATAATGGCTTCACACAAAGGTCCCTTAATAGGTTCAGAATCATCACACTCTACCATCAACATGAGATTGTCAAAAGTGTCATTACATTCATCCATGTCCACATAGTTGACCTTGATAGATTTCTTTTAAATCTGCAAACCTTTTGAAAATGTCCCACTTTTTTACACAAAACACAACGTTTGTTCATAGCGGGACACCCTTTAAAATTCCCTATGTGGAATTTGGACCCACATCTAAAACAAAAGTTTTGTTTATTCGTATTGCCACTAGTCTTATTTTGCCACTTCTCCTTCGTTTCTTTACTAGAAATAGCATATAGGCCATCCTCAGACGTATCCTCTGAAATAAAATTAACTTTAGTAACGGTATCTGTCGCCATGGCCTTGGTAGAAGTTACTGATCTTTCGATACTAAGGCTAAGATCAATAACTTCAGACAATGAAGGATTCTTGCAGCTAAGAATTCTTTCCTTCACTTTAGAAGAAGAACAATTGAACACAAATTGATCTCGAATATAATTGTCCAGCAAAGGGCCAAAATCACAGGTAATAGCTAACACCCTCAATGCTGAAATATATTCGTCAATTTTTTCATCCTCTTTTTGTTTTCTTTTATAGAAATTGTGTCTCTCCAGCATGATATTAGGAGATTCTTCGAATTGCTTCTCTAATCTGGCAATAGCCTCTACATAAACATTCCATCCTCTATCCCCTGAATCAGCTGCTGGAGGTGGAATTGGTACCAAACTCTTAAAAATGCGTTGCGCAGCTAACCCAAGACTGCCAAAAAGAAGAGCAAACTTCCTATGAGGAGAATAATCAGATGCATCAATTGCTAAAATGTGATTTTCGAACAAGCCAAACCACTCAGACCACAACAATTTAGGTTTTCCAGGTTTCTCCAGGAAAGGAGGGGGTTGTGTGACCTCCCTAACTGAAGCCATTTTGTTAATATATACAATAATAAAATCAGCAAGGTTATTTTATAGAAGTAACGTACAATCGAGTTATAATAACAGATTTCACATAAACAAAATATAAACCTGTATAATACGATTTGCTGCAAAAGAAAATTTCGTTAGAGGAATGAAATCCGACTTCAAATAACAGCTGTTAACCGCTTGTCCGTGAGGCGTGTGAACCGCCGAGGTCACACTCAGAGAAGTAGACGCATAAATCTCCAAGCGTCAATAGCTGACCGTGCGTAGCGTCGTAGACGTGAACCTCAGAATTCTATGCGTTCCAGGCAAGGACTGAGCTGACGTATGTCGACGTATCCCAGAGTTCCAGGCAAGACTGAGCTGACGTATGCTGACGTAACTCAGAGTTCCGGGCGAAGACTGAGCTGAGAATGGTGCGTTGTCGGTGTTCTGAAGACGCGTTGACAGTGTTCTGAAGACGCGATGCCGGTGTTCCAGGTAGACCGGTAAGTGTAATTTTAAAAAAAACACAACGAAATGCCAAGATTTAGAGTTTTCGAAAGTCCAGAGATTGATTTAAAATGTCAACCATAAGTTTCAGACTTCGAACGGCGTCTTCCACCTCCAACTCGACACTGAGGAAAACGTCTTCCACCTCTAATTCGACACACAGTTAAATAGAGATGTCGGGAAAGTAATCTTGAGCTCGCTCCTCCAAAGTACAAAACTCGACCAGATAATCCAGATAATCGAGTTGATTCCAAACACCAGAAAGGTGTGTATGAATGACAAAGTAATCCCAACTCGACAAGATAAAAACCAGCCAAAATAAATCCTTTGCGTGGGTCGGTCGGTGATGGAAACAATCCCAATCGTCGCCAATATGTAAAGGATAGTTTGTCCTTAATAAGACTTCTGAGAAAGGAATGTATTCCAATAGAAGTTTATTAGTAGGTTTCTCATCACAGGAGGAGCGCCTCATCAGCCAGGAGTCCACACAGCAACTGAACAAATACAACGGACACCTGGCTTCTGAGAGCGACTCCACATTTAAAAGAATACATGTACACATTCTGTGCATGTGCTCGGGCATGCGCTATACATTCTGTGCATGTGTTCGGGCATGCGCTCCCCAGATAAGTATGAGAATACAATACACTACACTCATTGGCTTCCTCTCGTGCCGCTCGGATCACCTTTCACTCGCTCTCTTTATAGCAACGCAGCGTTTTAAATATCTTCCGGATAAAGTCTATTGGTTCGTCGAAGAGCAAGACATGGACAAGGGAAACGTGTAGCAGTGACAAACTTAAGAGAACACTTCAACAACAAGTCTGGGCTGAAGAAACCGCAACAGCATCTCAGACAACAGGAAAATGTAAGATATACTCACACAACAGGAAACTGCAACAAAGTGTCGGAGATTTAAAAGCTGCAACAGTGTTTCAGCTAAAGGGAACTGTAACACGTGGGCGCACAAGAAACTGTATCAAAATTTAAGATGAGAGGAAACTGTATCAAAAGCTCGCGATGCCAGGGCACTAATAGCCTTACTTATTTTTAATAAACAATATGACCATTAAAAGTCCATGCCTAGGAAAACTGACGACTCAATGAGGCGATCTTGAGTGTCACTGTTTTATCTCTCTTATCCCATTTTCCTTCACCAGGTCAACTTCCAGCTAAAATATTGTAGCTGTGTCGGGTTGGGAGTGGATATGGTGTGTAACCATACATTGATTTTGTTACTGAATACAACTGGCATAACATGTGCATACAAATGAACTAAAATATGAATGCTACGAGGGGCACATAGGAAAAACACCCAGTGCACATCGCCCCCTGGCTGAGGGCCAACAGTTCTAGTGTATATATATGTAGATACATCTATGTGCATTTATAAAGGACAAATTTAAGCAAAAGCCTTAAGCAAAATCCTACCATGCCGCATAGTTAAAAAATGATTTTACAAATCCAAATGAGATTATAAAGTAAAAATGATGGCATCAGATAACTGCACATGGACCAATCACTGATCTCCCTAATCAATGTTTACTCATTTTATTTAATTCTGAAACCGACATGTTTAGGCAATGTAAAGGTAACATAAAACAATATAAACATGTAAAGGTGAATGTCCCCATGTCAGCAAGGCATCAAGATAGGATTCAAAAGTGGGGGCAAAGATTCAGCCGCCATATCAATATTGAAAGGTGAAGTGACACTCAACACAAGAATGGGGGGTACTGATGCCTACACCATAGGTTGTGCCACATGTCAGTACCACTGGTGACTCAAACCAGTCATCTTAGATGATGGGCAATTTCATTGCATTGCAGAATACCTGATGTTTGAATGGTTGAATAAAGTTTCAACTAGCTACATTGAGCACAGGGTGATGTTCCAATGGAAAATGACAAGATCACAGTTTGAAAACAGTTCAAGCATTGAATCGCAGGCCTCACTTAAAGAGGTTGAAGTTTAAGAAAGTTGGAAAGCAGGGCTTTTCCCAAATAGAAGTGATAGCTTGTCGACAGTGCTGATGGGTTGGATATGTTATGTTATTCATGTTTATTGTCTTTGAAGGACGATTACGCTGACAAAACCCACAATAAACAGTTCTTGATTTATCACCAAACCACCTCGAAAATAAAGCACTGAAAAAAGGCAGGAATAGCTCCAAAAACAGTGTTGAAATAGATTGGCCAATAAAATTGGGGGGAGTGTGAGCTTCAGATTTTCTGACAATCATGCATGGCTTATAATGTCAAAATATATTATAGGACACGCTTTACACATGAGAGATGATAAACTGGCAGTGGAAGAGGAGACAAATGCGGATTGGCAGGGGTAGCAAATGAGAGAAAACACACTATTTGGCAAAATAAGCAACATTTTTTAAGACTTTCAAAGTAGAGAGGGAGAAAGTGTGTGTGCTTTTTTGTCTGAGTTTATGTAAAAATTCCTTGTGGAATCCAAAATACACCACAACATACCTGACTGAAAGAACCTGTACCTTACTGTTTGTCTTAAAATATATATTTATTGGGGGTATAACACCCGAAACACCGCCTCTGAAGCTATGCCCCTGGTTGAAGCAAGTTAACAAGCCTGAGGTAGTATTTTTAAAAACATGCACCATACATGTGGTGTTTGAGGTATAGTGATTACATGTCAATCTCGTCCACTTCTATCACTCCCCACTCGCATGCCCCGAAATTCAGAATTTGGCTCCTCTGGACTTAGATTTTGTGATGTAAGTTACATCTATAATAACTCGTAACTGTGGTCAAGCAATGCATGTTGTCATTAGAAGGGGAGTACGAGCTTTAGTCCAGGAAGTCTGTCTGAAGAAATCATATGAACTGAGGTTCAAAGTCAGGTCAGCGTAGCTCTTTAAAAAATAGACACAATGTAATTGCAAAGTTAAAGGGAGAACTGCATTATGAAACAAGATGCAAGCAAACTAGCCCTACAGTCTGAATGGTTCTTTGGGTCAGACAACTCAATGGGTTCAGGCTCCTGCCACCAAACACAAGTTAACAATATTCCAGTTAGGTTGGTTGGCTGGGAAATTCACTAGAAGTATGTGGACTGCCTGTGCGTTTTTCTTTTATAATAATGTGGGTTGAAGAAAATCATTTTTCTGTACCTTTTCTCAGTGCCACAGAGCTTCATGTGGCTCTTGCCAATGATCGTGGGCTATCAGGACATATTCAAGGGCCAGCATCTCTGATCTCTGGGTGATCAGAAAAGGAAGGGGAGGGGGTGGGGGGGGCGTTGTATTTTTGAACTTGGCAACGGTCTGGCGAGTGATGGCTGGAGTCGGCAGAACATTTCTCAAAAGTGTAAAATGGAAGTAAGCGAGGGAATACGCCTTCCCCCTCCTATTTCTCATACTCATGGGTTCTCCCTGTTGACAAGAAAGATAAATTGATCTCCTACGAGAATGAAGGGAGCCGATAAGTCAGTCTGGCAGTTGGAGCTGTAATGAGAACTCCGCCCACGCACCCGTTCAACGTGATTGCAATACTCTCTCCTCATTGGCCCATTTCTCAAAAGCTATTGACGTCACCTCTGCAGAGCACAATCTTATAGCAGTCATGTGCGACTAACTAACACCAGCAGAGTGGCGCAGCGGAAGCGTGCTGGGCCCATAACCCAGAGGTCGATGGATCGATACCATCCTCTGCTAGATTATTTTTACAATATGTTTTGTCATTTTAATTAATCAGTGTTCATATTTAAATATTTGCCCCTTCAGTTGTATTTTTTCTGCGTGTATATTTTCAAGTTGCTTTTATTTTGCCCATAAAAACATTTCTAAACACAGAGATGGCTGCGGGAGCCTCTGTGCTCACAGACTACCACTGTATGGGGCAAGAGTAGCGACTTTTCTTTACAATGCTTAGAAACACTAGTAGGATGTCGTAAACGAAATGTAAAGCATGTTACATTTACAGAAGAGGTAGTGTAATGTGCTCTAGGCAGTTCTGTCAATAGCTGAACGACTGTTGGACGTCAGTTCTTAGGTAATGTAGGGTTATAAGACACCCTACCGTTCTTTTAAGCAAGGAGCCCCCCAATGTAACCAGTGCAAGAATGTGAAGTCCAAAGAAGGGCACTTTACCATACATTACCAGGTGTGGAAAAAAATAACATGAGCCACCAGTAATGCCTGACTAGTTGAGTGTAAGGGTCGCTTGGGGCTGTAAGGGGTCAACAGATACTTTGGTCAGGTTGTTTTTGGCTGTAGAATGTCCTTTGTGCAAACACAGGGCTTAAGCCTCACCCATTGTTCAATTGAGAGACTATGTCGTGAGAGGCGATAGTTGGAAGCATGTAACAGGCACACAGCCCGAACTGCAACAACTGGAATGAGTTGAAGTTTGTTCAGTAGGAACATTGGAAGCCCACATACATGCTGACACCGGAATGGAGTCGTCACATATTTTAGCTTTAGTGAGTCTGTGGGTGAAGCCCTTGTTCCAAGGGACAAAGAATGTTTGCCTGAAATAAGTTTTATCAAGTTGAAATTCATTAAATAGCCTTCATTGTTTCAGCTATTAAATCCATACAATAAATAAAACAATTTTACTGTTAAAATCGGAAATAAAAGAGAAATTTAGAATATGGACATAGTAAGAGCAATTCAATAGCTTCTTGTGTAATAGAGCAATCACGGCTTCTGTGAGCAAGCAACACCCAGGACAATAATAGCACGCATTGGTAATGCATGCTTTCTCCCTATATAATGAATACAGAGCTGTTTTCATCAATCATCGCCCGGGAAAAGGAAAGAGCTCCCTGACAGAGACCACTGTAGTGAAGAGAATGTGGTACAGCGGCCAGAGCTGCTGACTCAAGAGCTGGGGATCCCAAGTCTTTTGCTGCGCAGCGCAATATCCTGTGATTTCATGCAAATCACTTAGGGGCAGATTTACAACAAACACCCGTGGAATACTTTTACACCACTGTTGCGCCACTTTTGTGAAGCAGTGGCAGCCACAAACAATGCAGCCAATTTACAATGTGACGCATCAAGGGAGATGCGTCATGTTGTAAAGCCCTGCGTCACATTATACCTGCGTCAGGTATAATGTATGCAGGGCGGCATTCCCATGCAGGAAAGCCTTTCAGAAGTGACACAATGAAATCTATAAGATTTCAGTGTGCCAGCTTCTAGGAATCCACTGCATCACAAGCCTACTCCTGCTTGAAGTAGGTGTAAGGAGTGACGCAATGTATTGAGAATAGGCCTATCCGTGCTTTGCTGGAGATGTGTCATGCTTCCCACATGGCTCCAGCAAAGCATGACTTTTGCGCCAATAGTTGCGTTAGAATTTCGGACACATCTGTCAATCCTTGCGCCATGGTGCGCCGTATTGTACATAGGGCCCATCCATGGTGGCATAAGGGTTTTGTATGCTGGTGCAGGGAAACTGATGCATCCCTACAGATGCGTCAGTTTCTTGTCAATCTGCCCCATTATCTTTTCGGGTGATAAATTGTTATATACATATGTTGCAATAGTAAAAGGCAAAACTTTATGGCAATATAGTTCTACCAATGGGAATGTAAACAGTATTTCGGCAGCGGAAAACTGACAAGAGAAGCAGATGAGGAATAAACTTTGGTCAATGCAAGAAAATATACTGTAGCCAATAGAAATGGAGGAAAGGTAAGCGGCACGCACAGGAACCAATGAGAAAACAGGAAAAAGAGGAGGCAGGATGTAAATCCTTCTTAACTTTATATTAAAAACAGGAGATTTCTCAAGCACAGCACAAGCACTGTGCAGGCTAAACCTAAAAATTTCAGCAAGACTAATTAAGTATGGCTATTGTGACATTGTTGGCTCTAGCCATATGCAAATATTTACTCAAATGAAAATGAATATTAGAAACAACTGATCAACTTCTTTTATCAGAAAGGAATTTTAAGCATTTAAAAACATGCGGTGCCCCAGCATAAATAACAGTATTGTGACAAATTCCATCAGTCATGTGCATTTGGTCTTTACATAAGGTATATTAATTGGCAGGGCCGGCTCTAGGGCGGTGCGGTCAGTGCCACCGCACTGGGCGCTGACTTAGGGTGGGGGCGTCATGTGCATTGTTTTAAAAGCACCTAATGTCATGTCCATTGTCCCAGCAATTTTCAGGCATCAATAAAAATGACAATTCTGGTGATTAATGTTCTTCCCGGAGAGAGACCGAAGAGTTGTCTAGTGAAGGTTCTGACTCATCATGGCGCAGAGGGTTAATATGCCTGCTGCAAAAAACGTGTCCCATTTACAATGTTTTGGGGGCAGCTGTTGTTCCTGCGCACTCATAAGTAGGAGTGTGTGGGGGGGGGAGGGGGGATCAAGCTTTCGTGTGCTGAAGTGTGCCATCATTTTTGTTGCTTTATTTTTTGTGAATAATAAATAATAACATAATTTTTACATGATTCAATATGTATCAATTGGTAGCCCTGACATGATACAAAACAATGCCCTTTCCGCACAGAATGTGTTGAGGGGCCCTGAGAGAATTCGACGTCACAAATAATCATAGCTTTCGGGCTGAATGGGGGCCCTGGGAAGGGTGGGCGCATTATTGCACCACAGGGGATGCAGGGGTCTGCATTGCACCCCTGCTTTGTAGTTGCACTACGCATAGGTCCGTTTTTTAAGGCCACTACACTTAGGTCCTATCAGCTTGCGGACATTTGAAAACTTGTATAGTGCCACAAAGACAAGCAAGTACCATTTAACTGGCTTAACAAATTAGGTTCAGTGAATGCAAAAGTTGGGTAAATTAACATAATTAACAATCATATTGAGTAATTAATATCCTCGTCTGATTTTACCACTCAAAAATTAAACGTTTGAAATGTAGGCATAACTTGGCATTCAGTCACGTCATTACATGCCATTAGGACTACCATCAAAGAGCTGCATGCAAACTTCAAGAAACATATTAGAGCTATATATTTTTTGCCCAGTCTTTCGTTGTCCTAATATTGCAAAAGGGGTACATTTGGGTAGAAATCACCTATTATTATTATTAAAGAAAACCCCTAACAGAAGCTTTAAGTTGACGTTAGTCGTGCTAACATAATAGACAACTGACATTTTGCCCTCTATGAAATGCTGCAGAACTATGTGCAATGATTACTTGCAGTTTATAAGTTAAAATCTTAATATAGAGGAGTGAGCTATTGACTACCATCAAAGAGCTGCATGCAAACTACAAGGAACATATTAGAGCTATATATTTTTTGCCCTGTCTTGTGTTGTTCTAATATTGCAAAAGGGGTTCATTTGGGTAGAAATCAATTCTTATTATTATTAAAGATAACCCCTAACAATGGTGTCACATTTGAATTTCTGAATTTATGATTTTCCAATCCAAGGACTCTTAAACTGTATTGCCTACCACTATGAATAAAATGTGACTCCTACACCATGTAGGCCTCTGTCTTATGTAACATCTCCTGTATACTGATTTACACAAGTATGATTGTCTCTGTGCAATGCGCATGTGATGTAGTGTTCTGACATTTTAAACTGGTATGAGTGGCACTATAAAACTAAATGAATCTAAGAGACAGTGGTTATGGAGACTTGAGGGACACTGTCAAATGGTGGTAGTGAGCGAATCTGTGGCAAAGGTGGTATTGGGGAGGAGGGTGCCAACAAACATTGTCACACAGGGTGCCACCAGTGCTAAAGCCGGCCTGTCAATTGGCATTTAAGAAAGAGGGCCTGGGTTATACATTTCACCATGTACCAAAACAGCTGGGTCCTCATGGACATGTGGAGAGTAAAGTCTCATGAGAGTAAGGTCTTGCTGCATTTCAGGTTTCATAAATACAGTTAAACAATCATTGTGAATACATCAGGATTCACTCACAGATTTAATGACAAACTACTTTGCATTGTCTGACATTAAATCTGATAAAAAAGGGTCATAGATACTGTCACATTGTATTCAGGGACAAAGCACAAAGAAGCATTAAATGCAATAAAGTTTCCTCACCATCTTGATTGCAAGTGCATGATGGTGAGTCCTAGGTTTTTTTGTGCCAGTTTTTAGTGAAATGTTCACTGATAACGAGCCCTGCCTAAATCTTACATGATGTGACCTTTTTAGGCCAGGATAGAGCTGATGTGTGTACTGTTCCAACTTACTGGAGGGTTTATACTCCAAAATGGCATCAAAAGTTCTCCTCCCTGCTTTACTTTCAAATTGGACCAGTATGTATCTCTGATGTAGGGTGGGCTTGAAGGTGTCATTTCCTTGGGGTTTGTCCAGAAAGGCTCGCACCCAGGGCCAATAAGGTGCTTGCAACATGGCTATACAGGGCCGTTCCCTGAACAGGAACACAAGCAACCCAGGACCGGTTTCACCCTCATTTTGTGTGTTTCATGTACCGCAGTGAGTGGCATGGGTATGCTGAGTTTTGTATCCCATGCTCACTGTGTCACTGGAACCAAGCTGTACCTGACTGATGAGGCCATAACTAGGGCAAAACTGGTCCTGGGTTGCTTATGTTCTGCGTTAAGGAGGACCTGGCTTGGCATTTCGAACTGGATTGTTCCCATGAGGAGTAGAGTCAAGACTTATTTGTTTATGGCTGGGTTCAAACTCAGGTGGCATGGTGAGCAAAAGAACGATGAGTTGGGATGCAACCCGAGCAAAAGAACGATAGATTGGGATGCAAACCTGAGCAGTTATTAGTGGTTAAACAAATAAGAAGCATTCCTCCCATCACCTTTTTTTGTGCGTTTCAGCTTTTTGAAACCCATAGGTCTGACCCATATGAGCAGGCTATCAATGCTTTCATTTGGTTAGCTCTGAGAACTCTGGTGAATAATATGTTACCACGTTTCCTTGAAAATCTCCCTATGGCGTTGGCATACTGGGAAAAGATGGCTTTAGTTTTTGTGAGCTGCTTAGCCCTGAGAAACTTATCGTCAAATTTCCTTCCAAAATAGAAGGGGTGAGCGGTAATAGCAGAGCTTTACTCTATGGAGTTTCGCGGAGTTACATAAAAACTTTTCAAAATTCCACAGTTCCATCCACCCATTTTGTACGTCAAGGATAGACTACCTGATACACTTGTACGTGCGTCCGCAAGAGACTTACAAGTTACGCGAGTTTGGAACTGTATGTCTTTTGTGTGTCTCTAATGAGAGACATGTGTCTTATTAGCACAAGGTCTTTACATGTACAGTGCCTGTGTTTATCAGCAAGGTCAACTGTTTGTGTACAGTGCACATGTTCATCAGTGAGGCATTTGTGAACAGTATACACTAGTGTACGAACGAGGGTCTGTCTTACTGTACATGTGTCATTGATGAACTTAAAGCTGTGAGTGTCTGCAGAAGTGTTTGTCCTGCACGCATATTTATTGTACCATCTCTCTGTGCACTCCACAACCTTAGAGTATAAAATGCTGCATTTACAGCTCCCTCCATTCTCATTTGAACCTGAGCTTTGCCCATGATCCATTTGCCCTTGCACTTCATTGCATTCCCTCCCTGCATCTGCATAGTAACCTCTGCTTGGCTGCTTCACCTCACTCATGTGCATGTACAAGACTGCAGACTCCTGTTGCTTCCACACCAGCCTCTACTTCTCATTCCCATCCATGCTTTTCGCCCACCCTACCATGCCGATGCGCCTCTTGGAATCTTGGCGGAGAGCAGGGCACTTCCCCAAGCATCCACTCCACATCTCAGGGACATGGGAAGAAGGGTGCAGAGAAAACCCCCAAGATATATGAAGGCAGCTTTTCATTGCTCATACCAAGTTTAAAGAAAGCTCAACAGTCTTTAGAAAGAAGCCATAGAAATCTATTTACACCTAATGACAACAACTGCTTTAAAAAGAATACCAATTTGAAACCAAAAACTGCTCAACAACTCATGCCGCCCACTTGTATGTATCTGGTGCTTTCCTTATTATTGTAGCCACCTTGGATATCGACAACTACTATAAATGCTGCTCAAACTGTCATATCATCCAACAGCACCATTGTTTTATAAAGCTTGAAATTCATTGGGGTCTAAGGGTCTAAATGCTGTATTAAAAATGATAAATATTTATATTTCTTGGAAGTGGGACCTCTGTTAGCGAGGGTAAAACAGGGCAAGGGTGAACTTAAGGCCAGCAGTAAAAGTTACATATCAATAGTCAACTTTATGAGCAGTCGGCCACTTCATAGTTGTGTACTCAACCTATTAGTATGTGAAAAAACACGACATTACATGGGAGTAGCTGTCCAACCCACTCTGGTTCAAGACAAGAGCATTAATGTCCCTCTGCCACACATGGTGAACTTGTGTAATTAACAGTTGCAATACTGACAGGCCTAGGATTCACAAAACTGTTGGATCAGGGATAGGGACTGGGGTGTGGTAAAAAGATGTGCTAATTTGCCTAAGTGCTTAGTCATTTTCTTCTGGCTCGAAGGCTTCTGAGTTAAGTTTTATGTATGCCACCGGGTGGGCGGGAAGGCTCAAGAACAATGTTGGGGTTTGCAGAGCGAGAGAATTTACTGATTGCATCAGAAATGCAGGGCAAGCAGAGAGAGCTAGATGGCATTTTTTTATGGTCATTAATTACAGGGACAGGTAAACTCCACCATGCAGCAGTTGGTGGAGTTTTTGCCAAACTACGCACTCCAAGCGGAGTGTTGAGTGGTAAAACTCCATGAACTCCACTGGCAGAGCAGAGTTTATGACCCACCCCAGCAAAAATAGTCTAAACAGCTCACCCTGCTTATGGTTTTGTCATGGATCTTAAAAGTTCTTTTTGGATTACTCCATTTGCTATTTGACTTCATTCATTTTTACATTGTGATTACACATCTTTCAGTCTGATTGATGAATTTGAGGCAATCTGGTCTAGTCTAGTATTTATTTGATTATCTCCAGTATATTACCAACTTTTAACACTAATAGATCTGATCCAGTGTGATTGATGGCAGACCTAGTTATTAAAACAGGATAGAGACAGCAAAGACCCCTGGAGAGCTTGCTGCTAAGAGGGGCTTTCTCTGAGAGATATGCTCTAAGTGATAACGGTTGAGCATGGTTAGATGGAAAGCATTGAAATAAAACAAGGATTAGGTGTGTGCAAAATGTGCTTAGTTTGCTTTTTTATAATTATGAGAACATTTTTGGAAAATTATGCAAAATTATACGTAGTTACACAAAATGAAAAACTGCAATGAAGGGCTATATGAGGTAGAAGCCCATCTAGTAAAAAAAAATGTGTTGCCTTTTGGAACTTGTGGTCCTGATTTTATGTTTGATGTTAACAAAACTGCGGACATCAGAATGTAAACAAAAAGCCTTCAATGTGTGGGGTACAGACCCACCCTGAAGTGGGAAATCTGAGAGCTCTGTTTATGCCCCAAGTCGAAAGCATAGAGGCAAAGACAGAGCTGGAGCAGATTGTGGAAATACAGCATAGGTAACCAGCAGACCTTTAAACGTTCATCCTGATCAGAACCACATATATTGGCCACAACCTGAGCCAGATCCTCACACCAATAGTTACACCCTTCTCCTAATGCCCGGCAACATTTAAGGCAGCACAGAAATCATTGAATGCATTCAGGCAGCCACTCTTCAGGTGATGGAACTCATCATCAGTGGTCCAAACCTTATCAGATAGTTCCTGCAGATATCAGCCAGTATTTTTTGTCTTGACATTGTTCCCGCCGTGTTCCCATTGTAAAAACTGCTTTCAATGTTATTGATATGAAATAAATTTGTCTCTCCATATTTCCAGACTCACAAACTGCCTCCATCAGACTCCTTCTCCCAAGGAGGCTATAACCTTTCATTCCGCCCTCAGCTTTTAGAACAGTTGTTCACGCTAAGATTCTTTCCATCTCGATAGGACAACTTGGACCAATCGAATCACCCACAGCGCTTCTTAATCCATCATCTGCTGCATAATCTGCAGATTTTAGCAAAAATAATTGGTCCTAGGTCACATGGATACAAATTTTCCAAAAATACAGCAATATGTTGCTGCTCAGTAGTAGGCTCTTGGGAGAGGTTGACAGGTCAACTTTCTGTTGTGTGTTGCTGTATCTGAGAGTTAAATTGATACTAAAGAGGTGAACTATTTGTCCAAGCAGTGTTAGCATATTTAAACATAACAATATAAATAAGAAATATCATTGCTAAAAATGAAGCATTAGGCTGCATAATTTGCCTTTACTTGCTGTATAGTTTAGTCATAATTTGGTCCTCCCTGTTACTTAATTGCAATGGCTCTGAACATTGAAAATCGAACAATTCCTGTGGCTCTGAATATCGACAAGTCCTTCGAGCTAGCCCAGAACTGGAATTATGGGGTGAAAGTGAGCCAAATTGTGCAGCAAGAAATAGCAAATGATACCTTAAAATGCAGCTTATTCTGTGGGAGTAGCATTTAATTTTTAAGACATTTTACTATACTATGTGGGAAAAAGGTTCACCTCATTAGTACCAGGTTAGTAATGCACCACACAATGTGACCAGTTAACCTTTCTCAAAGGATCTACCACATGCAGCACTTTCCAAGGTATCTTTGAGCCTTTGGAGCTAGATTGTCGTTTTTTTAATTATGCAGTTATGCCCCAGAGGGTGGATTATATGGCAAGAGTTGTCAAGCCACAATTATGCGGAAAATGCATCAGCTTCTGAAACACATAATTCCATTGTCTTTGACCTTGATCTCCTAACCAATTTGAATGATAAATTACAATTAAAGGGAGTTCAACCCAGCATAGTCCTGGAAAATTCCAAAAAGAAGTCTGAGACAATTAATTAATCAATGAATCAGCCCTTAATCCATGATGAAAATGAAAGCAACCTATTTTTGGTTGAACCTGTTCTGCTTTAAACCCCCACAGAAATATTGTCACTGACTCCTTCACCCTGTGATATGATAAACATTTGGGTCGGATGGGGACCCAGGTACCATATAATTCGTGGCCACAAAATGGGGGAGAGCAAAAAATCTATTTAGGTGTGAGAGAGTACTGGAGCTCACTCACCAATGATCAAAAGTGTTAAGTGTAAAAATAACTCGTAGTCGGCAGGATTTGAACCTGCGCGGGGAGACCCCAATGGATTTCTAGTCCATCGCCTTAACCACTCGGCCACGACTACTTCCTGTAGGATCAACTGTTCTGTACAACTCTAGAGGTTATATGATCGTGTACTGACATGTTTGGAAAAATTCGACAATCTATGAAGGGGTACAGAATAAAATAATGGGTTAACAGCCCTCTCTCTATCCGTTTGGAAAGTACAAGCTGTGTACTCGAGGGGATCATAGAAAAAAGTATATCAAGTGAGCGAGGTATTTGAAAGTGTGAGGGGCGGGGAGGGATTGGGAAAGTGGTACCGAAAAAAGGGTACAGAAAGTGAAGGGTTAGGGACGTACAGGCCAGTTTGTGGTAGTGTGTGGTATGCCGTGTTTTCGGTGGGAGGAGGACTCGAAGAACATTGAGCATGCGCGGTGCTGCTGAGCAGAGACCAGTCCTTTTCTAAAGTACGTGGGAGGGGGCGGGGAGCTGTGGAGTGATGCTGCTCTTCGGTCTATCTTTCCCTGGAGTTGCTCAGCGTGTCAGTCTTATTAATGAAGCGCCTTCAGTACCATTCGTGATTTAATGTACGTGCTCTTTGCTGATCTTTCCTTGTATGCGCAAATGAGTCAACCCAGGATTGTAGGAGCGGCTCAATGTGTTAGTCATGAACCTATCATGACATGGCAATGCTCTATGTGTGCACTTCTCTATCACAAAAACGTTCCATTGTGATGCATCGAGATGGCCGGTTAGCTCAGTTGGTTAGAGCGTGGTGCTAATAACGCCAAGGTCGCGGGTTCGATCCCCGTACTGGCCACTACATATTTTTTTCTTCTTCGAAAGAGAAAACATGCATTAAAGATATACAAGGTTGTCTATTAAGGTACTTTACTATTTGTACCAGGGTGTGTGTTGCTACTGCTATGTAACCCCTCTCCCCTTCGCAATACCAACCTCCTCCATGTTTTCAAGGGTCTCTGAAACTTCACTTTATGAAGCACTATTTGAACCGGGTACGCCTCTGAAGAGCACACTTTCTCTCTGAGAGGAGCGGTTTCTCGGGTTCTCGGTGGGAATTATAGAAGTCAAGAGAGATGAAGGGAAAAACACATGGGTTATGTAGCCATCATTAAATCATATTGCATAATATATTGGTGCCCTTTATAATTGTTGCAGTCTCGTATTGTGTGGTTTACTGCATGTTTTGAGCACTTCGTCAACCAATTCTATGGTGTACATACTTGAAAACATCACAAAATAAAAACAAATAATTACTTATAGTGATATGCAGTTTTTTATTACCTATTTTTTCAAAGTTTCTATTCATATGGCAAGTGTTATCCACCTACAAAATGTGTGTCACTGGCCAGTTATCGGTGGACAGTAGGCGAAGGGCATACCATTGAGCATATCTGGCGCTGTGGCTTAGTTGGTTAAAGCGCCTGTCTAGTAAACAGGAGATCCTGAGTTCGAATCTCAGCAGTGCCTTGGTGTTTTTTTAAAGCTTATTTCCCACAGACTAAAGAAGACTTGCTGTTTTGTAAATTAACAGAGATATACTGCCTGCAAAGCCCGTTTCTGTTGTTGTTATAATTTTCCAGAGTGAACGCTAATACGCCTCAAAAGCTATGACATGGTTTTGGTGTTTAAAATGCCAACGTAATTTGTGCCACCAACTCCGAGTATCTTTGATTTTCAACGCCCCGCATGTTGGCTTTGGGAAGTAAAAACATTTCTCCTGTCTTCGCTGGCATCAATGTACAGTATGGGAAGCAGTAATGCCCGCTTCAAACAACTGGAACAACACATGCAGCATATGTGTCAGCTTCCATTACTGACCCTGTTACAATACATGCAGAATCATTGCAGGTTATGCATCTCAAGATATTTAAAAGCCGAGGCAGCAGTGCAAGTTTAGCTTTAGAAAACAGCAGTGCTTAATTTGTAAAAAAAAAATAAGTGCTGCTGCCCAAAGTTTGAGGCCTCTGCATTGCAATTAAATGCTGGTGCGCCAAATTCCATGGCTGCCTAGTTTTTGACTCGACTCTATGGCTCTTTCTTTCACTACAGACTCTCTTTTCCCCTTTTTCTAACTGATCCAGGTTCCTGCTTTCTCCCTTTGTGACATATTTTTCTGTTTATATCTTCACCTGTCCTACTGCTTTATGTGTTTATCCCGTCTTGCTCTCGCTAAATGTCTTGTTGCAGAAACACACAATAAGGTCCACAGAAATAAGGGTGGTGGCCCCCACCGGTTCAAATTAAGCAGTAGCACAGAAAGGTCTACAGCATAGGTAGCGGCTTTTCAACTTTACCCTATATGATAAGACTGAGCATGACACAACTGATGTTGGAATGGAGAGGGAGCGGTAATAAAACCAGCAGAAAACAGAGGTACTTTTACAACTGGACAATGTACACATCACAAGCAAGGCCTTGCGTTGAGTGTTTTGTAAATTTCTGAAGGGTTCTTTTGGAATAATATGTCTAGACCTAGCTGGGCCCCTGGGCAGATGATATCCACTTTACAGGCCAGTATAGCAGATTGTGGCCCAAACCTGGAGTCACACCTGAAGTGTTGTGTTTAGTTCTGAAGAGTCTACTTAGGGTATTGTGCCAAGTACACACAGATCCATCTGGAGGCCATGTAATGATACAAAACAATCAGTTTAGGAATGATTTAAATGATAATGATACATATTGTGCTTAGGATGATGCCACTAGCTAACCCAAAAACTGAAAGTGGCTTATAAAGTGCAATCAGTAGTTCTGATGTGGAAGGTAACCCCATATATGACCCGGGTTTGTTACATAATTTAGATCTTTGGATATTTTGACAATGCATTTCTCTCCAGTGGGGATCAATTTTATCATTACAAGGCTTACGAAGATTTATTTTACCTCTATAGAGTTTCCTTCATTCTCCGTGAATCCTGAGTTTTGCATGGAGAGGTGCATTAAGCATTATGTGAAGGTGAGTGAGGCCCTTAGAACCTCTGCATACGCACCCGCACTTTAACCTTAATGAAAAGTGATTAATGAACAGTATTATGTTTTTAGCTGGTCTTATTATCTGTGATCTAGGTACAATGACTTTGTACTTTTAGCCGTAAAATTCTTTTTAAAAACATGAATTCGCCAGCATTTTGTATCTAATGTGTATTTTAATTGTTGTAACTTAGTATAGTATTTATTCATGTTTAGATTAGGGTGAAAATGCTTTTATGACAATGCTGTCGAATAAAGCTTTGAAACTTGACTTGAACTTGAACCTCTGCTCCCAGTTATTGATGATGGCAATACATGCAGATATGGTACACCAACCCTATCTTGCACAGTTGGAAGTATTGTGACAACATTAGCGATAGGGCCAAGAAACTAAACAACTGTACCAATGGCTATTTTATCAATGACATTGCTTTCCAGTTCTATGTTTTCTTTCAGCAACCTACTGTGTTGTGGGAGATGCAGTCCAATATCGCTTTCGTTGACTAAAATTAACAAATTGGCTTATGAAACTTGCATTTCAGCGCAAACTTTGCTGAGCTCTAGTTCCAGATTCAGCCAAGCTGTCTAGTTTTCCATGTTGCTGTTGTTTCAACTCCACAGAATTTCACCAGACTTGGTCTTTTTAAACTGTCAGTGTGAGTTGCACGGTTAGTCTTACTTTCAAATATTGTAAACCTTTTTTAACCTCTGATTTTACTTTTAACCAGGATGGGTTTTTAATCATCCCTTTGCACTTTCTTTCACCTGCTTTCCATCCTGAATCTTCATATTTGCACTTTCCATTTACCTCTTTTTCTGAGCTACGGCAGATGTATTTCTTTGCTCGCTTTGTTACCCTGATTGCTGGGCAGTTGAGGCTTTTCCTGAGCCTTTAGGAAGGTAAGCTACAGTTTTTTCTACATTTATTACTGTGAGCCCCATTTTGAGTGGGTGGGATACCTTTTTGGGTAATTTAGTGTTGGTGCTTTTTAGCTTTAAAAGGGCAGATTAATGAATCGCGGCTATGTGTTAGTCTTTAAAGATGAGGACCCTAATGATTAAGTATGGGCGGTGAACTCTGCTCAGCTCGCGGAGTTTGCAGAGTTTTCCGCACTCGGCTTTACGCGGAGCTTGCGGAGTTCCGGAAAACTCTGCTCAGCTTTTTTTCCTTGCTCGTGCTCGTCAACATCACGTTGGTAAGCACAAGCGAGGAAAATCCCCCTCCTGGCAAGATTTTTCCTCATTCGCGATCGTCAATGTCAAGTTGGCAAGTGCGAACATGGAAAATCAAACTCCCAACAAGATTTTTCAATGCAGACGGTCAAATTCCTCAGTGCGAGTGGCTACGTAAGCTTGCGACTGCTCGCATTGAGAAACCTTCAGTTTGCATTGAGAAAGCTGCTGCTCAAGTAAAAAGTCTACTCGAGCGGCAAAAAGGAAGGAGCACCCGCTTGCACTGTGCATGGTGCCATTCATGATGATTTAACAGTTTGGGCAAACACCCAGTGGTAAAAATCACCACAAAGGGCCTTTATCTAACGCACCCTGCCATTTGTGGAGCTCCACATAGCGCAGCGGAGTTTTTTTTGCACTACGCGGAGTTCCACAGAGCGGAACTCTGCAAACTCTGCCTAGGCTTACTAATGATCTAAGTAAGACCAGAGAATTCACATTAGAACATGTACCCAACAAAATGTTCAAAATGCAAACCATAAAGGTTTATATAGAAGAATCATTACAGAAGGCAAAAAAATAATGGTTGGTCAATCAATTCAAAATATTCCAAATGTAAATAAATTGTAAATCTGTAATGGTAGTGGAAGCTGAGCCCTAATCTAGTCAGTAGCCAAAACAAAATACCATTTAACACAAAAGAAATAATTAATCAACAAGCTTCCTGTCATAAGGACTGCTCAGTTTAGCAGCAGATGAGAAACATTAAAAATATTCTAAGTACAGATCAATACAAGTCATGATTGATGTCTGTTTCTTAGGAGAGCAAGAGAACATTCTTTACATGGTTTCAGACGGAGAAATTGTACAGTAATGTGGCATGATGAAAATGGTGTATTGAGTAGTCTCGCGCAGTAAACTTTGCTCTGCCTCGGAGTTGGCAGAATTCGGGCACTCCGTGCTCCGTGGAGGAGCTCGGAGTCGCTGAATTACGCCTTTCAGGTGTGAAGCAGAGGTTTTTTTCAGTTCACACCCTCAAGTTTTGTTTTGGCACTCGACCTCAACTGCCAAGAGTCTCGAGCCGTTGCAAGCGACCCTCGACCCTGCTCCAGGGCCGGGTCGCTCCCCTGCTGCCTCAGCAACACCTGTGAGTGCTCTCCCCTGCGACTGCCGTCATGACTGGGGTTCGAGCCTGTGCCCAGATCAGCCATAGTCTGTGTCACGTTTTTGGTATTATTGTTTTGACTGTTGCTATTTCTGCTTTTTCCTTTCCCCTTACTCCGCTCCATAGCTGCACCCTCGACCCCCCCACCCCCCAACTTTTGCCTTCTATGGCCAGCTGTTCCCGCCATTCCCATACAGCCACGCCCCCCTCGCCACCCTGGTCCCGCCTCCCAGCTGCTCCTCCCTCCCTCCTCGCCTCTTATGGCGACCACCGCCAGCACGCGCAGTGGACGCATGCAGCAGGCGTGCCGATTGCGCGTCGAAGGTGCGCCAAAGGCAAGCCCATCTGTGCCTGTCTGCTCCTGGACCGCGCCCAGCGCCAGAACTACTGGACCCCGGGGCCTCCAAAACACTGGACTGCACTACGACGCCAGCCTGAAGCGTACCCAAGGATCCTTCACCTACCGGAATTGCAGCTTCACCAGCATCCGGCCCACCAATCCATCATCCAGAGAACGCAATCAACTCTGATGCATCCTCCTCAACACCCGCTCTGCTCGCAAGCACGCCATCGAACTCTGGGACCTCCTCGACTCAACCGCCCCCGACATCGCCTTCCTGACGGAGACCTGGCAGAACACTACCTCGGCACCAGACATCACCATAGCCATCCCAGAAGGCTACAAGATTTCCCGCAGAGACAGCACTAATGGAGTGGGAGGGGGAATCGCCATCATCCACAAGAACACCCTCAGAGTCTCGACCAACACCGACGACACCCTCACCACTGCTGAGTACATGCACTTCCAGATCCACACCGACCCCAAACCCATCCTCAGAGGAACACTCATCTACAGACCACCCAGACCCCGACCACAGTTCAGCGACACCATCGCCGACCTCATCAACACCCCCGCCCTCGATTCCGTGGACTACATCCTCCTGGGGGACCTGAATTTCCACCTCGAGAACAACAACAACGCCAACTCCATCGCCCTGATCGACAACCTCGCCAACCTCGGACTCCAACAGCTCGTGACGACTCCCACCCACGCTGCTGGACACACACTGGACCCCATCTTCTCCTCAAGTCCCCACATCTCCTTCAACCACACCACCGAACCCCACTGGGCCAACCACAGATGCGTCCACTTCACCTTTAGGAAACCCACCACACACCACCGCACCCAACAGATGCCACGCCGCTGCTGGGGCAAGGTCACCAAGGACCAACTGACCACCACCCTTGCCTTGGGACCACCCGCCGACCTCACCGATGTCAACACCTCCGCCATCAACCTCAAACAGTGGATCAACGACTCCGCCGACACCCTCGCCCCACTCAGGACACCCGCTGCCAGCCACATCAACAAGAAAGCCAAATGGTTCACAAAAGACCTCCGGACCTCCAAGCACGCCTTCTGGAAGCTGGAGAAGAGCTGGCTCCACGACCGAACACCAGACAGCTACACAGCCCACAAGAGCGCCACCCGCAGACATCACCAACTCATCAGGACCGCCAAGAAGACTGCCTTCAAGGATCGCCTAGACAGCAATGCACACAACAGCAAAGAGCTCTTTAACATCCTGAAAGAACTCTCCAACCCCAGCTCCAACACCAACGACGTTCCCCCATCGCAAGACCTGTGCGACTCACCAGCCACCTTCTTTCACTACAGGATCACCGACATCCATGACAGCTTCAACACTGCCACCACCTCCCCCGCCGCAGAGTCCAACACCCCTGCAACCACTACCCGCACCAGCCGCCTGACGTCTGGTCCAACGTCAGCGACAAAGATACCACCATGACCATGAACTCCATCCACTCCGTATACCCTTCTGACCCATGCCCACACCACGTTTTCAACAAAGCCAGCACAGCCATCGCACCCCTTCTCCGGAAAACAATCAACATCTCCTTCGAGACAGCAACCTTCCCGGAGAGCTGGAAGCACGCAGAGATCAACGCACTACTGAAGAACCCAAGGCAGACCCCCAAGGACCTCAAGAACTTCTGACGCATCTCCCTGCTCCCTTTCCCAGTGAAAGTCACAGAGAAGATCGTCAACAGCCAGCTGACCCGCTACCTCGAAGATAACAACATACTGGACCCTTCCCAATCTGGCTTCCGCAGCAACCACAGCACTGAGACCACCCTCATCGCCGCCACTGACGACATCAGGATCCTCATGGACAAAGGAGAAATAGCCGCCCTCATCCTTCTGGGCTTATCAGCCGCCTTCGACACAGTCTGCCACCGCACCCTAACAGCACGCCTCCACAACACCGGAATCCAAGAGAAGGCCCTGGCCTGGACCACATCCTTCCTCTCCGGCAGAACCCAGATCGTCCGCCTCCCACCCTTCCGCTCCAAGACCATGAGATCATCTGCGGCGTTCCACAGGGATTATCCCTCAGCCCGACACTGTTCAATATCTACATGGCACCACTTGCCCACGTCGTCCGACAGCACAGCCTCAACATCATCTCCTACGCCGACGACACACAGCTGATCATCTCCCTCACCGAAGTCCCCCACACCACCAAAACCAACCTCCACAGAGGAATGAAGGCTGTCACCGAATGGAGACCGCTTAGTGTGTCTCCTCCGCAGCCTGTCCTGTGGTCCGACCATTTTTTAATTAACTTTGCGCTGCTTTCCACTGCTACAACACGGACGAGGCCTCTAAGAGACACCACGAGGGCCTCTCGGCCTTTTCACCTGATCTCTGTTGACATGTTATCCGAAGCCCTCAATAGTTTCCCTTGTCAACTTTCTGGCAACCTAGAGGAGAATCTTACTCTCTTCCAGAAATGGCTTACGGCCAGACTGGAGGTGTTGGCTCCTGAGAGGAGGGCTAAATCGACTGACAGGCGTTGCTCCGCCCCATGGTTTACTCCTCATCTGAGGGCCTTACGTCAGGAGTGCAAGAAGGCGGAAAGGGCCTGGCGACGAGCCTATGATCCAGCTGAGAGACTGCAATATAGAGTGGTGACGAGATCATACCACAGGCAGATCTGGGTTGGGAAAAAAGCTTATCTGGAGCGCAGAATAGATGAGGCCGAAAACGCCAGTAAAGAGATTTTTAGAATTGTAAAGGATTTTATCTCCCCTCCCTAAATACTCCTTCTCACATGCACTCTGAGATCTGGATAAATCAACTAGCTGAGTTTTTTGTTCATAAAATCAAATCCATTCAGGATTCCTTTCCTCCTACCTGCCCCTTGCTGGACGTCAGCTGTCTGTCTTCCCTGCCTTCTCTGGATGGGAATGGTCCCTTTCTTTGCGAATTTCCCCCTATGTCCCCTACCATCTCTTTAGACCTCTTGTCTCGTTTGAAGTCTGGCTCGCCGCTGGATCCTTGTCCGGCGAAGTGTCTGGGGAGAGTGGCGCCAGTTCTTAACACCTTACTGAACCCACTTCTTAATTCCTCTTTGTCCATTGGTGTGGTCCCTCAGGCCTGGAAATGTGCCTTGATTTTACCGCTGATTAAAAAGCCTAACCTTGATCCCCTCATTCATGCGAACTACAGGCCGATCTCTCTCCTCCCTGCGCTGGCGAAAGTGACCGAGAAGCATGTGCATCGGTCGATCTCCAATTTCATCGAGGAGAACGACCTCCTACACATGTCTCAATCTGGCTTCCGTGCTAATTTTAGCACGGAGACTGCCCTTCTCGAGGTCACCGACGCCATCAGGGAGGTTTTAGATTCTGGAGGTAAGGCCATGTTGGTTATGCTTGATTTGTCGGCGGCGTTCGACACCGTTCCCCACGAAGGCCTCCTTTTAAGACTCTGGGAAATTGGCTTACGTCGGACGGTGTTGAGCTGGTTTAAATCTTTTCTTACCGGCCGCCGGCAAATGATCTGGGTGCCCCCTTATTCTGCCGATATGTCGCCGCTAGAAGTGGGGGTGCCTCAGGGTTCCATTCTTAGCCCCATGCTTTTTAACATCTTTATGGCCCCTCTGGCGGTGGTGGCGGAATCCTTTGGTGCCAAGATCATATCCTATGCTGACGATACCCAGCTTCTGTTCACGTGTGACAGGGGCGGGGTTTTTGACGGCACACGGATTAGGGACTGTCTAGGTGCTGTCTTCGAGTGGTTCCGGCGGCATGGCCTAAAATGCAACTCCGACAAATCGGAGCTGCTTTTTTTTGGCTGTACCCCTGATCCCATTTGGAAGGCCTGGTGGCCACAGGATATGTTTCCCCCGGACGGCGCTGTTGGAGGTGTTTGAAGCCATTAAAGAGGCACTGGACTCGGGAGGTAAAGCCATGCTTGTCATGCTGGATTTGTCGGCGGCCTTTGACACCGTCCCCCATGAGGGTCTCCTCGCCAGACTCTATGACATCGGTCTGAGGGGGACGGTGTACAACTGGTTTGGGTCATTTCTGGCTGGCCACCGGCAAACGGTCTGGGCCTCATCCAGCTCGGCCGTGATGCCACCATTGGGAGTCGGAGTTCCGCAGGGTTCTGTGTTGAGCCCGACTCTTTTTAACATCTTTATGACCCCTTTGGCGGCATTGGCTGAGTCTTTTGGGGCCCAGATCGTATCCTATGCCCATGACACCCAGCTTCTCTTTTCGTGTAGGAAAGGAGAAGATTTTGATGGAGAGAGTATCCGCGAGTGCCTTGGGGCTGTTTTTAAATGGTTCCAGCTGAACAGCCTCAAGTGCAACTCAGATAAATCTGAGGTACTCTTCTTCGGTTGTCCTTTTGATCCGGATTGGCAGGCATGGTGGCCTGAAAACATGTTCCCTTCGTCTTGTTCTTCCCAGCTGGTCAAGAACTTGGGGGTCAAGATAGATAAGGGTCTGACATTAAGATCTCAGATCCTTGGTCTGACGGGAACATGCTTCGGTCTCCTCAAGATGCTCCGGAAGTTTCTGCCTCTACTTTCAGAGGAGCACAGGAAGACGACAGTGCAGGCCCTGATCGGTCCAAGACTGGACTATTCCAATGTCCTCTATCTGGGCCTGCCGGAATATCTTTTGCAGCGGCTGCAAGTCGTCCAGAACTCGGCTGCGAGGGCGATTTATGGCCTAAACAGGCGAGCCAGTGCTGCTAGCCTTTTGCAGTCGCTTCATTGGCTGCCTATCCGGAAGCGGATAGTTTTTAAGGCCTTGACCTTGGCCCATAAGGCTCTTCATGCTGTGGGAGCACAGTATCTCCAAAGGAGACTTGCCTTTTACCACCCGACCCGATCTTTAAGATCCGAATCTTTACTTCTTGCGGTGGTCCCGTGAGTAAAAAGGGCTCGCATTGGAGGCCGCTCCTTTGGGTTGCTAGCACCACAGCTTTGGAACACTTTGCCTCTCGCTCTTCGTGGTGCTACTGATCTGTTTACCTTTAGGAAGGGCCTCAAAACTTGGCTTTTTGCCCTTTAGGGTATTTTAATTAGTTTTATTATTCTGTGATCTGTGTTTCTTTTATGGCTGTGTTGTGTTACCTTTATACAGGTTTTCAATAAAGTGCCGGGACACTCTTTTTGAGTAGCCGTGCGCTATAAAAGTCAATATATAACGTAACATAACATAACATAACAATGTCTCCCTCAAGGCGAAAAACCTTGGAATTCTGATTGATTGTGACTTATCTTTCAGACCCCATATCATCAGGCTTTCAGGAAAATGCTTTGGCATTCTCAGGATGCTTAGGAAGTTTCTTCCTTTGCTGTCACTCCACCACAAAAAACCCATCGTGCAGGCCCTGATAGGGTCACGTTTGGATTATGCGAACGCCCTCTACTTGGGTCTACCTAAATATCTTTTGACCCGCCTGCAAGTGGTGCAGAACTCCGCGGCTCGAGCCATCTTTGGGCTCCCGAGACGGGCCAGCGCTGCTGAGTTACTCAAAGCATTACATTGGCTGCCCATCTCCAAGAGAATTTTCTTTAAAAGTCTGACCTTGGTCTTTAAAGCCCTGCACGGTGTAGGTCCCAAGTATATTGGGAAACGCCTATCTTTCTACCTGCCTAGTAGGGCTTTGCGGTCAGCTTCCTTGGCTAAAGTGGTTGTGCCTGCCATCAAGCGTTCCAGAATAGGAGGCCGGTCATTCCGGTATCTGGCTCCGCGGGGCTGGAACGAGCTACCTCTGTCCTTAAGAAAGGCTAACAGCCTTCCAGCTTTCAGGAAAGAACTGAAAACTTGGCTTTTTGCTTAATAGTAGTTTTGGTTTTTCCTCAGTTTTTTAGCTGTTGTGTTGTCACTCTGCACTGAGTTCTCTTCGCCAAAGCGCCAGGATGCTCTTTTGAGTAGCCGTGCGCTATAGAAGAAAAGAAATAACATAACATAACATAACATAACATGAAGGAGAGCAGACTGAAACTGAATTCAGACAAGACGGAGGTCCTCATCCTCGGCTCCACCCCCACAGCCTGGGACGACTCCTGGTGGCCAACATCGCTAGGAACACCCCCAGAATCCACCGACCACGCACGCAATCAGGGGGTCATCCTCGACTCTGCCCTCTCCATGTCCAAGCAGGTCAACGCCGTCTCTGCTTCCTGCTTCAACACCCTTCGTATGCTCCGCAGTATTTTCAAGTGGATCCACTCCGACAAGAGGAAAACCGTCACCCAGGCCCTCGTCACCAGCAGACTGGATTACAGGAACGCCCTCTATGCAGGAACAACAACCAAGCTCCTGAGACGGCTCCAACACATCCAGAACGCTTCAGCACGACTGGTCCTCAACGTCCCCCGACGCAACCACATCACACTCCACCTGAGAGACCTGCATTGGCTCCTCCTAAACAAGAGGATCACCTTCAAACTCCTTATCCACGCACACAAAGCCCTACACAATTCCGGACCAGCATACCTTAATGGTCGACTTAGCTTCTACACCCCAACCCGCAGCCTACGCTCAGCCAACCTCGCCCTCGCCACAGTTCCACGCATCCGGAAAACCACCGCCGGCGGCAGATCCTTCTCCTACCTCACCGCCAAGACCTGGAACACTTTCCCTACCAGCCTACTTCAGACCCAGGACCTGCTGGCCTTCAGATGACTGCTCAAAAGCTGGCTCTTCGAGTAGCTGCAGTCCCCCCTCCTCCCCAGCGCCTTGAGACCCTCACGGGTATGTAGTGCGCTCTACAAATATTTGATTGATTGATTGATTGATTGAGTGAAGCGTCGCAAGACTTCTCCCCCATCAGCGAGCCCCACCCAGACGTTGCCCTTCCTCGCATGAACTCTGGCCGTGGCAGCACCAATCTAGTGCCATTTGCAAAAGCAAATGGAGCGGTTAAGTAGCATTTCTGCTGGAAATACAGCTGAGCGTTTGGAGTGGATTTTCTTCTTAAACTGCATTGGAGTTGATTTTTTTGTGCAAGAAGCTTTTTATTAAAACTTTTGTTTAAACAGGAAGAAAGTGCCCCAGAGACTCCAACTTCCTGTTCCTGTCCAGCAGGTTCCCCCCAGTACTTTGTCCCTCTCCCAGGCAATTTTCATTGGGATTTGCAGCTTGAAGGATCACTCTCCTTGTCTTCTGCATATATACCATTGGAGTTAAGGACTTTGTATTTGAGATTTCACTAGTAAGTTGAAAAACTGGTGAATAAGGTTGTTCTTTGTTTGATTGGGGAAATGCACCTGGATTATTTGCACTTTAATCGATTTTAAAAATGTTTTGTGGTGGGTGGCCTGCAGGTTCAGTAGGGGCCTACTTTTTTTTTGCATGTTATTATTCTAATTTTAAAAAGGAAAAATGTTGCACAGTTGACTACATTTTCTCGATGTTTTAAAAAAAAACGTGCAATATTTATTTAATTCACTATGTGGCCTAGTCTGACAATGGTTCTTCCATCCAGTAGGCCCAGTACTATTCATGGGTGCTTGAAACAACTGTTTATGTGGTGTCTATTGAATTAACAACAATAACGAGTTGGTGAGATGCACTCCTTTGTTTCACCAGTTAATTCCTTCTGTAGCGTACTCATAATTTTAAACCTGATCAGCGTGCTAGCTGTATCAGTGCTCCATCCAAAGTGCGCTGCAATTTTGTAAAAAGAACATTCGAGTACCGCATTTTGATCCCCGTCCAGCTGCACAGCTTTTTAACGAATCCAATGAATTAAATTCATAATCAACACTCAATGTCTTCAACCATTTTGTCCAATATTTATCCACTATTTTTTCTCATGTACTTTCTTCAATTCATTACACTCGTTTTCTTCAAATTCATTTTACATCAGTATTGTTCATAATAACACAGGAGTAAACAATGTTTCTGCATGCCATACTTATTTGCATAATACTAAAAACTGTCAGTTCAAGTGGTGATTTAAGCTTGTAATTCTGTCTACATCATAGACTATTAGGACTTCAGTATACCATGTTAGGATGAATGCACTGTTTCCAAACTAGTGGGGCATTCTGGGAGATTGAGTCTCGGAAATTATTTGCTTTAGAAGGAGTTTATAGAGCACGCTTAAGAATCTGGTGCCGATTTTAGCGAATACTGGCTTGTAAGTGATAGTTTACCTCGTGGTGAATTGGGCAATTAAGGCGAAGGGGCGTTCCATGCAGTTCAAATAGTTTCCACGCGCAAGAGGGGCGGGAGGAGTTCGCATGTTTTCAATATGAAAAGGACGGGAATTGAGTGCAATTTGCGAGGATTTATAAATTTCCTGTATAAATTCGGTCTCGTCTGGAGACTGTTCAGCATGGCACGGTAAGCAGCTCCGTAGCGAAAAAGAATATTGTGAACTGAGGTCAGACTAGAGGGGCTCACTGACTTGAAAGCAAGAAAGTTGGGATTTCCGTAATAGGAGGTGGCTGGTTAGCAAGAGCATTAAAAATATCGGCTCACGTTTTAAGTGCTTTCAAGTACAATGGGTAACACAGCAGGCTATGGTATAAAGCGCTTTCTGGGTCACGCAGCCTAGTGTAATATGAGTGTATTTAGTATGGTTCTTGTTATATGTGTGGTATTAATGAACTGATGATGATGAATCCTTTTATATTATAGATACTCCTGAAGAAGGTTTTTACCGAAATGCATTGGGTGACTTTTTAATAAAGTATGGTATGCAGAAACATCGTTTACTCCTGCATTTTTATGAACAATACTGATGTAAAATGAATTTCAAGAAAACGAGTGTGAGAAGTTGGCCTGATATATAATGTTCACTATTCTAGTGAGCACTTTGTATCAGTCCAAACAACCCTTATTGATGATTGGTTGTAAGTCAACCTTATAGACCAGCTATCCTAGTAGCATGGATACGAGCAGTCTAAGGCTAAGACTCTAGAGGGCGTTTTAAGCCAGCTGTTTTATCATCACATTACCCCTTGAACACCAAGTGAAAGGACACCACACAAGTTGTTATGAAAATAAACAGATATTTATATATAACAAGACTACCCTGGCTCTTTATGAGACAGGGAGCTAAGCACACAACAAAACTCTTATCAAAATACTTCAAGTTGCACAATTTACACAAATGCCCGAGGGGCACGAAAAACCATATACTATGAAAGTGGAATGCGAATTACTAGCAAGTAAGTAACTATTCTCAGAGGCTTTGGGATCGCTAGGACTGGACTACTGAACCTTTAGATTACTAGCAGGAGGCCTAGGGAACTCGGGTGCAGAGTGTGCACTCTCACGCGGGATGCGGGACAAAGTCTATGGAAGCTAGAATTTACAAAGTCACTGTTCTCGGGCGAACCCGACTAGCTGGGACGAAAACGGGAGTGGATCCGAACACTTAGAGTGTTGGACTATGCTGGAGCACCGGAGTACTCAGTTTACCTAGCCCAGGGGCTGCGGCTGCATAGGGTTCAAGTTGCGTCGGAAACCCTCGTTGACGGACCAGGAGCCTGAAGAAGAAGTTGCTGGCAGGCGGCCAGTGAAGAAAAGTTCGAAGAGATCCAAGCCTGGATCAGGGAAGAAGAAGACCTGAAAGCAGAGGGGACCAAGTTCTGAATCACTAGCCAGTGATTAAGTGGGCACCAGGATGGCACCGGGCGAAGTCACCGCAGTCAGGTGAGTGGGCGCCGCTGGGCTCTGCAGTCTCTCGGACCAGGAGGCGTTGTCGGTGACCAGGATGGAGGTGCGAGCTGGCCCACGAAGGTTCTTGCTGTCGACGTCGCTGGACCCAGGATTGGGGCAACAAGTCTTGGCAAATGCAAGGCCCACGCGGTGGACCTAAAATGGCGTCTTGAGTGGACCAGGAGGGTCCAGGGTGCTCCTCTGTTGGAGGGGAGCAAGGGCTAGTCTGGAGCAACCAGACCAGCAGTAGTTGTCATCGTGGAGCATCGTGAGAGGGCCACTAGCCAACGGGCAAGCGACCTGGACAACGCGGTTGGCAGCAAAGAGCAGAAGGGCCCCACGCAGATCTCGTGGATGCAGGGGGGCTGAACTTCGGTGCTGGAGCTGCTCAGGGTCGGGGCTTCTCTTACCCCAAAGCACTCAGTCGAGGGTCACTCGGGAGTCGTGCTGGACAAGCGTCGTGCAGTTCTGAAGATGGCTGGTCCCTCGAGGTCTCGTCACACCCACGGATCACAGCTGGGCTGATGATGTAGGTTGAGGTCAGAGGTGCCAGGGAAGCCGGTTCTCGTCGTGCTGGAGCAGTCTTGATCCGATGGAGAGACTGGCAACAAACCGCGATGCTTGGTTGGTGCCTGCTGCTGCAGGGTGACTACTCCTTAGTCACAAGGGAGAATCTTGGGAAGAAGTCTTGAGTTCCTTTCGTGGAAAGTAGTTTCAGGATTCAAAGATGATCTGATTTGGAAGGGGGCCAGTTCCTACCTTTATCCTGCAAAAAGGGGCTGGCACGCGACTAAGTCCTGCCCTATGGGTGGGACTAGGAGGGGGGTGGTTACACCCCTCTCCTTTGGCGGGCTTTCCCCAGGCCAGGGGCTGGAATGCCCCTGGAACTGGTTTCAGCCGGTCTATGCACAGTGAGCACCGGGGTGCCACTTGCAGTCACCTTCCTCTAAAGCCCTGCCTACCTAGAATACACAAAATCCTGTCTGGGACGGTGCTGGCACCGCCCCTGGCAGGAAACCCTTTGTCCTTGCCTCCTGGGCTGGGAGGACTCCCAGCAGCAGGAGGGCAGACTTGTGTCTCGGTGGCAGCATCCATTTTGTGGAGCTAAGGCTCTGTCTAACTTTAACCGTGGTTACAGGTTACATACATGTCGTGTCCCTCTAGAAAGGTGGAATGCTAACCCCGTCGCCAGAATTGGCGAGGGGTTAGTATTCCAATTCGTATGACACCTTACTCGACATGTTTTAATAAAGCGATACCAGAGTTGGCATATAACCGCGAGGATTATAATGCACTTAAGAGTATATGGTATGCGATATCATGGAAACGGCTAAGGGATGGATCCCGAAAGCCGCAGACAGGCTCAGCTCATGCCAGAGCACTATCTCACACGATTCCAAGCACTCTGCCTTCAGGATTGTTAAGGCCTGCCATAGGAGTGACTGATAGGAGATCTGTGTGTCCATTTTTAGGGTTAGATATAGGTATACTATATCTAAAGCAAAGGGTGATTACACCACCTTGCCCCAGCTGTCGTGCAGCCAGTTGTGTCAGATCTGGATGGCCAGCCAGGGGTGGCATAATACATGCTGCAGCCCCTGGTAGGCCCTGGTTACACCTATGCCCTGGGTACCTAAGGTACACTGTACAGGGACTGATAAGGTGACTCAGTATCCAATTAGATATGTACCTAGGGTACATGGAATCCATTTTACAGAGAGAGCAGTAGGCCTGGGGTCCTGAATAGCAGGGCCCCAGGTCAACTAAGTCAGAAAACCAGCAAAACACCAGGCAAAAAGTTGGGGGCAACCATAGTCAGGGATCTACCTTCCTACATAACCCCCCCCAAACGAAAGGAGATAAGGCTATCCTTGCCAGGTAAGCCTATATTGCCTGAGTGGCCATATAAGGAAGTACCAGCACTGGCATGGTTACCCCCTATCTCATGGTCCACTAAGCAATCCCTCACCCTAAGGGTGTCTGAGGGTCTCCACCATAGGGAATCCCTACCTGTGGTGTGCTTTGGCGAAGTAAAAGGCTGGTGCTGAAATGGAGTACTGAAGTGAGGCTCCACTAATTTTGGGCTCAGCTTCCTCCAATCATTTTCCACCAGAGAGGCCTTTCTTTCAAAGACTGAGTTGTTTTGGGCTCTCAGGGTCAACCTCTGGCTACCTACAGCTGGAGGCTGGGTCCCTCTGTTTGGCTTACTGGAGGGACAGGTCAGGTTTGGGGCCCTCAGGTCCCAGGTTTGGCTGTGCCCAACAGTGTCCATCTGTGGGAGGTCCCTAACTAACTTTAAGGGGGATCCCTCAGGAGTCTGTTTTATTTTCACTTGGCTAGGATTACTAGCTTCAGTGCCCTTAATCTGTTGGTTGGGAAGTTCCTTTGGACAGGGGGCCCTTTGGGGTCCACCACTGGCCTCCCTGACCTCTACAGCCCTGGGCTGACTGAGGCAGGGTAGAGAGGGGCAGGTTACCTGCTCCAGACTGGGTCCCACCTTGGAAGGGTCCACTGACATCAGGGGCTCTGCCAGGCTAGGCCTGACTACCTCTGGGGCAGTTCCTTCACAAGGGGTCAGATCAGTTCCCTGAGGAGGCTGACCCTTTCCTAAAGTCTGGTGGGAGGGAGATTTCTCTTCCTCCTCAATGCTCTCTGTCTGAGTGGAGTGATCCATAGTTTCAGGCTTTACAACACTATCATCCGTCTGAGTTTGAGCTGTGGCCATCACAACTCTCCCAACCTTTTCAGGAGGGGGCTCAGTTTGGGTGTGGGCTGTGACCATCACAACCTTTACAACCTGTTCTGGGAAGGAAGTTGTCTGAGATTGGGCTGTGACTGGCACAGCCCTCCTGATCTGTTCAGGGAGGACATCTTGGACTGGGGCTGTGGCTACCACTGCCCCACTAACCTTACCATGGAAGTTTACCATTTTAGAATGGGTTTCTTGCTCTACTTCAGCCCAGGCTAAGAGCTCTAAATCATTCCCCAGTAGGCAATCTACAGGCAAGTTTGGTGACACTGCCACTCTCTTGTGGCCAGTGACACCTCCCCAGCTGAGATTGACCACTGCCATGGGATGATCTCTCTGTACTCCATCAATATTGGTCACCTGGTATGTGGCACCAGGTAAAAGTTGCCTTGAGGGGACTAGACTCTCAGTCACCATAGTGATGCTAGCCCCTGTGTCTCTATAGGCCTCAACTTTTATACCATTGATGAGGGGCTCCTGTCTGTACTTGCCCAAAGTGTTGGGACAAGTTGTGAAGTTGGCAAACCCCATGCCAGTCTCACAGACAAGAGTATCTAAGTTTGGGGACCTGGTTAGGCCAGAGTCCCCAGGAACTCCCAAAGTAAATGCACCCAAATTCTTGGGGGCACTCCCACCACCTGGGGGATTACTACTAGTAGTAACAGGAGGTTTGGGAATGTTACTTGGGGGTATGTTCTCCTTATTGTTATTCTTTGGGCAACTGCTGTCAGTTTTCAAATGACCCACCTGTTTACAGGGATAACAATAAGGTTTCTTCTGGTTATTAGAAGGATTCTGGGACCCACCCCCCTCAGAGGATTTTTGGGGCCCTGATGTGGTTTGATCTGGAGATTTATTCCCACCCTTCTCTTGAGGCTTGGTTGATTCCTTTTTCTGGTCACCACCTTGGTTCTTGGGCCTAATCCTGGTTCTGACCCATTTGTCTGCCCTCTTACCCAATTCTTGTGGAGAGGTCAGATCAGAGTCTACCAGGTGCTGGTGTAATAACTGGTTCTGACAATTATTAAAGACTTGCTCTCTCATAATAAGATTATATAATCCTGTGAAGTCAGTAACCTTGCTACCCAGTAGCCAGCCTTCCAAAGCCTTAGTGGCACAATCAACAAAGTCAGACCAGTCCTGAGACTGAGTTTTCTGGGTGTCTCTGAACAGCAACCTGTACTGCTCAGTGGTTAAGCCAAACCCATCAACCAGTGCATTTTTCAGGACCTGGTAATTGTTAGCATCCTCAACTCTAGTAGTGAGGAGCTTATCTCTACCTTTGCCATCAAAGGAGAGCCACAGTATAGCTGCCCACTGACTTTGGGGGATGCACTGTACAGTGCAGGCCCTCTCCAAAGCAGCCATCCATTTCTGGATGTCATCCCCTTGTTTAAAGGGGGGCACTATCTTTGTCAGGTGTTTAGTATCTAAACCCTTCTCTTTTTCTCTTGAGAGATTGCTGCCACCAGTGGGAGCTAACCCACTCATCTGCTGTTCTCTAGCGAATGCAAGCTTTTCTTTGGCCAGGGCAAGTTCTTCCCTTTCAATCCTCAGAGCAGCCTGTCTCATTCTGGCTTCATGCTCTATTCTCTGAGGGGAAGTCAATCTCCTCTGGGGAGAGTTCCTTCTCCTCTGAGAAGAGGCATCAGAGTGCAGAGATCTATTGGAGTCCCTAGAAAGAGATCTATCTCTCCTAACTCCAAGGTTAGGCCTACTTAGGGTCAGTACTGGGGGTCCCCCAGATCCTAGCCCAAGCAAGTCTATGTTGGCCCTAGTTAGCCTTCTGACTACCTCAAGACCTTTGTCTGCCTCATCCCCAGAGAGTTCCTCAGGATCCTCCTCCTCAACTGCATTTACAGTGTTGTGGAGGTCTGGATCCCCAGTGGTACCCTCTAAGGCTGGCATATTCCCATCTAGCTGAGAAATCTTTCTCGCATCATATGTCTCTAAGAGACCTATCAGAAAGGGAATGGTGGGGTTAGACCCCTGTTTCAGTTTCCTGGAGGTACACACGTGTCTCATCTCCTGGAAACTGAGAGCTGCATATCTTGAAGTGACCTGTGGAGGGTCAATAACCACAAGGGGAGTCTCTGAAGACTCTCCCTGGGTAGACATGCTTTTCTAATGAGGTGTAAGTGGTGCACTTACCTACACTATTTGTTTGCCTACTGATCCCTTGCTAGAGTTGTAGTTTAGGGTGTGCTAGGCCCTAGGAGCTACAACAGCGGGTTCAGTAGAACTCAGAGTATTCTAAGCTAAGTTATATGTACCTTTAGTACTTATGTGATCTTTCACAAGATATTCTTAGGATATGTGTGGTAAAACAACAGCAAGCTCAAATCCCAACCGCTGCTCACCAATGTGAGAAGTTGGCCTAATATATAATGTTCACTATTCTAGTGAGCACTTTGTATCAGTCCAAACAACCCTTATTGATGATTGGTTGTAAGTCAACCTTATAGACCAGCTATCCTAGTAGCATGGATACGAGCAGTCTAAGGCTAAGACTCTAGAGGGCGTGTTAAGCCAGCTGTTTTACCATCACATTACCCCTTGAACACCAAGTGAAAGGACACCACACAAGTTGTTATGAAAATAAACAGATATTGATTTATAACAAGACTACCCTGGCTCTTTATGAGACAGGGAGCTAAGCACACAACAAAACTCTTATAAAAATACTTCAAGTTGCACAATTTACACAAATGCCCGAGGGGCACGAAAAACCATATACTATGAAAGTGGAATGCGAATTACTAGCAGGTAAGTAACTATTCTCAGAGGCTTTGGGATCGCTAGGACTGGACTACTGAACCTTTAGATTACTAGCAGGAGGCCTAGGGAACTCGGGTGCAGAGTGTGCACTCTCACGCGGGATGCGGGACAAAGTCTATGGAAGCTAGAATTTACAAAGTCACTGTTCTCGGGCGAACCCGACTAGCTGGGACGAAAACGGGAGTGGATCCGAACACTTAGAGTGTTGGACTATGCTGGAGCACCGGAGTACTCAGTTTACCTAGCCCAGGGGCTGCGGCTGCATAGGGTTCAAGTTGCGTCGGAAACCCTCGTTGACGGACCAGGAGCCTGAAGAAGAAGTTGCTGGCAGGCGGCCAGTGAAGAAAAGTTCGAAGAGATCCAAGCCTGGATCAGGGAAGAAGAAGACCTGAAAGCAGAGGGGACCAAGTTCTGAATCACTAGCCAGTGATTAAGTGGGCACCAGGATGGCACCGGGCGAAGTCACCGCAGTCAGGTGAGTGGGCGCCGCTGGGCTCTGCAGTCTCTCGGACCAGGAGGCGTTGTCGGCGACCAGGATGGAGGTGCGAGCTGTCCCACGAAGGTTCTTGCTGTCGACGTCGCTGGACCCAGGATTGGGGCAACAAGTCTTGGCAAATGTAAGGCCCACGCGGTGGACCTAAAATGGCGTCTTGAGTGGACCAGGAGGGTCCAGGGTGCTCCTCTGTTGGAGGGGAGCAAGGGCTAGTCTGGAGCAACCAGACCAGCAGTAGTTGTCGTCGTGGAGCGTCGTGAGAGGGCCACTAGCCAACGGGCAAGCGACCTGGACAACGCGGTTGGCAGCAAAGAGCAGAAGGGCCCCACGCAGATCTCGTGGATGCAGGGGGGCTGAACTTCGGTGCTGGAGCTGCTCAGGGTCGGGGCTTCTCTTACCCTAAAGCACTCAGTCGAGGGTCACTCGGGAGTCGTGCTGGACAAGCGTCATGCAGTTCTGAAGATGGCCGGTCCCTCGAGGTCTCGTCACACCCACGGATCACAGCTGGGCTGATGATGTAGGTTGAGGTCAGAGGTGCCAGGGAAGCCGGTTCTCGTTGTGCTGGAGCAGTCTTGATCCGATGGAGAGACTGGCAACAAACCGCGATGCTTGGTTGGTGCCTGCTGCTGCAGGGTTACTACTCCTTAGTCACAAGGGAGAATCTTGGGAAGAAGTCTTGAGTTCCTTTCGTGGAAAGTAGTTTCAGGATTCAAAGATGATCTGATTTGGAAGGGGGCCAGTTCCTACCTTTATCCTGCAAAAAGGGGCTGGCACGCGACTAAGTCCTGCCCTATGGGTGGGACTAGGAGGGGGGTGGTTACACCCCTCTCCTTTGGCAGGCTTTCCCCAGGCCAGGGGCTGGAGTGCCCCTGGAACTGGTTTCAGCCGGCCTATGCACAGTGAGCACCGGGGTGCCACTTGCAGTCACCTTCCTCTAAAGCCCTGCCTACCTAGAATACACAAAATCCTGTCTGGGACGGTGCTGGCACCGCCCCTGGCAGGAAACCCTTTGTCCTTGCCTCCTGGGCTGGGAGGACTCCCAGCAGCAGGAGGGCAGACTTGTGTCTCGGTGGCAGCATCCATTTTGTGGAGCTAAGGCTCTGTCTAACTTTAACCGGGGTTACAGGTTACATACATGTCGTGTCCCTCTAGAAGGGTGGAATGCTAACCCCGTCGCCAGAATTGGCGAGGGGTTAGTATTCCAATTCGTATGACACCTTACTCGACATGTTTTGATAAAGCGATACCAGAGTTGGCATATAACCGCGAGGATTATAATGCACTTAAGAGTATATGGTATGCGATATCATGGAAACGGCTAAGGGATGGATCCCGAAAGCCGCAGACAGGCTCAGCTCATGCCAGAGCACTATCTCACACGATTCCAAGCACTCTGCCTTCAGGATTGTTAAGGCCTGCCATAGGAGTGACTGATAGGAGATCTGTGTGTCCATTTTTAGGGTTAGATATAGGTATACTATATCTAAAGCAAAGGGTGATTACACCACCTTGCCCCAGCTGTCGTGCAGCCAGTTGTGTCAGATCTGGATGGCCAGCCAGGGGTGGCATAATACATGCTGCAGCCCCTGGTAGGCCCTGGTTACACCTATGCCCTGGGTACCTAAGGTACACTGTACAGGGACTGATAAGGTGACTCAGTATCCAATTAGATATGTACCTAGGGTACATGGAATCCATGTTACAGAGAGAGCAGTAGGCCTGGGGTCCTGAATAGCAGGGCCCCAGGTCAACTAAGTCAGAAAACCAGCAAAACACCAGGCAAAAAGTTGGGGGCAACCATAGTCAGGGATCTACCTTCCTACAACGAGTATAATGAATTGAAGAAAGTACATGAGAAAAAATAGTGGATAAATATTGGACAAAATGGTTGAAGAAATTGAGTGTTGATTATGAGTTTAATTCATTTTATTCGTTAAAAAGCTGTGCAGCTGGACGGGGATCAAAATGTGGTGCTCGAATTTTCTGTTTTTTTAATTAAAACATCATTAAGGCAATGGATGGCATTGGATTAAAATACCAAAATATGTTTTTTTTTTGTGATGTTTCATCCCCCCCCTGCAAACAGTGTACAGGTGGGGTAATGCCTTTGGAGCATGTGTGTTTTTTTAAACATTTTTAACCGTGTTAAATTTCATTTTTGGCATTGCTGAATTAATGCTGTGTTCTCTGTGTTACCATGCCTCCTGTGTCTGGCCAGTGTGTGAGGGTGTTTGCCATAGACCACCATTTGTGTTTGTTCCTCATGCCATGTGGCCAGGGGCCATATTGTATAATCAGTGTCCATAGGCCTGCATGTGTTCTTAGTTTTCCAGGCCTACTGCTTATTGTTGGGCCTATGTGGCTGGAGGCCATTTTGTGTAGCCAGCTAGTGTTCTTTTGCCATAGGCCTGCATGTCTTCTCTTTATTCCACATGCCTTTTTGCTTGTTGTTGTGAGAATGTGGCTGCTGGCCGTTTTGTGTAGGCAGGCAGTGTGCTTTTTCCATATGCCTGCATGTCTTTTTTGTTGTGCCCATGCCTTTTTGAAGGTTGTTGATGTTGTGACCATGTGGCTGGCGGCCACTTTGCGTAGGCACTGGCAGCCAGTATGATTTTGTCATAGGCCTGCATGTGTTGTTTGCTTTGGCGATGCCTCCTTGCTAGTTGTTGGTATTTTGCATGTCATTTTTCTTCTTTTATGAAGGAAAAATGTTGCAAAGTTCACTGCATTTTCTCCATATTTTTATAAATTTGCAATATTGATTTAATTCACTATGTGGCCTAGTGTGCCAATGGGCCTTTCAGCCAGTAGGCCCAGTACTAGTCATGTGTACATGAAACAACTGTTTCTGTGGTGTCTGTTAAATTGAAACATCATTTAGGCCATGGATGGCACTGAATTAAAATACAAAATGTGTTTTTCTGGTGGTATTTCAAGTTTTTTTCCCTTTACATAGCATACAGGTAAGGTTATTCTTTTGAAGGATGCGTGTTGTTGTAAATATTTGTAGCTCTGTTAGTTTTCATTTTTTGGCATTGCTGAATTAATACTTTCTCTCTGTTATCATGCCTCATTTGTCTGGCCAGTTTGTTTGACATAGGCCACCATTTGTTTTTGTTCCCCATGCCATGTGGCCAGGGAACATTTTGTATAGTCAGTGTCCATACACCTGCATGCGTTATTTGTTTTCCAGGCCCCCTGCTTGTTATTATGACTGTGTGGCTGGCGGCCATTTTGTGTAGCAAGCCAGTGTGCTTTTGTCATGGGCCTAGATGCCTTTGTTATTGTTACCATGTCTTCTTGCTGGTTTTTATTGTGAACATGTGGCTGGGGGACAGTTTGTATAAGCAGCCAGTGTGATTTTTACATAGGCCTACATGTGTTCTTTGGTGTGGCCATGACTCCTTGCTTGCTGTTTAACCATGTGGTCGGTGGATATTTTGTGTAGGCAGCCTATGTGATTTTGCCATAGGCCTGCATGTGTTCTTTGTTTTCCAGGCCTCCTGCTTGTTTTTGTGACCATGTGACTGGTGGCCATTTTGCGTAGGCAGCCAGTGTGCTACTGCATAGGACTGCATGTCTTTTTTGTTATAGCCATGCATCCTTTCTCAGTGTTGTTGTTTTTGTTGATGCCCAGGTGGCACTGGCTGGCAGCCATTTTGTATATCCAGCCAGTGTGGCCCTTGGCCACAGACATGCACAGATGGTTGACAAAGCAGTTTAATAAATGATATGCTTGAGGATAATTTCACTTATTAAATATTTTGATTTTATTCTTTTAATTTTCTTATTCTTTTTATTATTTCAATTTGTTTATTTTTCCCTTTTTTAATTTAAATTTTAAAAAGTACATTTAATTTTTTGAATTTTTTTCTTTGAATTTTTTGTAAATTATTTTTTGAATTTTGATTTTGAAAATATTTCTGCTATAGGTGCACTGCACAACAACATTAATTGTCTAAGGATTATTCCATTGTCACCTGCACTTCCTTGAGTGCCAAATCCCAACGTGATGCACATAAAGCAAACAATTACATCTGTATCCTGTTGTTGTTGCTCTTTCTATTTCTTCTTGAGTGCACTTTACACCATGATCGTTTATGTTGTTGTGGTTTTATGAATGAATACTTAGACTGTATTGCTAATTATTTAAAATAACTTATGTGACCACACTAAATTATATTGTTTGTTTGTAGTACTAATTGACCTGCAAATATGATGTTCTTCTTGCTTGTTTGCTTTAAGGTGCCCAAGAGAAGAGACATCACCAACAGTACTTCCAGACAGAAGGCCTGTGCATGACTTGATGCATGACTGACTAGGCAACACGGACATTCTCTTCAGCTTGAGAAGCTCAGTGCCACTGCGAACTGACAGCTTCAAGATGGCCCCAAAGAAAGGTATTGCCAAGAAAGTGGCCAGTGGAGAGGAGAAGAAGCAGATTTCTACCACTAACGTGTCGGCCAAACCTTTTTCAGCACGGTTGTGCCTGCCCAACCGGTCTCTGATGAGTAAGCTGAGAGCAGCACTCCCACATCAACAGCTCCACCACCCAACCTAAGCCCAGGACCATGTCTGTCAGTGAGGCAGCCAGTGCAATCATTTTGACGCTGATGAGTAGTGACGGTGAATTAGATTTGTCCAATTCTCATAGTAGTACACAATCATTTCAGGAAACAGAGCAAAGTGGACAGCAGCCACAGCCAGCAATAGTAAATTTTCCTAATGTTGAACCAGAACAGAAGGTTGGGCTTCCTTCCGAGCAAGAAGTTGAACCTCCTCTTTTAGAATCATTGGCTCCCCCGAATCCAGCAAGAAAAAAGGAAGGGTACTAGTGCACCCTCTTCTCCAAGCACCAGTTCTGATGGGATATATGACGGTACAACGCGTACCGTCACAACGCATACCTTTACAACGCGGCCGTGACAACGCAAGTCGTTACCACGACTTGCGTTGGGGGGGCGCGGATTTCGAATAGTTTAATTTACTATTCTAACACCAGTCCCCGTGGACCCTAGGGAAGGTGTTAGGATAGTAAATTAACTATTTTTAGACCTTGAGCGCCCTCCAGCGCAAGTCGTGGTAACGACTTGCGTTGTCACAGCCGCGGTGTAAAGGTACCGCGTTGTGAAAACATCGTTGTAAACGATGTTTACCGTTCTGATGATGATGATAGGTACATGGAGTGGACCCCGGCAGAGTCCAGTAGATAACAGGAGAGGCAAGGGAAAATAAAAGTTCCCCAAATACATAGACCTATGGAAGGGGATGATGAGGAAGATGATGAGGAAGGTGATACAAAGAAGTCTAACATTGCTTTTCAACCTGCTTCAAGGGATGTGGCACACGTAGCACCGCCACCAGCTCCCATATTTTCAAAGCCCCAGCTGAGACTGGCACCAACCCCTACCTCATGAGAAGCAAACAGGCAATTGACGACATGCCCACCAACCTCCAGTTCTTCTTCAGGCATTGTCAGTGGCACAGTAAAAAACTACTCCTCCCCAGTTTGGGACTTTTTTAATGGTTAGCAGAGAGGGGGAGCACATTGCAGTATGCAGCTTTGCAACACAAGTGTTTGTCGAGGTACATAATATGTTACTGGAGGCCAAATGACCCATATGAAAAAAGACTACACAATCCAATGGGAGGAGAACCATAAAAAACTGCTTAACATGGTCATGGTGGTGAGGAGAGAAGGCAAACACCAAATACAAGTAAATAAATAATAATAATAAGCCATTTCAAGAGCGCCTGGCTGCACAGAAAACAGTGTGTCCCCGCACTAGATGCTGCTAATACTCGGGAGGCAGAAGTTAAGGGGAGAGGCCAGGGTCGGCGAAAGCAAGAAGATTAAATAAGAGGAAACAGAAATGTTTTAAGTTTTCCACGGAATCTAGTTTCTGAGGGTTCCATTCGGAGGTTAAGTGGGAGTTCATTCCAATGTTTCAGAGCCAGATACCTAAAAGAACAACCACCCATCCTGGCTCTGGTGATACGAGGGGGTTTGAACAGCATCGCTCAGGACGATCTCAGATTCCGGGTGGGACGGTGAACAGTGAGGAGATTTTGCAGATAGCCTGGGCCTTTGCCCTGGGCGATACGGTGCGTGAAGCAAAGGGCTTTAAATTTAATTCGTTCCTTGACTGGGAGCCAGTAAAGCTTAGCTAAAGCAGTCTTCCTGGATGCTTTGCGAGGTAGGTTAAGTACTAGGCGTACAGCAGCGTTCTTAACGCACTGAAGTTGGTGTAGGCCTTTTTTACTCAAACCTAAAAGCAGAGCATTCCCATAGTCAAGGTGGGGTGTGACTAGGGCATGACCAATTGTCTTTCTGGCGCTAATAGGGAGGAGATCTAAAACCTTTCGGAGAATTTTCAGTATGCTGAAACACCTACCTGTCACTTTGCTGACATGAGACTTATAAGAGAGATCAGAGTCAAGCATTACTCCAAGATTTCTTACAGAATCCGCGGGAAGGGGAGGACTGCCCAGTTCAGTGGGCCACCACATGTGCGACCATGCTGAGGATGATTTCCCAGCAACCAGCAGTTCTGTTTTTTCGCCATTTAGGCGCAAACAGTTATTGTTCATCTGTGTTGCCACTGATGACAGGCAGTTGGAAAAGTTAGTGGCATCTTCTCTGTGGTCGGGCGTAAGCTTGAACATCAGTTGGGTGTCATCGGCATAGCTGACAATACCCACCCCAAACGATTCCACTATGTGAGCCAGGGGTTCCATATAGAGATTGAACAAGGTAGGGCTCAGGCTCGAGCCCTGAGGAACCCATGGCTTAGCTTCCTAGGGGAAGATTTGAAAGGGGGACAGTGCATCTGAAAGCTCCTATTGGCCAGGAAGGATTTTATCCAGGCAAGGGCCGATCCCTCCACTCCCATATCCGAGAGTCCAATCATGGTGGAAGGTGATGTTGAAGATGAAGAGGGTGACATCTTCCCCCAAAACAGCCCTGTTCCCAGCAGTGTGCCAGCATATTCACCCACCTCTGTGACTCCACAATGGCACAAGATTCGGAGTGAGATGGAGACACCATGGCATAGAGTGACTTCCCCACCATAATGCACATTGAGTCTACCACTACCATCTACTTCTCAAATGACGCCTGTGTTAGTGCCTCAAAAAAAGAAGAAAATCCAGTCTACAATTATGGGCATGTTTAGGCAGAAGTGTCCCTACAAGTGGAACCACCCAACCACATGTTTGTACAATTGGAAGCTGGCAAAATTGTTAGAGCTGAACCTCCTCCCTTTTTCTTTTGTGGGAGGAATGGGATTCTTAGAATTTGTGGCAGCCATGTGACCGAAAGGGAAGGTACTAAGTCAGACCTATTTTGCCATGGTTGCTGTTCCAGTGCTGCATCACAATGTGCTGCAGTTGGTTGGAGAATCTTTGCAGCAAAGTGTTGCTCACACCTGCTACCTGACTACAGACACGGTGACCAGTTGTCAGGCGACTGATTACATGTGCATCATTGCACACTGGATCTCTTTTGCGGGGGGTAAAGCAAAAGATATCTTCAGATCTTGGCCCTGAAGAATGTTTTTAGAGCGTTCGGTGGCATACAACAGGGGCCATGTTCACCATGGAGAAATCACATATCTGTAATTATCTTGGCGGGATTTAATAGCACAGTGTACGAATGGCTTCAACCCAGAGTTGTATCTCACAGTAGGGGGTCTAGAGGGAGTAATTATTACCATCAACAGTACCATTCCATACAATCTATCTCACAAAATGGTACCCGGATTGTATATTGGGAAGGACACAACCAAAAGAGGGGACAAGGGGAAAGAAGAAATTGTGTTAAGACGAGAGTCCTCACTCACCCTACGGTGACATGCTTCGTCATTGGGTCCCTTCTTCACACCGGGACCGCAAGATACCCAGTGCGGACTACATCTCACCCGTAGAAGAGGAGTGTGAGGTGTTTTATGTAATCCAATCCAGAGTTTGAGTAAGGGGCAGAGTGCAAAACAAAATATAAATGGGTGTGAGTTAAAACTATCTCCTGGTGGGTGAGAATAATCTTTATTTGTACCCCCAATGGATAGATTAAAACAAGCTAAGTGAAAATAAGGTTATCGATGTTCCCCTAATGGAATCCGGTCAACATGTTTCTCCTCCTCAGACCAAAAGGTTCTTGGCATTCATCAGGACCATGCTCTATGTCACTCTGCTCAACATGTGTGCAAAATAATGAATACCATACTTTTACTGGTATGGAGATTGTCAGTGGTACCAGCTTCTAATCAGGTCTCAGAATTGGATTTGTTGTCATGGACAATGGCAGTAACATAGTTTAGGCCATTTCAGATTGAGGATATTTCAGGGTCTTGTATTTGTCCCCCTGCATCAACCTGGTGGTGTAAGACTTTCTCCAAAAGGAAGATATAGACAGCAACATACTGTCTACCTGCAAAATAATCTGCACTCATTTCAGCCATTCTTTTAAAGCCCGCAAGCAATTGCTGATTATGCAGTGTAACAATAAAGCACCAGTTAAAGCCGTGATACAAGAGGTGTCAACATATTGGAACTTGACCTTTTACATGTTGCATGTCATTCAAAGAGGGGGGATTCAGGTGGGAAAGTTATTACCATGGATGCAGACAAATGGGGCCTAGTCAAATGCCTGACACAGATGCTACTCTCTGTTGAGATTTTAACACATGAAGTTAGCAAGGAGGACAGTACAATGGGCCAAGCTAGCCCGATGTTGCATCTCCTACAGGACCAGATAAAGAAGGTATCTGAAAGGTTAGCACCCGTAGGTGTGAATGAAAACACAGAAGTGCATGCCTTGGTTGATACCTTAATCCTTCGCTTGGCTTGTAATACAAGGCTGCAACATGATATCATTGAGTCCAAAGAGTATATCAGTGCAAACTACTTGTTCCACGGTACAAAAAAATTCTGCCCACTTTCATTCCTTTTTCTGAAGGGGATGTTTTAAAATACAAGAGGTGGAGAGCAAGCTGGAGACTTGGAAGAATAACGGCTGGAACTTTGAGTCCCACTCTACAGTTCTGGGCTGCCACCTTCAACTAACAGAGAGGGCAGTCTTGTCACACAGCAGCCAACAACACCATCAACTAGAGCACCGGCAACAACAGAAACAGAATGACCGGTCCTAACCTCTGCATTGTATTGGTTTCATTTGTCTGGGCTCAAGTCTAAGTGCAGAGGCGATGGCAAAACAAGTTGAGCAAGTGGCAGCACCAATGACCATCCACAGGATGTTCCAGGAGTATCTGGATGATCGAAAAGAGGTCTATGTGGATGAAAATCCTTAGATGTATTGGTATGGGAAGATGTGCCGATGCCCAGAGCTCAGCAGGCTGGCAATAACGTATCTGGCTTGTCCTGTCACTAGTGTGTCTGCTGAATGAGTAATTACAGCAGCTTGTGTGGTAGTTACAATGAGAAGGACTAGGCACTATCCTCAAAACCTGGAGAGATTGACTATGAATACAATGAACCTGTTTTTTATACCACACAATTACACCATTCCTGAAACAGCAGCACAGGAGGAGGAGGAGGGTGATTGGTCCAACATTGAATCAAATGTGTAAGCTGACAAACTTCTGGGTGAAAGGCCTGAGTTTGAAGACAAACTCTCCTACACTGACTAAGTATGCTGGTGCCCCTGTATAAACTTTAATGATTTCTCATTGAACTTAGTTATATCTTTACAAAGAAATTAGCTAGTGTAATATTATTATGTTTGCGTCAGATTTATGCTGCCCCTCATTTTGTATTTGCCACATATATTGCCGGATTGCAGTTGGACCAGTGTGCATTGAAGAAGAGTCCATAATTCTGCCAAAACGCCTCCGGGCAATCATTGTGCTCTATAAATCTAAAAATCAAAACAAATCAAATTCCTTCATGACAATGGGGACAATGCCTGCCCCCTAGCATGCAAATTGCCTTATTGCCTATCCATTTTTGCATCACTTAGCACGGGAAGGTCTGTCCCAGAAGATCATTTATTATCTACAAGACTGCTTGCCAATACCAAATTCCAATGTGTGGTCTGCATCAAAAATTATCGAATGACTGATTTTATTTATTTATATAAAGTTTTGTATAGCACGAACAAGGTGGGTATCAGAGTGCTTTACACACGTTTTAGGTAGACAATGGAAAAACAGCAAGGGGAGAAAAATCAGGGTAACATTGGAACAATATACAACAGGGTCAAGGTGTAATTAAGGTGAACACTCAGACGGGCAATATACATCAAGATCAAACAAACGATATGACATGCGACAATCGGTCGCCACCAACGATATGTATACAGTAAGTAAAAGGCAAGAGGAGCACAGTATCTAGATCAACCCCTTGTCCATTAGTAGCGCTTTAACTTCCCTTTTGAAGGCGAGTGTAGAGGCAATCAGTCTTGTTTCCACTGGAAGGGAGTTCCAGATTCTCGGGGGCGATGCCAGAGAATGTTCTATTGTAGGTTTTAAGCTTATTAAATTTCTTGGGCTTAAGCAGCAGTGTACCGGTGCTCATTGTGGACCTGGAGCCACCAGAGACTTCCAGCTTCTTTGTCAAAAAATTTCATCACAGTGGGGGTTTGCCTAACGGGAGCAATGAGGAGGAATTCCGTCTTGAGTGCGTTTAACTTGAGATGGTTGGAGGTTAGCCAGTTGGGGGTTTTGACCAGGGTACCGTTGAGAGATTTGATGTCTTCGGCAGAGGAGATTTTCATGTAGAGTTGGGTGTCTTCAGCATACATGTGATATTGGATGTTGGAGGATTTAAGAATTACAGTGAATGGGTCCAGGAAAAGGTTATATAGTGTGGGTGAAAGGAAGGATCCTTGGGGGACACCCAGTGTGCAGGAACGGGAAACGGCCTTTACAACGAAGCCATTTCCCCGAAATCTTTAACCACGCATGCAGTACAACGCATGCGTGGTTACCACTAATGCCTTTACCACGCATACCTTTACTACGATGTTTGTAGTAAAGGCATATGTGGTAAAGGTAAAAATAAAAAAAGGGGGGCTTGGGGGGGTCTCCCCCCCAAATAAAACAACTCACCATATGTCACGTCGGCGTCAGCGTCGTTTAAGAGAAATCGGAAAAAAATGCCGTTTTCTCTTAACGACGTATGACGTCACAACGCAATTATTCGAGGAAAAGTTTATCCGTGGTAAACGAATTCCGTTGTAACGCATGCGTGGTAAAGGCATGCGTTGCAACGGAATTCGTTGTATCATCATATATTCTGCAGGAACTAGGGTTGAAGAGAGACTGGTTGGATTTAACTCTTTGTGTTCTGTTGTTGAGGAAAGAGGAAAAACATATTAGGACCGTGCCTGAGAGCCCCATCCTGCGTTCCAAGAGGTAGAGCAAATTGTCATGTTTGACAGTGTCAAAAGCAGAAAAGAGATCGAGCAGAATTAAAAGGCAGGCTTCATTTTGGTCCAGTAAAGTGAGAACGTCGTCCACTATGTGAGTGATGGCCATTTCGGTGCTGTTGTCAGGGGTCATTGAAGTGATTAGAGGGTTTAAGGGTTGAGAGAATTTTTAGGATGGTAATGTCATTGAGGGGAGTGAATTGACTCAAAGAGAACTGTTTTTGAGGGAGAGACCAAGACGCGATGGCAGGGGTGTGTAGGCCGAGGAGACAGGGGTGAGCGAGAGAATGAGTGCTGCAGATCTTAGATCAGATTCAATTTTGTTGGACTTTTTGAGGAAGAATTCAGCAACCGGATCGCAGTTTGGTTGCAGGCGAGAGAGGTGCTGAGCTTGGGTAGAGGATGTTTGGCTTTGTCAAGTTGGCGTTTAAAGAAGTTACAAGAAGTTAGCTTTTGCTGTTCTAAGTTGAGCTTGGTGTAACGACTTCTTTTGAATCTTAAAGGTTTTAGCAGATCAGTGGAGGGACAGGCTCTCCACTTGCTTTCAGCTAGTCTCAGGCTGCATCTGTCTGCATTTAGTCTGTCATTGAACCAAGGTTTGGAGTCTTTTGAGGGGATTCTTTTTAGTTGAAGAGGGGCCGTATCATTCAAGGCAGATAGCATGGCGGTGTTATAGTGACAAGAAGTTAGCTTTTGCTGTTCTAAGTTGAGCTTGGTGTAACGACTTCTTTTGAATCTTAAAGGTTTTAGCAGATCAGTGGAGGGACAGGCTCTCCACTTGCTTTCAGCTAGTCTCAGGCTGCATCTGTCTGCATTTAGTCTGTCATTAAACCAAGGTTTGGAGTCTTTTGAGGGGATTCTTTTTAGTTGAAGAGGGGCCGTATCATTCAAGGCAGATAGCATGGCGGTGTTATAGTGATTGGTTAGGTCGTAAACATTGTTCATGTTTGCAGTGAAGAGTTGAAATCTTCATTCTCAGGGGTCTCACTAATACAAAAGAACTTGGCACAGAAGCTGAAATATTAAAAGACATCTTTATTAAATTTAATAAGTGAGGCCACGTCACACAGAAGCCGTTGCAATTGAATGAGGTAGTCTAAAGAATACAGAACACAGAGGTCTTTTATATGCTTAGGATTTACAAACTCAGCATAAAGAAAGGGGCAGTCCTAGCTTCTGCAAGCATACAAAATACCTAATATGGACATACAAGATCTGCAAAATATTAGCCCATAGAAAAACATCATGTAACCAGAATGTCCCCCTTACGTCGTGTTTCTGCCCAACCCATAAGTTAATCAACTTCAGCACTTATAGGTCAATCAGTAATGGCAGAACGTGTCTGTATGCAATTAGGCCAGCTAGTGTCTGAGATTGCTTTCAAAGCAAGGACAGAGGGGGGTTTTCCACACGTTGCAGTCCAACGGGCAGAAACACTTCATGAATAGAGCAGTCTGTGTAAAGGCAAAACAAATTGATGACAAATGTAAGATGGAGTCAACATTAAAGAATCTCAGGCCTCCCTGTTGCCATTACACAGGCAAATCCTAAAATTATTTTGCAAACATTATGTATTTCAGTGACTATTGACAATGCCAATAACACAATAAAAATCAGTCTCCAAACACCAATTCTATACAATCGCACGGGAAATACCCAGAGTCCGTCAAAGCCTCTTCTGGCAGGCTTCTATTGTCCATCAAATCCTGTTTCTGTTGTTTACTTCCGCATGGGCCTCTTCATTCAAGCCTTTCATGAAAATGATCTTACTCAGTATCCGTTGGAGTGCCTTCCTGGCAAACACTCACAGCTCACTTGAAAGTCTCAATGTCTCAATGCAGTGCACCAATATTTCCTGTGCTGCAGGCACTACAGATAGTGTGCTCTTCATTGATCATTTGCAATTTTCTTCATTGATCAAGGGCACAGATCATCGCATGCAGACCCAAGTACTATTAATCGGGGAAGAGCAACAGACTGTCACTCTCAGCAACACTTTCAGGCTCCAACACTCTCTTATTCAGTGTCAGAGGATGCTCGGGCTGCTCTTTCATGGGCACCATAATGTAGTGCCTTTTGCCAATCTCAAATCCTCAGGTGCACTGCACTTCCATTGGAGCAAAGGAAAAGGGGTTGTGTGGCCAAAACTCATGCCAAAGGGCTCAAGGGACGGCACACTGTCAGAGGTTAACCAGCACATGACAGGTGGGTGGAAAACTGAAGCCTCAAACACAACAAGAATCCTTCTCTTTCGCTCTTTGCACTGAAATTCTGGTTCTGTGGCAAAACCAGATCCTCCTTCTTTTCTGATGTTCAACGCCTTCTGATGAAGCAAGTACAATAGTTGGAGATATCACTGATGGCACGCTGGCGATCGCTGTCTGTGTGCTGGGACTTTAGGGCCAAGGTATGTAGCCCTCATCTGTAGCTGACACTGATGGGATTGTGGGTGAGTACCGCAGGTTATCATGATTTAATCCCGCAGAACCTAGTGACATAGGAAATGTGACACAGTTGTTTCCTTCAATTAAGTACAAAAACAGTTCATTGTATAACAAGGGACTGCAAGCAAGTGGCCTGCAATCTTTAAAGGAGTGGCCATACGTCATGGGACATTTCTGGTCTAGAACACACTGTTATTCTGAAAGAATACAAAAACAAAGGTAATAAGCAAAACAGTGCCTCTGATTTCTTCAATTGGGTTTCCATATGAGAGCATATCCTCTACCATCTAAGGGTAGATAGCTACATGGGAATTCTATCTGAATGGATGTTCTCACACATAGTGGCATTGTCTAATGGGGCAAACACATTTTTTTTCTCAATGATTACATATAGGTGTTCCTAAATTCCTTATCTAGAGCACCTCAAAAGAGAGATCACATCATACATATTATCAGGGACATGTAGATACCTCCCTTTAATAATTGTGCATCAGGTGGACCATACAATACAAAAGCTAATGCTCAAAATGTGGAAACAAAAGACAAGAACTAGAGAGTCCTGGTATTTCCATTATTTAAAATACATCTGGTCCATCAAAAATTAAAGCAGCAGAAAAAAGGAACTAAAAACCAAATTAGAATAGGCATTGAATTTGTCATATTAAAAAAAACGTAAGGTGTCTCCTATTGAGGTAGAAAACCAGTCTGGTCATACAAAAGGGAATTATACATAATATGGGGTCTCTGGTACATTACTGCAGTCTGGAAGTGTGAACCTGAGCAATACACCAACTGGTGAAAGGGATTTGGAAAAGGGAAATGGGACTGGATAAAAATGAAGCCTTGTTTCCTTTATTATACAAAGCCATACACTATTTAGGAAGCAGAACAAAACTGACTAAGGTAATATAGAAATTAGGTCACCATGTACAAGAGTCACAAATCTATAATTTATCCTTACATCCAATCAAGGATACATAATTTTAGGGCTGCCTGTTCCTTAAAGGATGAGGACAGTATCATGACTAATTGCAGATGACACACTTTGATTCTGTAAATCTCTTTTTTATTTTCCTTCAAATACCATTAAAGCCAAATTTGACATACACTGGTGAAGTGTTGTCTTTTTTCGTTCACAGCATGAAAAATCATATCTGTGAAATTTAGTATCAGTGCGAAAAAACAACAAAAAACACACATATGCCAAGCCATCAGATATACTTGCTGTATATCAAGCACGAAAAGCATAGACAAGACAATAGCATATGTAAATAAGTGGTAACTCACAACACTATTGCATGCACTTTTATGCACTGTGAACCTGCAGCTCAAAACAGAATATTCAGGCCTGCTTAATTTGTCAGGCTTAAAATCCTCACCAGGAACAATTCATAAAAGGATAAAATGCAAAAATATGTAAAACGCACTAACATTTCTGCACATAACACACAAAATATCAACTGTAACAACCATCTTTTGAAAACATGCTAAACCCTTTTAACTTTCCAAAAACTTTTTCACAGACACTCTGTGTGTCCCCTGCGCCAACACCCTTTGAGGCCCTGCTTTTCCAAGCAATAATTTCTCCATCTGCTTACACTTACTCCTAACTCCCACCTCACTCTAAGGCTGAAAAAGACAAAAAAACCTTCCCAACTCTTTCTAACCTGCAATAACCAACCCTATTTAAAAACACATGATATATATATTACTCCTGCTAGGGGCTACAATTTATTTCTATACTTAGATTATTAAAACAGTTACTGTGACTAATTCGCAGAACATAACACACATACCAGTTTTTAGAACAAATGCTTGTTTGCAATGGTACTCATTTCATCTACCTTAAATGGATGAAGGCTCAGTTAGGTCCAGCAAAAGTTAAAACCGTCCACCCTGATATTAAACTCAAACCTCTGCACCAGGCACATTGACTCACTGACCTATTTAAAAGGAAACCCAAATGGGAATAACCTTCAAATTTGTATTATACCTAAATGTATGCATTTACTGAAGCCTAAAGCACTTTTAAAGCTATTGTAAATGGCAAAAATGCCCACATTTTACCCAAATTCAATTTTAACATTTGGGGCACTTAAAAATAAATATCCTATAATAATGTTACATATTAATCATCCTCAGAATTTTCTGTACAAATTGCAGAGATAGAACATTAAACATATCTCTTGCAAATCCTGAGAAAAATGAGTTTTTCACGCCTGCGTCAAGTGAAATTCTATATGCTAATTTCCTCATTATGCAGTATACCATAACTTAAATTAAATTATAATGCTAGGAGGTCACAGTATAAGTATTAAGCTTCATGAATAGTAAAAAACTAATTTTGTAGCACTTATTTTTATTAACCCTATCATTTTTGATGATTCCACATATTAAGGCTCTGTAATTCCTTGAATCTGACTTCATTTTCTTTTCTTTTATTTTTTGTGGCACTTAGGATGACGAACAAAGTGGCCTGGCCTCCCCAGGTCATGTACACATTAACCAGATTAAACTGTAAGAAACTAACTTTCATCACCCGAAACTGACCTGCAAAGCCAATTTCCCTGATTGATCTTTATCTGAGATTGCCAATCAATGTTCAAGACATCGTTAACTTTTTAGTTTCCCTGGACTTGCTCTATCTTGTTTCAGCATGTTTTACGGTTTCTTTCTTTTTAAGTGTTTCTTCATTACATGGGTTAAATATTACTTAGCAACTGAGCCAAGAATTTGCTTAGAAAAATGCTTAAAGAGAGGAAAACCCTTAATTAAAATGTCTTCCTATAATACAAAAATAATGAACCTTAGTTTTGAAACCTTTTTAAAACAACATTCTGAAATGCAACGTTTTCACCTGTGCAACTGAGGGGAAATCCTGGCTAAATAAAAATTACTGTTTATTCAGCTTGTCTCTAAGTGCTTGTAACAAGCTGGCAGTCTTTTTCAAACTAAAACATATCAATGCGTGTTCTATATTATTTTGAGTTCAGCAGGAATTTACTTCAGCTGATCTGTTTGCCTGTTAATACCTAACACAATGTATCTAAGGAAAATGCTGTAAGTTTTTTTTTTTTTTTTTGCAAAACACCCAATTTCGTTTTTGGGGCTTTTTATTCCTAGTGAATGTGAATTTACATTTTAGTTTTTAAACATTTAGACATCTTGCTTAATAGACTGAAAACATCAAGAAAAAACACAAACACACATTTGAGCTAATTTCAGACAAACAGAAAGGGTCAAACACTCAGGACACACAATACGGCGCGCTTTTAGCCATGCATTTCGTGAATAGCGCCAACGCTATGTACTTACAGAAATTGCACTAATGGGAAAACCACGTAGACATTTAAACACACATTTAACCCACATTTCAATACTCAGAACAGAAATAAAGGACAGCCCACAGACTGTACTTAAACCAAACCATTTGTAAATACTAGTTGTAAGTCATATTTACAAGAAACGCTTCTCAATTGTGTTCCAAAAGACTGCAAAAACAGCCCAACAGACTGATGTATGTCCAAGAAGCAAAAACACACTCAATTCACTAGCTTTGACTAGCAGAACACCAAAAATTGCTCTGCATATCTTCATTCATAAAATTACACAGAACAAAGGATCCTTGTATGTATTATGTCCATATTTTAATTCCCTGGGGATACAAAATCACCAAGGAAGAAATATGTTTATATACCTAAACCTATTTAGATATTCCCTCTAGGGAAGCCGGCTAATTTACTTCACATCGCAACATGGTACCTTCCAAATATAAAGCAACACATTCTCATGTGAGCTTTTAAACAGGCATGCCCAAATATATTGCAAAATATACAGTATTATAATCAAAATAGTGCTTAATGTACTTTTCGTACGTGCACCGTGCAACTAAACCAAATAGAGAAAATTCTCCTCATTACCTGTCTACACAAATTGCAATTCGCGTATTCAAACCTATACAAATCCAAAAGTTGGCCAACACAAATTCCAAAGTTCCAAAGCTACAGTAAGCGTTACTAAACTACCTTACTCTTCCAAAGCTACAGTAAGGGTTACTAAACTACCTTACTCTTACCAATCAAAAAGGTTATCCAAATTCTAACTGTCAAGTTCTAAATGACCTAACGGTCTCTTTGTTTTTTTTAATACTCACGCCAAAAAGGTTCTCTGTCAGGAGTGACATCAAGGGGAGGATCAAAATCAGGAAGATCAGAAATACACTGAGCCGCAGAGACGAAGAATCCCCAGAATCCCTGTGCACACAGTACCTTCTTAGTAGAATCCTGTCTTGTCTTCCTCAGTAGCTTTATGTCTCCTGACAAGATCACTCCCACAGAAAGTAACTTCTCTGATGAAGCCTGCGTTGGCCCGCCATTTGAAGAACTGAAATCTTCATTCTCAGGGGTCTCACTAATACAAAAGAACTTGGCACAGAAGCTGAAATATTAAAAGACATCTTTATTAAATTTAATAAGTGAGGCCACGTCACACAGAAGCCGTAGCAATTGAATGAGGTAGTCTAAAGAATACAGAACACAGAGGTCTTTTATATGCGTGGGATTTACAAACACAGCATAAAGAAAGGGGCAGTCCTAGCTTCTGCAAGCATACAAAATACCTAATATGGACATACAAGATCTGCAAAATATTAGCCAATAGAAAAACATCATGTAACCAGAATGTCCCCCTTACATCGTGTTTCTTCCCAACCCATAAGTTAATCAACTTCAGCACTTATAGGTCAATCAGTAATGGCAGAACGTGTCTGTATGCAGTTAGGCCAGCTAGTGTCTGAGATTGCTTTCAAAGCAAGGACAGAGGGGGGTTTTCTACCCGTTGCAGTCTAAAGGGCAGAAACATTTCATGAATAGAGCAGTCTGTGTAAAGGCAACACAAATTGATGACAAATGTAAGATGGAGTCAAAATTAAAGAACCACAGCAGGCAGTGGAAGGGAATAATTACATCGCTCAATGAGCTCATTAAGCCCTTCCGTGCGGCCGCGATTCCCCCGGTGTGCTGCCGCCGAACGAACAGGGCGGGGCCATGACGAACCCCAGCCGTCATCAGCACACGAGCACCGTGGAGCGTGACGGCTGGGGTTCGTCACCAGCATGGAAGGGGTTAACCCCTGTGTTGTGTAGTGGTCTTCTCCAGGGTTTTAGTTTCAGTGGTTGTGCACTTTTGTGGGTCCAACTTTCAAATATCAGGAATTTGATATAATGATGGTCAGACCAGTCACAGGGGAAGATGGATTCTAGCTGAATGGAGTTGGGGTTGGAGATGATGAGATCCAGTGTCGCACCTAAGTTGTGTGTGGGGCTGTTGCAGAATTGGGTCAGAGATAGGTCGGACAGGAAGTTTTGGAGGGTTGTAACTGCTTGATCATGCGGGTCATTCCAGTGTAGATTGAAGTCCCCAAGGAAGATCTGGGGGCAGTGACGGCCCAGGTTGGAGGATATGGTTTCCATCACTTGTTCAATTAGATAGAGGTTATCACCTGGGGATGGTAGAAGATGTGAACGCTGCATAAGGGTCTATGTGTGCTAGTGATATCTATGCATAGGTATTCACAGGAGTAGATATTAGCTGAAGGGGACTCTTTTGCTATGAGAGAGTTGCGAAAGATACACGCTATGCCACCACCCGTTTTCTTAACTCGGTCGAGTTTGATAATGTGGTGACTGGGAGTGACTAATAGGTCTAGGATAGGGCCAGGGGAGTCGTTGAGCAATGTTTCTGTAAGGATAAGGAGGTCCAGATCTAGGGCAAGGATGAGATCAGCTAGGTCAGTGGCATGTTTCACCGCTGATCTGCAGTTAAGTAGCAGGCTTTTCAGGTGTGATTTGTGCAAGGTGTCTCTGAGCGCATGTTGTGTAGTGGGGAACCGCAAGAGGTTATTGATGTTGATGGAGTTGGCGTTGAGTCTGGGTGTTCTATGGGGATTGGGTGTGATGCTTTGGATGAGTTCCATCTTACCATGAAGAGGGAAAGTCGAGTTAGGAACATTTAGAGGGGCAGTGTGTGAGGATCTAGCAGGGACTGAGATGGGCGAAAGAGGAAGTGGTGTACTCAAGGAGGAGGGAGAGAATATCAGGATCAGAATATGTTTTTTTGGATTCGTGAGGTCTAGAAGGGGCATTAGGGTAGGGGGTGGTAATCAAATTCAGGTTATGGGGTTTCGGGAGAATCATATGAGGGATCCCATGTGATGTCACATTGGAAGAGAAGAGAGGGATCTCACGTGTGGACATGTTGGAAGAGAGATCAAGGGCTACCTCTTCAGTAGTCTTAATGAGTTTTTGGATGACAGTTTTGAGAGTTAGCAGTTCAAGGTTAATTTTCTTGAGTTTAGAAGCAGGATTAGAATGGGGAGTATGGGTCATGTGGAGTGGAGGAGGAGTATTGGTCAGTGGTAGGGGTGGAGGGGAGATCGGGGCAGGAGAAAGGGAGGGGCGGGGGGAATCTACTAATGGATAGTTCACTCTCCGATGTATGGACGTGCTCGGAAACTAGGCGATGTCAGGGAGGTAAGGGGGAGGAAGGTTGAGTGAATTCTTGTTGGAAAGTGAGAAAGCCTGCTGTCGAGTGAGGGAGTTGTGTAGGCCTGGGCTAGAAGGAGAAGGGGTGGGGGAAGTATCGGCAAGGAGGTTGGAGCGAGGGATAACAAATGAACCGTGATTATTATTTTATTTTTTTGTCCTCCTTTGCCTCTATCACACCGTTTCACTTTTCTCTTTTCTTTACCTGCCAAAATGTACAAAACCTCATATGCTGACATGAGTTACTAGGGGTGGACTCACTTGGAAGGCGTCCTGGAGTAGTGACTCACACCATCTGAGACTCAATTTACACCAATATCGGGTGGAGGGGAACCTACCACCCTGAAACCGGTGCTATAAGCCAAGGCAGAGACGGCTTAACCATAGGTTGTTTCCACTAGCTCAAAAGGGGTGCCCAAAATGCATGCCTTTGGTGTCCCTTGACTGACATATCTAAATTAGCCACACTCTTCACAGATAATATCCAGTATTCATACCTTGGTGATATCTGGGATACCCAAAGTTTACAGATCTGTCTACGGGCCAACAGAATTGTATAAATTACCAAATTCACATTGGTTTTATTTTTTACTATTTGAGAGCCTAAGAGCCCACAAATGACTTGTAAAGTGCTTACCTCGATTTGTATCTTCAAGGAATCAGATAGCGTTTTACTCACGGCATTCCAAAAGGATTGAATCTTAGGGCAAAGTAAGAACATATGAAGATCTTCTTCCTTCATACTGCCACACTTCGGACATGCCATATCTCCTCTTTCGCAAACTTCGATAGCCTTTGAGGAGACCAATAGGCTCTATCGATGGTGAAAAGATGGTTCCTTTTTAGGTATGCAGGTTTTACTATTTTGTGTAAAGTAAACATAGATACTTGCCATAGATCTTCCAGCGTAGCCATCGGCAAGAATCTTCCCCATAGATCAACTAGTAGAAGGAAGTTCCTGTCCTCCATTTCCACCATCCACCAGTACCAAAGTGCAATCTCCTTGTTTGGAATCCATCTGGAAATCATTTTCTCCTCAAATTCGTTGTACTTCCCAATTTTTGTAGTTGAAGCTTGGAACCAACTCCGAACCTGAAGGTATTTAAACCTTGATATTATTTGATCGGACTTCTGATTGCAATAGTCCCAAGATATCAAGTGATTTTCGTGAACCGTGATTATTGGTCAAAGTTTGGTCCGGTTGTGGACAGAGGGTGAGTTAGGGGAACCAGGGGCTGAAGGAGCTGTGGTCCTGTGTGTGTTGATCTGGTTAGGTGAGGTAGTCATCAGTGTGTGGTCCATTAGCAAGGGGTCAAGGACCTCCTGAGATGGAGTAGGGAGAGGTCCGTTCCCAGAATGAGTAGGCGAGCCGCTAGTGTCCAAATATCTTTTAAAGATGGCAAATTTGTAATCAAAGATGTCCAGGCTGCCATCAGTGGCCTCAATCAGAATAGTCCCATTGTTGTATATGGATATTGTGGCATTTGCACTAAAAGCGGGAGTCTTCATAACCAAGAGTCGGAGATCGTGAGGGAATTTTTGGGTTGAGGTGATGCTAAGTAGGGAGTGGAACGTCGATCGCCACTGTGCTCTTCTTTTAGTGTAGAAGATCAGGTCGCTCGTAATAGTACCTATTTTTTGGACAGAGGTATGGGTCAGAGATAAGGGTTTCTGGGTTGGCTTTGAGGAGTCCATGTTTCAGAATTTTAATCGCATTTTTGGTGAGGTTGGTCAGGTAGATAATTGTGTGGCTGTTAGAGACATACTTTTTAAGTCTGTTTTCCATAATGCAATGTGTAAGAGTGGTTGTAGAGGAGAGAGCTTAGTGTACATGTTTTGGCAGTGAGGTTGGAGTGAGGAGGGGTCCACAGAGAGATCCTCCCTGTGGGTGTGTTTTGAGGGTGCACCTTGATTAAAGCACAGTCAGATTAGCTAGGCTGAGTACTGAGGTCTAGTTTGGTCAGGACTAAATGACTAAATGAAGACAACGTATTGGAACTCAGAGGGAGCTTAGCGGGGGGGGGATCAGTAGACAAAAATGACCTAAGGTTGCACCTTGGGATGGATGCGGGGGAAAAGTAGTTGTACCCTAAGGTTGCCCTGAGTCAGGAAACTAAATATTAGAAAGGTGTGGTCAGTTCTAAGGAGAGAACCGAGTTAATGAGGCATTGGGGTCCAGCTGTTGTCCCAGTAATTATAGTGAGGCGCGGGGTGGCCGTACATATAACCCTTAATACATAGGAGGCTCCTGAGGGAGAGATCAGGGATCAGCTGGATGGGTTCATGAGCTAGGTGTTTAGGATAGTGTGGCGAAGTGGTCCAGAGTCAGGTCAGCTATAGCACTTATGAGCAGGTGGTGGCCAATTCTATAGAGGGGAACTTGACTAGTCGTAGTGGGGTCAGACACTCAACCCAAATAAGAGAAGGGCAGGGGGCGGACCTTTAGGAGAGAGGAGACCACAATAGTGGGATGGATACATGAGTAGTGGAGGTGTGGTCAAACTAACTGCCCGTTAATCAACAGAAGAGCAGGGGGAGGCCATTTTAGAAAGAAGGAGGAATCCTTAATGGTGGAAGGGGTGCTAGAGTAGTGGTGCGGTCAGACAATCTACCCAGTTAATCAAGAGAAGAGAAGAGCAGGGGGCAGCCATTTTAGAGGGAGGAAGGAATCCTACGTAGAGGTAGGGGACAAGCCATAGAACCAGATGTTACAGGAAGGTGGAGGGGGCCATATTGGAGTAATGCAAGGGAACCTAAAGCCAATCAAGGGGCACTTACCCCGATATCAGCGTGTGGAGCGAGATTCTTGAATGAAGCCTAATATCTAAATTACCTGTGCTTGCACTGGCAGAGGTAACTTCAACTATTCCATCGGTGAGTGGTTGATTGTGTGAGTGGTGATGATGATTGATGATTCATGTGGTGGTAGACAGTGAGGGAGGGTGTTAAACTGTAATGTGGGAGGTTGCCTGAGATGATTGATTTACAATGTTTGATGGGTGATTATGTTTTCCCAGGACGTGATTGGCCTTCACAAACTTACTTAACCAAAAATGAATTAACTTCCTATGATCTTTCTGTTTCTTTCATCATCTAGGATGGCTACCCCAAGCAATCGTTTGATTGTCAAGAATGCCAAATTCCAATCTGTTGCTTGCATTAAAAGCGAGATAGTGAACCTACCACAGTGCTTGGATTGGAACAGGTAACCATTGCACCAATAAGCGATCAGATTATTGAGTGACTATGAGTAATGATTGATGTGGAGTATGTGGAGGCTGACCATGAGGCAGGGTGAGTTGAACTGTAGTATGGGAAATTTCTTGAGATGATGTTTGATTTGCAATGTTTGGGGCCTGAGTGATGGCATTCATGTTTTTTACCTGGAGGTGATTGGTCCTTTCACACTTATCCAGATACAACTGCAGGCTCCTCTCCCTTTTTCTAGTTCTTCAGAGGCCAGAACAGCCACGTTAGTTAACAAACAAAAACCTATGCAAAGTACTGCAATTCTGTGTCTCTACTTCTTCTTCAACAGCAATGTCCTACACGTCTATCTTGCTCGGGTCATGATGATGACTGGTCTGGGACAGAGTTACTCAGAGTAAGGAGTCAGAAAGAGGATGGTAGATCTCAGGGCGGGAGCTACAAGACTACCTCATCAACAGCTATAAGACCTAATCAACTTTAGTTTAAAAGTAAACCAAGAGTCTGAGGCCTAGTGCTCAGCTATGTGGAACAGAGAGAGGTGCATTTGTGAAATGGGGTTGTGTGTGTGTGTATTGGACTTGTGGCAAAAGTGAAGTGTTTTTGCTCTGCCTCTAAGTCTTCATGATACACTCCTCATGAAGCTTACCATCCTTCTGTTTCTCTCTAAAATACAGTTTATCTTTTCTAATCCTCAGACCTTCAAGTCTCCTGCACGAACGAAAGGCAAAAGCTAACTGAGCTCAACAACACACCTGCTTACCTACCGGACCAGTCCAGACAGGTACTAAAGAGTGAACATTCTCGAGGACAATGCAGATGCACCACGTCATTTTGCAAAAACTTTTATTTTAACAATCATATTTTGAGAACTGGGTGGGTGGGTTCACTCCCCAAACTAGAAGACAGAACATTTAGATATCTGATAACTTGGGTCTCGGGGGCAGAAAGACTGTTTGCAATCCATTTATCTGTTATCTGTCATACTACTTCCTCTTTTTACTTCCATAACAGATTGATGGTGAATGTGGAGAAGTGGAGAAGTTTAAGTGGAGAAGCGTGGCTCAGTGGTTAGAGGCGGCAGACCCGGAAGCTGAGATCGGCCGTGGACCAGGGTTCGATTCCCCGCCTCGGTGGGTCTTGGGCTCAAAATTCCACGGACTCGACAATTCTCGCTCCGGTGCCTACTCGACTCACGGGGTCACACTCTGCGACTCTGGGCAATAGCTTGCTTAATCTCCACTACGGCCCCTCGCGGCGGGATGCCTGGCTTTCACCTTGTGGATACCCTGCCGGGGTATCTCACAGGGGAATACCAGGACGGGTTCCCTAAGCAAGCGCCTTGATACCTTCGGGTGATACGTGCGCTATATAAGTCGCAATACATTTACATACAATGATGCGCTGCTGCTCATTGCTCAGATGGATGTTGTCCTTGTGTTGTAGTGTTTGTCTTCATCAAACCTTTCTCCAAATTCCCTTTCCCATCCATTCATCAGACCCCTAACCCTGTTCTCCTGGGCTGTGTGATTTATTGAGGTGTAGCTCAATTTATACCATCAATGGATCACACACTTGGTGGGGCAGATGTGGTGAAAGCAACACCAACTTACTGCTGGATCTTCTAAGCGATAGCCTACAATGGCCCATTACCCCTTCTTATGAAAATTGATTCATATTTTAGATATAGACAGAAGAACATCAGTCGTCAGCATCATCATTCAGGTCTTTTGTTGCGTAACCATACATGCCTAACCTAAGCTCGTCCACTCCAGACTTTGAGTCCATTTTATATAACTTGAGGACTTTACAAATAATAGTATTAGCTCCACATTAGCCAAAATGTAAGAGTGTTTCTATTTTTTGTATTTTAGCACTATTGGTCAATCTCATTTTGTCATCATGTAGTACTCAGGAGGTGTCAATTCTATGTAAAGCTTTTATGAAATATAACCCACTAACTCAGTATTTCAATTTCCATGTAGTTGCACGAACGAAAGGCAAAAGCTAACTGAGCTCAACAACACTCCTGCTTACCTACCGGACCAGTCCAAACAGGTACTAAAGATTGAACATTCTCAAGGACAATGCAGATGCACCACGTCATTTTGCAAAAACTTTTCTTTTAACAATCATATTTTGAGAACTATGTGGGTGGGTTCACTCCCCAAACTAGAAGACAGAACATTTAGATATCTGATAACTTGGGTCTCGGGGGCAGAAAGACTGTTTGCAATGCATTTATCTGTTATCTGTCATACTACTTCCTCTTTTTCCTTCCATAACAGATTGATGGCGAATGATGCGCTGCTGCTCATTGCTCAGATGGATGTTGTCCTTGTGTTGTAGTGTTTGTCTTCATCAAACCTTTCTCCAAATTCCCTTTCCCATCCATTCATCAGACCCCGAACCCTGTTCTCCTGGGCTGTGTGATTTATTGAGGTGTAGCTCAATTTATACCATCAATGTATCACACACTTGGTGGGGCAGATGTGGTGAAAGCAACACCAACTTACTGCTGGATCTTCTAAGCGATAGCCTACAATTGCCCATTACCCCTTCTTATGAAAATGTAAAGGCTCTGCTAATTTTAGCGTCCTTGGAGATCTTAATCTTCACCTTGATCTCTGTCATATTCCAGCTATTAGCAGCACTCTTGCAGATCTTGAGGCACGGCAACTAAGTCAGCTGGTGATCCACCCTACGCATGTGGGTGGACACATATTGGACCCCATATTCACGAATTTATGGGGCTAAGGTGTCACGGCCAAGCCCAGTAGCTTGGTCCGACTACTTTCTAGTGAAATTGCACCTTACGTTCAAGGGCCTCTTCTTTAAACCTTTAGATAGAGTTGTTCTCAAACGCTCCTGGAAAAAATTAAAGCTTGAAGATTTCCATCGATTACTTGAGGAAAATCCGCTTGGTCCTCCTACTGATGTTGAATCTGGCTACGATCTTTTCTGCGACTGGATTATCCGGGCTCTCGACTTTTTGATCCCTGCCACCTGGAGCAAGTGTCGCTCCCTAGAACTCAGTCCATGGTACGATAGTACCTTATTGCCTCTGTAAAAAGCTTGTAAACAAGCGGAAAGGCACTGGCGTAAAACCTACGAGGCTGGGAAAAAAACACTATATCTTACCAAAGTCAAAATCTACCATAGAGCCATATGTAGGGCCCGTGCGGCCTACTACTCCCAGGAGTTTAAAAACAGCCCTAATCCTTCGAAGCTGATTTTTAAAGTTCTCAAAGACTTGACTGCCAAGAAAGCCCCAGCAGCTGTAATTTGTTCAGCGTCCCACTGTGAAGACTTAGCGGCCTTTTTTCTTGGAAAGATACAGGCCATTTATCGCTCTTTTCCTAGTTCCACTTCTTTGAGCGAGGCCCTGAGGCCCAATTCTACCTCGAATGTGGTTCTCTCGATTCTAAGGTTAAATCTGGGTCTCCGGCCGACCCACTTAGACCGGCACAGCTTAGAGAATCATCTATCCTATGTCTTCCCCCTGTGCACCACCTCATAAACCTATCTTTTTCTTCAGGCATAGTTCCAACTAAATGGAAACAGGCTGTTGTCACCCCTATTCTGAAGAAACCCACGCTGGATCCCCTTAAACTAGAGAATTATCGACCTGTTTCCCTTCTCCCATGGGCCGCGAAGGTTGCTGAGGCTCATGTCAATGGCATATTGTCTGAACATCTGCAGAGGGTCAATATTCTGGATCCCTCCCAGAACGGATTTCGTGCTGGCCATAGCACCGAGACAGCCCTTCTCTCGATGACGGAACATCTGCGGTCTCTGCTGGATTCCGGTCAAACTGCAGCACTGGTGTTACTTGACCTCAGTGCCGCGTTTGACACGGTCTTGCACACGATATTGATGCAACGTTTGGGAGAAGCAGGTGTCTCCGGCATAGCACTTGACTGGTTCCGGTCTTTTTTAGCGGATCGCTCATTTAGGGTTGCCACCCCACCCTTTGAGTCCAACCTTTACCCTTTAGAACTGGGAGTGCCGCAGGGATCGGCATTGAGTCTCACACTGTTTAATCTCTACGTGCAGCCGCTGGCTGCGGTCGCCAAGCGCTGGGGTATGACTGTGGTCTCCTACGCTGACGACACGCAGCTGGCGGTTGCTCTTAGTGGGAATTCCGACCTTGATGCCCCCAGGTTTTGAGATGGTCTCTTGGCAGTGGCTGGCTGGATGACAGCTAACTGTCTTCAGCTTAATGGTAAGAAAACGGAGGTCTTGGTTGTGGGTAAGCATAGCAATCTCTGGGGTGACAAGTGGTGGCCTCCAGAGTTAGGTGTCACTCCTATCCCAGTATCTGAGGTCAAACATTTAGGTGTCTGGTTAGACCCCGTCCTCAGTTTCTGCGGCCACACAAAAAAAGTGACAGCCACATGCTTTGGGATTCTGCGTGGACTTAGGCCTATTTTAAAAAATGTTGATGCCTCTACTAGGCAGTTGATCATTCAGGCAACTATTCTATCACGGCTTGATTACGCCAGTTCGCTCCTGTTGGGGGCTAATCAGGCGGAAATTGCCCGGATGCAGCGTGTGCAGAATGCTGCGGCTAGGGCCCTGGTAGGTCTACCGAGGTTCTGCTCTGTGAAAGAAACTATCCGTACACTCCATTGACTGCCGATGGCGCAAAGGATTGACTTCAAGACTCTATGTCTTTCCTTTAAGATCCTCAAATTGTCTTCCCCTATGATTCTTGAGAATCTCCTTACCCCCTACGTTCCTTCTCGTTCTTTGAGGTCTTTTGGTCAAAACCTGGCTGTAGTCCCACGGTTTAAGCTCTGTAGAGCAGGTGGGCGATCTTTCCGTGTTTTAGCTGCTAAACTCTGGAATTCACTTCCATCTCATATTCGTGCACTTGATGATTTGCTTGATTTCAGAAGGGCCATTAAAACATATCTGTCCCCTCCTGTACCTTAGTATATTGCTTGCTCGTTGTCTGGTATTTCTGTTGTTTTTGCGGTGTTGTGTTTCTTCTGCCTGTCCTAGCGCCGGGACGCCCCTTTGCTGGGGCAGCTGTGCGCTATAGAAGTCTTAATAACATAACATAACAATAACATAACAGTTGCCTATGCGATATGTCTACTAACAGATATGCATTCGCTAGAAATTGCAATTGCATTGGGCAAATTCCTGAAGGCGGTAAAAGATTTTGGAAGGGAGATATCGAAGGATTGGCACTGATTTTAAGTTCTTTTTAAGGCTTTTAATACATTTTAAATCTGTATTTTTATTCTTCCAGATATGTGAAAACCTCGGTAAAAATTTGGGTTTAATGAATTGTATGTTTTGTTTTTTTGTTAACAAGTATGAATTTTAACTATTTATGAGGTAGGAATATTTTGTCTGCTCGTACTTTGTCCGATTCCGTTTGCATTTTGTTTTATATTGTTTAAAATACCATGGTTTAAATAAACAAGCTTCTCTCTCTCTCTACAATGGATAATCAATCAATCATTCAGATTAATACTACAGTTGGAGCTCACCTGGGTGGAACTGGAAATGGGACCTCGATTGTGAAGTGATGCCTTCCCTGTTATTGCTTGATCTATATTCAGGTAAGACAACTAGTATGGGTGAATCTGAACTAGTTAAGTCAATAAGTAAGTAACTAACTGCGACTATTGTTTATCTAGGTTTTTGTAGACAATATAGGTTATCATGGCAGTATTCCCCTAATGCTCAACATAGTCAGAGAAGTGTAACTCTATAAATAAGCACTACACTCGCTCTTAAGTTACAAGCACATAAACAGGCCAGGTAAAACTAGCTGAAAGCAGCAGTGCAAAGTAAAAGTAAAACAAACTACTTCAGACATAAATTTCAATTGAATAAAATAGTTTTCCTCTTTAGTTATTTACAAAGAAACCCACCCCGTCCACCCGACTAACATGCCTACCCCTCTCCCCGAACAAAACTGACCCATGCCCCAAAACTCAAAATGTCCAAGGAGAAAGTCACTCTAGTCCCAACTATCTTCCCACCCTCTCCATCCAACAACAAATCCCTCCCACCAAAACAAAATATTAAAAAAACTGGCTAGAAGAGGACATTATTCTAGAGCTGATCAAGGCTCTGCTTCATCATGGTGTGCCGGCCCTCGATGGTGTTCAACTGCTGCAGAATGTGGTGCAGCACTGGTCTGTTGTCAGTGTGGCAGCGGGTGGCAGCAGTTGGCTGGTGGCAGCACCGGCGATGGGATGGCCAGGAGGCTGAAGGCTGAGGGTGAGCGGCTAGTCTGGCGCCTAGCTTAGGAGCTTTTGCTTTCACCTCCTCCTCTTATAGGACCACTAGCCAACGGTACTCTTGGTGGATATTCACCAGCCTTTGCCACTGCAAATGAGCCGCTATCTGCTGCCTGTTGGGTGGTCCGGCTGAACCAGCAGGAGCAGCTATATTGAGAAAAACAAAAAAGACAAACTGTAAATAATACACAGTGCTACCAATTGTTTTCAATTACTGGGTGGCACAGTAGCAGTAAATTGGAATTTTATCTGATCATGATTAGGAGAGTCACAAGGCCAATTTTATGTTTTAAAAAAGCATTGACTGTGTGGCATAAAAGTATTAAAAGGCAGAAGAACATCAATGGATACAAAAAACAGTGATTTGATTTTTTTTCTTCTAAAGGCTTTTCAAGTAACTGTAAACATACACTTTGAGTGGAAAAATAAATTACCTCTCATTAATGAGTACAGAAATATGCACAATATGGAGTACAAGTTGTGTGTTGTGCTAAAATAATGACACCATGCTCATTGCTAGCCAGCACATCAAGGTGTTTGCTACTGTCTGCAGCTGGGACAGCTGTAGTTGACAATTATCTATTTTTAATTCCAATGGCTCTGCTCCTCTGCACATGCATTTCTCTTTATACCCAGACACCAAAGAGACAGATAATTAATAAATAAGATACCACGTCACACACCTCATGTATGAAATACAGATATTAATATTATCCTGTCTGCCATAAGTAGACGTTGGCGAAAATGAATTTGATAGACTGCTCTACTGGGAAAGGAACTGTAATATAGAGTGGGTTTGACACATTCGTCACTGTGTATCCCGTACACCAAACTTGACATCAAATCATGCACTTACTCCCACTTTACTCTGTGGCCTTGCCCACCACCACACTTCTTCAACAATTTCATTTGCTGGACAGTAAGCAAGGAAAGGTATCTTGCTGATTTACTGTACTGCAGCGGGTAGGGAAGAGGGATTCACCAGGTAGAGTAAAGCTATTTTGATATACAATAGAGGGGCCTCTACACTGATCATCGATTCATAATCTTTGGCTTATTCCTATCACTTTACAATTCTAAACTGAAAAATCTCAACAAGTTTAAAATAAATCTGTCATGGGGAACCATGAAATATATTCTGGAATCACTTCACTTCACATGGTTATAAAAATTGAAATGTGACACATGCCAAGAATGGATTTTCCAATTTGGTAAGCTGGGACGGAAGAACTTAGGGAAAATAAAGGAGTGAAGTACTAATAGGTGACTGAGTGGGTGAAGGGAAAGAACACACCTTGTGGTTTGCAATGTATTGAAAACATTGTAAATGCCACATTAACTGAAACAGACGCACATTTTACAGACTGCACTACAGTCACGAATTGAGTAACCCTGGGCAAAGCACCATGCTGCGCTTGCGTAGTTTGCGAAGTTTTCGCTACTTCGCACTACGCAAACTGCATGTAGCAAAGTGCAAACACACGTAGCGTAGCGTAATGCAGCAGTCATTTTTTGCTTGCTCGCGTTCTTCAACGTCAATTTGGCGACCTCAAGCAAGCAAACTGACATCCGAGCGAGACTTTTTCCTCGTTCGCGATCAGCAACATCAAGTTGCCAATCGCGAGCATGGAAGATAAACCTCCCGGTGAGATTTCCAACGTGGGGAGGTCAGGTTTCTCATTGCGAGTGGTCGCGTATGCTCGCGACCACTCACTATGAGAAACTACCAGTCCCCTGTTGAGAAAGCTGCCGCTCGAGTAAAAATCTACTCGAGCGGCAGGAAACTACAACTCGCACTGTGCAAGATGCCGTTTTCAATGATTGCACAGTGCTTATCCGCACTGTGCAATCATTGAAAACGGCATCTCGCACAGTGCGAACAGGGTACTACGCAGTTCGCGTAGTGCTACGTGTAGCTCGCGTAGTGCGAAGTGCACTTCACGTTGCTACGCGTGGCACTACTTCGCAAACTATGTCCAGGGTTAGAATTGATCGATACTGCACTTTGGTCATAGGAGGCAATAATGACATGGGCGGGGAGTGAAGATGATGAATGATGGGTGGGATACGTCTGGCCCACTTAAAAAACACAGCAAGTTGAGGGAGTAGAATAAAGAATAAAAAATATCCCCAATTAGAACCATAGCTTTGAATGATAACCCAACAGAAACCAAGTTAGCAAAATAGGTGAGCAGCATGCTCCATGTGAGAAGAGCTGCTTTGCTGATTCATCCACACAATCCAAATATTAAATCATCCTTTCATTCTAATTCACCCATAGACACCTTGATTGAGCTTTACTTTCTCTCATCCGGTCTTTCACCAAAATTTCCAATCCATTATCCATCCATTTAATTGCCACTCTTTCTTCAAACCATCCTTTTACCCACCCATGTACCCTTTCACCCACCCACCTTTCACTCATGTACCATTTTGTTCCATTCTTTCATGTCTCCCTCAAGCCAACAACATTCATTATGTGAGCTTTTGCTGAGCTGCAGATAGAAGAGTCCATAATAAAAACTCAACTACTGCTGCAACTGGTAAAGCTGGGGGACGTTCACTTCACGGTTATATGTTGATACAGACGCTCTGGTAATAGCTAGGGAGCATACTGATTGAAAGAAATTATGTGACTTACCAGTGCCCATCCTTGCTGCCACTTCTCCCCCTGTGACCTGTCTCCTTCCTAATGCAACAGCACGGGAGCCGGACTCACCAATGTTCTGTGAGGCTAGCACAACATTTTACATAATTTAGATGCCAGATACTCAACCCCAAATACAGCTGCAATACATCACTACAGTTCAGTTAGCCCTGCAGTATCTTAAAAATATCACTCTGGGCATTTGATTGGTTGGTTCACAAAGTTAGACAAGTCAGGGGTGGAATAATGGTCAATGAAAGACATATGGTATTGGTTAGCAAAGGGAGTGGGAGCTCATACATTTTTAGGTTTAAATATTTTTATTGATTCAATAACAAGACAAAACAAAATGCTTTTGTGGAAAAGCCCGGGTTGTGCGTCATGCTCAATGCAACGCTACATAGTGCATTTAAAAGGGAATCAACAAACAGAAAGAAAACAACCCTCCACCCCCTCCCTCTGAACACTTCCCTCACCTCCCGACCCGCCAACCAACCCACCCCACCCTCATCACATCTAAGAAAGTCTCTAAGGCCTACAGTGGGAAGTTTGGGGCCCTGCGGGTGGGTGAGAACTTGTGGTAACTAAGAAAGTCGCATACCTAGGGCAGGTGAGTTCATGAAATTCAGAGTGTAGGAGAGCCATGAAAGGATGCCACAATTCCAAAATGGATGCTCCATTGCCCTAGAGGGAAAATGAAATACTTTGCATCCCCAGCACATACCACAGTCTGTGCAACCATCCCTGCATTGAGGGTGCCCTGTCCGACCCCCATGCTGCCAGGATGTTCTGTAGGGCCGCCCCTAAAGCTATACCCATCTGCTTCTCTTTATGTGATTTGAGGGGGAATATAAGTCTGTCTGACAGGCCTAGTATGGTATATTCAGGAAATCGTAAAATAGTAGTGTCAAAGTGGCAGTCTTTTTTATCTAAGACCTGAGTCCAGTATGATTGAAGCTTAGGGCATTCCTATAGAATGTGCAACAGAGTGCCGGTCACTCCACATCCCCTCCAGCATCCCGGCAATCTGTTGGGGTCACTCCTATTCAATCTATCCGGGGTAAGATACCAGTATGTTGCTATCTTAGTAGCAGACTCTATGCTAGAGATATTGTGTGCTGAGTGCCTAACCTTGTAATGAATATCGTCCCACTCTTTCTGGGCCAGTGTACGCCCCAGCTCTGCCTCTCACCGCTACTGGCCCACGGACCTATTCTCATGTTCTGGAGGATGCAAGATGTGTTAGAGTTCTGTAATTAATCTCCTAGTGGATTGCTTAGATAATAGTCACCGTTCGTAAGGGGTAAGTGCTCTTTTGGCTCCCTGACGCACCTGGGGCTGCATCACCCAGTGCCGTATTTGCTGGTGATGGTATCACATGGTCTCCGGCATGCCGAAATCCACTCTGAAAGCTTCGAAGGACAGGGGACCCTGCTTATTAAAAAAATGTGTCCTATTGACCTGCCATTGTCAAAAAGCTGTCAGATCCAGTCCTGGGGAAAAATCAGGGTTGCCAGTGATCGGGGAGAGAGGTGAGGGGAAAGTGGTGAGGCCGTTGTGAGTGGCTATGGCATCCCAAGCCTTAAGTGTGGCTCATGCTATCGGTGAGCCATATAGGCCCAGGGGCCTCAAAGCCTTGCGCAGGAAGGGGATTTTCCACAGAGGTTGCCCTGCCAATGCTCTCGCCATGAAAAATAGTGCATCTCAGACTCAGGCTGGGCCCACTCCAGCAGTCAACAAACCTGAGAAGCCTTATAATAACAATCTAGGTTAGGCATTCTGAGGCCTCCCCCAATTGGAGAACTAAAGCACATGTCTCTGCTCATCTTTGGCTTCCTGTCTGCCCATACAAAAGAGAAGAACTCAGCCTGTAGTTGCTTAAGTGTTCCCGGGTGTGGCATGACAGGCAGTGTCTGAAAAAGGTAAACAAATTTGGGGAGTGTGTTCATTTTGAGAGCCGCCACCCGGCCCTGCCACAAGAAGCTAAATGGGCGCCAACGTTGCACCAACGTTACGATCATGTCGCGTCTGTGCGAGCAAGCGTGAGTAATTTATGGAGACTGTTTCAGCCGTTGAGACCGCCAGTGTGATTCCTAGGTACGGGATTGGTTTTTGATCCTATTTGATGGGGCATGCCTGGACTAAAGAATCAATGGTGGGTGGCAATAGAGGGAACCCTTGGGCTTGTGATTTGGAGACATTTACACAAAAGCCCGAAACGGAGGAAAATTGCTCTAGTTCTGCAAGAAAAGCTGGGACGGATGAGCGTAGCTATAATATCTCCCACGTCCAGGCTGATAGTATGACTTTTCCCTCCAAAAAGAACCCCATCAATCTACTGGTTTCCCCTGATCCTCTGATCCAGTGGCTTCATAATATAGAGGGCGAACAGGAGTGGTGAAAGTGGGCACCCCTGCCGTGTACCTCTAGCTATCAGGAATGGATCAGACGTGTAGCTGTTCACACGAACAGTGGCCGAGGGGTGGCTATACCCGCTAGGCATCCATTTATGGAAGCCGTTGCCTATCCCAAAACGCTTAGAGTGGTCTCTAAAAAGGGCCAGTGGACCCTGTTGAAAGCTTTTTCGGCATCAACAGATAACACCACACGCTCTACTGGTTGGTGATGTGCCTTGTCGAGGAGGTAGAGCAGCCTCCTGGTGTTGTTGCTGCATTGCCTCGTAGCCATGAATCCGGCCAGGCTGGGTTGGATTAGCTCGGCATCAACGGGCAGGGCTTGGTCGCCAATAACCCCTGTAATGATTTGAAGGTCATTGTTCAGTAGGAAGCTAGGCCTGTACGAGGCGCAGATCTTACCATCCTTCCTGGGTTTGGGTAGGACCACCACTGATGCCATCAACATCGTGGAAGGCATCTCAGAGGTGTCTCCAATCGCGCTGTATAGTCATGTTAATATTGGGGCCAAGACTGTACAGAAGGATTTATGAAAAATAGCTGTGAACACATCTGGGCCAGGTGATTTGAGAAGCTTGAGCCTTGCGATGGCTGAAATTACCTCCTCGATTCAGATCAGGCTATCTAATAATTCGGCCTGAGAAGGTGACAAACATGAGTGTGTTAAACCCTGATAGTATGCAAGAGGGTTGTTCTGCTCTGGTATCTGCTGTGCTGAGTAGAGCTGGGCATAAAAATCCCTTAAGGCTTGAGAGATGTCTTCCTCCCGTAAACATTTGGAGCCCCCCTCATCTATAATCAGTGGGACAGCCGCTGCCTGATGCTGAGAGCGGAGTTTGTGTGTTAGCAAGCGACCACATTTGTCTCTGCCTGTGTAGAACATATGTTTAAGCCTAAGAGCCGCGTATTCGGCTCGATCCAAGTGTAGGCTGGCATTCTTTAATTTCCCCAATACCCTCGGGGCACCAGTTCTTTTATAAATCCCCTCTTATTCAGAGACCTGCTGTTAAGGCTCCTCCTGCTTCTCTTTGCATATCCTATTGTTAGCGGTGGATTTGGCTATTAGGTCGCCCCTGTCTACCAACTTGAGTGTTTTCCACAAGGAAACTATGGATACTTCAGTGGTGTCATTCACAACTAAGTAGTCTTGTAGTGTCTTGGAGAGACGAGTGATAACTTTAGAGTGGTGAAGACGCCTCCACGAGAAAGGAGGACAAGTGGTAGTGGGAGACAGCAAGGTTATGGTCAGAGTTATATGGTCTGAGAACACCTGGGGCTCCATGTCATACTCTGGTATGAGTGCAAGGAGAGATTGAGACCCTATGAAGTAATCCATCCGGGCATAAGTACCTCAGGAGTGAGAATATTTGCGTGCCTCTGACTGCCGTGCCACGGTTGTGGCGGTCCCATGGAGGTCTGACCACCGTAGTTGTAATAGGGCGGTTGGACCACTGGTGCAGCAGTCCTTGGCCCCCACCACACCTCCACTACGGGTTCAGCGATGCGATGGATCACCAAACTTTTAATCAGGCCCTAAAACATCTTCTCACTTTTCAGAAATTGGATAACCTTCCTTTTGAAACCATGATGGCAGATGATTTATCCTCCCTGTTTTTTTAACCCTTATTTGGACTCTGGGAATTACATTAATGTGCTGTTATCAATCACAGACAATGAACCTCTTTTCACTTAAATATTCCTTCAAAAATCATGATTTGACTGGTTAATCCTCAACACTAATATAATCCCTATGTTATATTCCTGAGTTAGGCCCATGTAGCAAAGCAGCTAATTTCTTACATTGTCCTCACAAATAACGATTCCAGCTGAGACCTTTGGCACACATTTGCACGGATGACAATGTTGGATTAGTTCCTCTGAAACTAAACTTGTTTTTACATCTAGCTTCACACAACATTGTTACAATGCCCTGAACATCATGCACAAGGTCTCATTTCTCACTACATACAAATGTCACAACTATCTTCATCCACAGGCCGTCAGGGCTATCTATATATCCTTAACCTCACTAATCTATGAGTACATGGCAAGGCTGATTTCTATTATAAAAGTTGAGCATCCTGATAGATTTTTAGAGTAGGTACTTCCACTGAAACTGAGGGTCCTTGCATGCTGGGAAATCACCATGCAGCGGTCTGTCATCTCATGAGAGGTGTCCAGTTCGAGACCAAGACATGGTTCTTGACTCTCTCTCATCAGGTAATGGGGTTGATCATCCATTGGGGGCATTCTTGGCTCTACACCTACACATTCTCAAGATACACTTAGAGTAGGGTCCGCATCATAGGAGTACACCTGATTACTGCATTGTTTTATATGCCTGCATATTGCTTTACCACCATTGTTGAACTCTACCTACTCTTTACCCTTCTGGTGCTTATAATCATGTTAATCTGCTTCTGTCTCCTAATCATTGCAGCACACATATTTTATGCAAGAATAACTTTGGTTCAATAAATATTATTGAAAATGTCCCACTGTGTAATCTCTGTATATTTCTCTAAGAACAAGTGAGCACGAGTGTAAGAACTGGTACTGCCAGTAGTCCGGGGTGTAGCATGGCTCGAGCAGGAAGGCAGCCAGAGGCTTGCGTGTAAAGCAGCTACTTAACACACACATCCAATAAAACACACAGTGGCGCAATAATGGAGACCACACCAGTAGTTATGTTTGAAAAATCAAGATCTTTTATATAGGCTTTCAATTCGAGCAATGCCTTGGGAATTTCATAAGCATTTCAAATAAGCGTTTCATCAAGACATTTCATGAATCACGTGCAGTTTGCATTTCCTGTGAAGGGGTAAGTATTTCAGATAAACATATTGATAGAGATCGCAGGTCACCCGGTCACCAATTTTCACCATACACGTACCAGGCCCATAATTTCCCAATTTATCATATACATTAATCGGGTGACCTAACAACTCTTCTACCAGTAATCCAGTTTCCTACCTATTTATTTCTATTGTACCTGACTTACCAATCCACCGTTGCAGGTACCTAAGATCCACAATGGATCAGGGAGCTAGCTGTAAAAGAAAGGCAGGCAAAATACAAAAACCAACTTATTTCTATTCCTTCATTAAATGATCACAGACAACTGGGAAGTTTTAAAAGTTTATCTAGAAATCAGGTTCGGCAATTAGCAAGTTTACAGTTAGAAGGCAATCAATAATCAAGATAACGAAAGGACTGTAATCATAGAGGAACAGTGTCAGGGAAACCATTTATGAGTCTACAAGAAATTAATAACAAATGTGATATGCTAAATAAATTTCGGGATTGGATCATGAACTAGAGTTTAGTGTTTGGGAAATACTTCAAGAGTAAAAGATTGAAAATCCTATACATCTATAGGAGGGGGGAAAAGTGGAACACACTATAGTTCTAGAATCATAATGTAAATTCAGATTTCAGGAGAAATTCACAGTTATGCTTCATAAACAGTATGGAGAGAAAAATGTGTCCTAAAAAGGTAGGGAAACATAGGAACATGCTAAGGAAAATATGCTGTATGACTTTATAATAGGTTGCGGAAAGCATGGAAGATTAACATATGCAAAGGAATGTCTTTATTACAGCAAAGACAGAAATATAGAAGATGCAGTGAAGAGTTTTCGCACTATATTTACTTAGAAAGGTATGCAGACCAACCCTGGCCACGGATCAGTCAAGGACAGGAAATACCCCAAGGAAGGACAGTCATCTATGGGACAGCAGGTGCAGATTGGACACCCCAGGACAGGACAGGAAAACCAGATTAGGATCAGGACAGGACCACCAGGACACGACCAGCACCCGCAGTTCGGAAGCAACGCCTGCGCTCCACCCTCTCTGCAGCTATCAGTCAGAACCCCGATTGGGTTAGCGAACTCCCCAGCAAAGTGCTCCGCCAGCACTTAAGGTTTAGTAAAACCTTTTAAAGTCTAAGGTCAAATTCGGACAGAGTGCTCCGCAGCGCTCTCTATTCAGTCACCTATTGAGTGCGTTGGGTCAGTGACAGGTCAGCTATTCAGACAAGTCGGACAATTTCCCTAGCTGAGCCTAGGCTAGATATACTGTTTTCGGGTCAGTGTACCACCCCCCAATGTTGCAAAGTGTCAGAATCCCAAATTCCGATTGGTCCCCAAGTAGGATAGGTCAACACACCAATCAGAACAGACTTCTGTAAGCCTAAATTTACATTCTAGGGATCCGCCTAGCAAGATTGGGGTTCCCATGAAAAGTTTCACAGAATACAATAGAGAAATACAATTGTTACAAATGAAGAACAAATTCTGCTCATCCTCCTAGGTCAGAGGTGGCTTTCGCAGGAGCATCTTGACTGTGGCTGCCAGCTGGCTGACTTCCACTGCTCAAGGACATTTCTCCCTGGCTGCGTGTTCATGCGCAGAAGGGACCTTCAAGATGGTTCTCGTTTCGTTCGGACCCCCCCAATAATCGTGGTACATGGAAAGTAAGCGAAAACAAATTAAAACATAGAAATAATTGAATATACTACATATCATGATTGTGTACTTATGGTTTATCACTATAAAAATATACTATGCGGTTATAGATTAGAGCAACACACAATAACACGAGAGCATCTGCACGAGCTTCACCACGTTAATACATAAGCAGCCATCTTGTGGCTATATTACGCATGCGCACCCTTTCCCTCCAGAATTGCAACTATGTCACGTCACGTGAGTGTGACTAACGCATGCGCAAAAGCAAAATTCCAAAGCAGCGGCCATTTTTAGAAACAAGAGTTATTAGTTTTAGTAAGACACATAGGCAAGCATCACTAAGATACACGCACATTCAAAAATAAAGGGAAATTATTACAACATACAAATGTTGTTACCGGGTTATGACAGATTCGAGGTTCATGACTCGAGCAAGTTGCGTAATATGCAAATTCTTGCTCTATCAATCCCCTCTTTGATGATATTTACTATCATCACAATCAAAAAATGGAACCAGATGCCAACTTTTCTCACACCTTATGCATCTCAATCTCTTCCAACAAGCGATTCAATTTCTCTTTCACATCTTTGCTAGGGTGAGAATTTTTTACCTTTTTGTAAATCTGATTATTCATTTCTTCCAATTCAAGCTCATCCACACTCCGTTTCACGCCTCTTCTATTCACAGTGTATTTCTTTGTGTGTTTGCGACATTTGCAACAGACGAATATGAGGAAAATGATGAAACCTATCACTCCAATTGGCATCAGTACTTTAAACAATAAACTTTTACCTAAATTAGCAAACCAATGACCTATATTGGAGAGACCATCGACAAGTCTCTTCCAGGCACTGTCAACCTCCAGTGGTTTGAGTTCCTTTTCCAAATTAGTAATGTTTTTCACATATCTTTTGATCTGTACACTTTTGTCCGGTATGTAAGTGCAACAATGTTGCGCCTTCAGCATCCGGCAGACTCCGCCCTCTTTTGCTAATAAGGTGTCCAGCGCAAGTCTGTTCTGTAAAACCATTGATCTGATCGCAACCATTTCGGTATTGACCAGCAGGAATCCATGAGCTGTGTCAGTAGACAACACATCCACTATTGTGGATAATTTGCAAATTCTGTGTGTATTCAGAACCACTCCCACTCCAGGTATCAGTGCACTAAAAATACTACCCATTATTTCACCTACGCTTTCTCTTTTACTACGCATTAAGCCATTAGTGTTTTCATTGCTTTCAGCAATTTCCTTCACATGGTATATTTTCGGGAAAACAATGCCAAAGTAGCAGCTTCCATACCAGTGATCCGGCAATTTGAAATAAGCCTTGTTTCCACATATATAATAGATTCCGGGAAACACAGGTTCTAAACCATTTTTGAAACCCCAACCTCCAATTACCTTGTAATTGTGTTCACATTGACTGGAACCAATGAAAATGTTATTATAATAACTCGTCTTCTCGCGATGAAGACAAAGTTTCCCTTTCCTTTCGAAATCCAGCAACAAAGCAGGACCACTCCCACCATTTGAGGTGCTTTCCGTGTTTTCAGCCCATTTAGGAGTTTTCTGTCTCTTATCATTTGCCTTCCTTTGGAAACTCTCCCTTCTTTTCTCTGCCATGTTTAAAAAAAAAATTTCTTGTTCATGTAATGAACAGGTCAAGTTATCTCTGTGTGCGTCATTTAAATCTATAGTACCTATAGTCAGGAAGTATTCTCCCATATAACGTGTAACGTCACTTTTAGTATGTACAGGATTCAAATTTCCACGTATGGGAAGTTCAGAAAATATCACGTCAGAGTTAGAGTAATAGTACTGTAACGGTCCTCTTTTGTAAAATAAACTAGCTAAAATGCTACAGGAAATTCCATAGGTCAAAGGTAGGTGATGGTAAGTCACGCCTTCAGCTACAGAAGTAGGTAGCTTCATGCAGACATAGCAGTCTTCTATTTCCATAGTTTCTACATAGTGCACTAAAAGATTAGCGAAAACATTTAACTGTGTCTGGTTTTTAACTCCATGATAATGTAGTCCTTCCTCATCTGATGCTTCTAAGTCTCGTTTGGTTTGTCTGAGTGCTTTTTCATGTCTTTCTACACTTTGTGTTGTCAGTTCTTCAGTGTCAGTGGTCACAGTCTGAGTAGGGTCAATATTAGTATTTTTGCTCACCATATAAGGAATGAAAACTGTTAGTCCTATCCAAATTATTATCACTATAACTATGCTACATATACATACTCTGCAGCATGTTTTGCAACAACTGCATCTAGGCCTTCCATTCACGTTTGAATCAGACATTTTCGTTCAGAAGAAGATTTCTCAATCCCTCTTTGTAACTCTGCACAGGTAGCTTACCCTGTACAACTTCAGGTTGGTTCGTCTTCCTCGGCAGAATAATCAGCTGTCTGTTCTTCGTCACTTTCGTCAGTAATATCAAGATCTTAGAATTCTTCTAACACTAGATATGTCCATTCAGGATCCTGATATTTTTCGTTCAGTCTTTTTATTCGGTTACTCCGTCTTTTGGAGCTTTCTCCAGCTTGATTGGTAATACGGGGACTTTTCCTTCTTTCTGCAAGTTTTTCTTCTACTGTTTTTATTCTCAGTCTCAGTTTCTTAATATGTCCTGGTTCAATATTTTTCTTTTTCTTGAGTCTTTTAGCTGGCACTGTGATTTGGCTTTCTTCTAATACTCTTTTATTTTCATTTGTTTGTGGCACTTCTGTCTCCTTTTCTTCCCTACCTGTCTGACTAGTTCCAGGTCTTGTATCTGTTTCTTCTGCCTGGTTACTAAGCTGGCCTGGTTCAGGGGAATTTTTGTTTTGGCTTTCGAATGTCTCTATTTACGAGTCCTGAACACGTTCTTCTATTTCTATCTGATCCTGTTCAAGCACTTCGATCTCTTGATTTTCTTCTGCTCGAACCTTTGTACTAGTTCTAGTCTGTCCCTTTTCAGTTTCAGGAGTTTGTGGAGGTGTGTCAATCACCTGTTCAGTCCCTGTCGGACCTTCCTCTTCTTCCTCAGATTTGACGTGAATCTCAATGATCTGAGGGTCTTCGCCTGTGCCTATCTTTTCCTCTCTATTCCACTCTCTATCTTCTTGGGTTCGCTCTCTTGTTCTGATTGGGTCTTCGGTCAAGTCGATTAAGGGTATCCAATCATCTTGACTGGTGCTCGGTTGTTCGTCATCAGCTACTTCAGGACCAACGTCTGCAGACCCCTCAGCTGGACAACCTTCAGCGCCCTTTTTCTCTTCTGGAATCACCTTCTGTGTATGGCTGGCATGGATCCACTTGGGAACGCCTGCACACTTCACGGCTGTCGTGGTCACCAGTATTATTTGGCGTTTTTCTCCCCACCTCGGTGCAAGGCAACTCGAACGAGTATGTTTCTTTATTCTGACCCAATCGCCAGGGACCAATTTGTGGACTGGAGTCGTTGGATTGGCGACGGCGTCTTCTCCAATCTGGCGAGAGATAGAACGCACTTGGTCACCCAGTTGCTTGCAGTACTCAAGTACCAAATCATCAGAAATGTTTAACAGTTTGTATCCTGGTACCCATGCTTGTCTCATCACTCTTCCCATCGGGATTTCATGGGGGCTCAGGCCTGTTTTTCGGTCTGGAATACTTCTGAGTCCCATCAGAACAAGAGGCAAGGCATTTATCCAGTTCATGCCAGTAGAATCACACATTTTTGCTAATCTCGATTTTATAGTGCCGTTTATTTGCTCTACTACTCCAGAAGCCTGTGGACGATATGCACAGTGCAGTTTTTGTGTGATTACGAATGCTTTACAGAGCTGATGGATTACTTCATTCTGAAAATGTTTTCCTCTATCTGATTCAATAGTGACTGGAACCCCGAACCTAGGTATCAATTCTCGTAGTAATATTTTGGCTACTGTTATGGCGTCACTCTGTTTGGTAGGGTAGGCTTCCACCCATTTTGAAAACAGGCAGACAATGACAAGGACATATCTTTTTCCCTCACAACGAGGCATGGTGATGAAGTCAATTTGTATCCTCACAAAGGGACCCCCTGATTTTCCAATTTTCCCCAGTTCAACTACTGTCTTTTTGCCAGCATTGAACTGTTGACAGGTCAAGCACCTCTGGCAGAGTGATCCTGCTACTTTCCTAAACTTCGGATTGTACCAGGTTTGTTGGAAAACCAGAACCATGGCATCCCTACCAGTGTGTGAATCTCCATGTATCAGTCTGGCCATAGAAGCAAGCAGATGCCTAGGCAACACAGGCATACCATTTGGGCCCACAATGACACCATCCTCACTTCTTGGTCGACAACCAAGTTTCCTCCACTTCTCTTTCTCTTCCGCTGGCACAGCATGCTGCCAATCTCTCACCTCATCCCATGTAGGCACCTCTTCAAACACCATAAGTTGGCAGCTGTTTCCAGGTCCTCCCAGTTTAACATTTACAGACATGCGATTTATTGCACAATGTCTGGCCACTTCATCAGCAAAATTATTTCCCAATGATACAGGGTCAAGGCCTTTTTTATGAGCAGCACATTTGACCACTGCCAATTCTTTTGGTAACTGGATGGCCTCCAGTAAATCTTGTACAACTTTCCCATTTCGAATGGGTGTACCTGATGAAGTAAAAAATTCCCTTTGTAGCCACAACTGGCCAAAGTCATGCACAACCCCATAACAGTACTGACTGTCAGTATATACTGTTATTCTTTTGTTTTTCCCAATTTTGCAAGCTCTTATCAAACCAATTAATTCGGCTACTTGTGCAGACTTTATTCCATATAAACAGGATGCTTCTTTAATGCTGTTTAAAGTGACTACAGCATAGGCAGCACTTAGGCCCACCAGTTCGTGTCATATACATGAGCCATCTACATACAGCTCTTCATCGTTATCAGGCAAAGGAGTTTCTTTAATGTCTGGGTGTGGTTTAGTACTGAATTCTGTCAGGTCAATGCAATCATGCTCGTTCTCTCCCTGGTCTTCTACAACCATTGAGTCAGGGAGTAAGGTGGCTGGATTCAGGATATTACACCTAGTAATGACTACATTTGCAGCACCCACGAGAATCCTCTCGTATTTAGTCAGCCGACTAGGGGTGAGATACTGAGTTTTCGTTCGGGTCAACAAAATCACAACTGCATGTGGAACATACACAGTTACAGGATGTCCCATTACAATGGATTCACTCTGTTCTAAACTCGTGCAGGTTGCAGCTACTGCTTTCAGACATCCAGGTAATCCAGCAGCTACTGGATCCAAAGAGGCAGAGAAATATGCCACCGGGCGTCTAGTCAACCCATGCTCCTGAGTTAAAACTGACAATGCACAGTTGTCACGTGTGTCACAGAACAGTGCAAACTCCTTAGAAAAGTCAGGCATCCCTAAAGCAGGGGCTGTACACAGGCAGTCTCGTAATTTAGTGAATGCTGTTAAGCTTTCATCATCCCATTCAACTGGGTCCTTTGCTCCTTTCCTTGTCATTTTTATCAAAGGCTTTGCCAGGACTGCGAATCCTACAATCCATTGCCTGCAGTAACCTACAACCCCAAGGAACATTCTGATCTCTTTCTGAGTACGGGGTAACTGCATCTTTTGAATTATTCTGACTCTCTCTGAAGTGACTTTTCGGATGCCTTTTTCTATCTGGTGCCCCAGATATTTTACTGACTTGGAACAGGATTGCAATTTTTCAGGGGCCACTTTATGTCCCTTTAAACCTAGGTGATTCAGCAAGGCAATGGTGTCAATCACACAATCTCTATGACTTTTAGATGCCACCAAATGGTCATCTATATATTGCACCAACACAGACTTCCCAGGTAAGACTAATGATTCTAGGCAATTTTTCAGGATCTGATTAAAGATAGAGGGACTTTCGGTGTACCCTTGGGGGACCCTATTCCAAACGTACACGTGACTGTCGAAAGCAAATGAGAAAAGAAATTTGCTGTCTGGATGCAATGGAATCGAAAAGAATGCATGACATAGGTCTATCACAGTGAACCACTCAGCATCCCAGGGAATCTGATACAGGATCACTGCTGGGTTCGGGACAATAGGGCAACAAGGTACCACAATTTTGTTTACCTTTCTCAGATCCTGCACTACTCTGTACTTGCCACTAGGTTTCTTGATTCCAATTATGGGTGAGTTACACGAGCTACTCATTACTTCTTGTATGATGTTTGCTTCTAGCAAATTTTGTATTTCAATCGCATTTCCTGCTCTCACTTCGGCACTCATTTTGTATGGCTTGGTATTGGGGTAAACTGCATTTTCTTTCATGGCTATTTGTATGGGGTCTACATTTGCCATTAGTCCTACATCTTTTCCAGTAAAGTCCCATACTTCTGATTTCACCGTCTTTTGAAGTTCTTCGGGTAAGTCTTGTACAGTCATTTTTTTAATTTCTGAGTCAGGTCTGATTAACATTAATTTATATATGCCATCCTCGTCTGGGGTTTGAATTTCGACGCCTTTTGGTGTGCAAAAGATGGTGCAGTTCATTTTGCACAACAAATCACGTCCCAGTAAGTTTACTGGACTGGTATCACACACTACAAATCTATGCATTTCTTTAAAATTCCCTATTGTGATCTCCATGGGCTCAGTAACTGGGGTACTAATCAATTGATTAGACACACCCACTACTTAGATTGCTTCTCCCGAGAGGGGTAGGTTTGGAACGTCCGCTGTTCTCACAGTAGAACGGGTAGCACCAGTGTCCAATAGAAAGGTGACATCATTTCCATCAACCTTTCCTTCAATGTATGGCCCTGACTGGTCTACCGGCAAGGAGGCGCCAAGAACACACTCCTTGTCCTCCCCTCTCAGGCCCCGTCAGTATTGATCGTCACAGAAAAAGGTATCACTCAACAAATACTGCGAAGTTGCTGCATTTCTATTTTCATCGCCTCCCCAGATCTCTATGTCATCACCCTGTGGTGATTTTCCCTTATAATTTGGCTTTGGCGCTCGGGGCAATTGACTTGCCTTTACCTGATGCTGAGTCTTTCTTGGTTTTTCATTCTGCGCCTGTGGAGTTAAATCAGGGGTTTGGGTATTATCATGCTGTAAATATGGACACTCGTCTCTCCAGTGCCCGATTTCTCCGCTCTGGTGGCAGGGAAATTTCTTTTTTGCTTCTTCTCTGCTCATTTTTACTTTGGGCTTCCCTCCACCCCCAGCTCCTGGATTTTGGGTATTTTTATTCATTTTACTTAATTGTTTTTCCTGCTGCTCGGCTAATTTTACTTGTGCCCACATCACTTTCTCCTTCAAAGCCTTTCGTTTATCTGCCATCTCGTCTTCGCAATACTTTGCGTATCGCAAGACTTCATCTATTTTCTTGGACTGCCAACAGATTTTATTATCTTTGATCCACTGGCAAATTTCTGGTCTTAAACCGTTTACAAACCTGTAAATGAAGTGGGTCATGTCCTTCATCTCCATGTTATCTATACCGCTGTACGTTTTAAACACCTGTAACAGTCTTTCATAAAAGGAGTGCACAGTCTCATCCCTTTCCTGCGTGGTTCTATCTATCTTTGTCCAATCAGTTTCCTTCGCAGGCACCTTTTGCTTTAGGTGCAGAATCACCTGATCATATTTTTTCATTACTTCATCAGAGGGTGCTCCTGTGTTAGGATCCCTCGTGTATTCCTCACTAGGCCAACCTATGACAATCTTACACTCGGTCCATAGATCTACAGGAACCACAATATCAAAGAACCCATCCAAATCTTTCCACAGGCATTTCTGTACCTTTACAAACCTTTCCACCTGCCTGTACCAGTCCACAGGCTTCTCTCGTAATTTTGGGAAATCATTTGTAAAGGACACAATATCCTGTCTGGACCATGGAACATGCACATATTTTCCACCTGGTACTTCACGCATAGGACATAACTGTTCTGGTTTATCAGCTTCTTTTAGAACGAACTGAGGAGTCACTTGTTTGGATCTAGCCTCATCTTTCTTTTTGACCCACCTGGCTTTCCATCTGTCCACATCTCCCCATTTCTGTAATACTGTCAATAATTCTTTGACCTGTGCCTTTTTCCCTAATGTGTTCAGGTTTTCAAGATCCTTGTCTGAGAAATCTGCTCTGTACGGTTTTTGCAAAGGTTTTGATTTCGAGATATCTATTCCCATACTAGCTGCAGTGTCAGTTAGTTTTTCATGGAGTACTCTGACATTTCGAGTAAGGCTCTTGCAGATAAACAACAGCTCTTCTTCCGAGTAGGTATTTAGTCTGTCTAATCCTACATTTCCTGCCATAAGTTCTTCTATTTCTACTCTCAGTTTGTAGAGATCTAGAGTTTTCGACTGAAGAGTTTGTTTTTCTAATTCTTGACTCCATCTCTCAATTTCTTCAGGAGTTACTACCGTGACACTCTTAGTACCTTAAGCTGATTCCATTTGAATCTCCCTCGTATTGAAAGGATTATGTCTTTTCTGCATCCTTTTTCCTGTTTCCCTAATGGGCAGATCTATTAGCGAGACTTCAGACTCACACTCACTTGTTAAGTCATCTACAATTAAGGGCTCTGATCTCGGTTGGGCTACAACTGGGGTAATAACTGGAGTTCTTGGACTTCCCTGTCGGTCCCCATACAATGGAACCACTGGTCCAATAGTAACCGGGATTGTTAAAGACTCAGGACTTGCATTTAACTGGGAAATCTTCTGAATTATTTCAGCTCTCTGCTTAGCTAGTGCCTCTCGTTCTCTGTCCTCCAATATCCTTTCGACTGAATTGTCATGTAATACTTGTGGGGTTAAAGTTGGAGCACAACTCGGGGCAGTGGGATGTGCCTCTCTGGGTCCTTCACCATAACTAGGTCTTGGGTGCAAAGTACCTGTGCCTAGGGATCTTGGTTCTTCCTCATATAGAGGGTTTAGGAACGGCATTCCTGAACTGGATGGTCTTGCCTCACCTTCGTAGGGAGATCTGGGCAAAAAGTCTCTTTCGCGTGTGTATCTCATTTCTCCACCAGCGGGTATTCTAGGATAAATATCTCTTGCATCTATGGGTCCTAAACTCTCGGTATAGGGAGGTATTTGACAACTCCCTCCTACACTTGCAGATCTGGCCTCATCTTCGGGCGGAGGTCTCCGTGAGTTATCCCCTTCACTAGAGGGTCGGTGTCCTTCATTATAAGGAGGCGGACTTCTTAAAAACATGTCATCTAACAACTCATCATCCGATTCTCCAATGGGCACCCAGTGCTTGCATTTCTCTGTTTTCTTTTCCCCCCCAGGAGGACCACCCGTTGGCATCATTGGAAACAGTCCCTCTACAATCATATTCTGTCTCCACTGTTTCATCTTTTTGTCACGGGTCTCTTGTTTCAGTTTCGGATAAAATTTAGTTAACCCTTTATCCATCCGGGGCTTATCCCTTTCAAAAGCTTTGATTTCCCATTCCTCTAGTGCTTCGTACTGCGTTAGTCTAGGTCTGGGATGTAAATCATTCATTCGGGTTCTCAAATTAAATAAAATTCTGCCATTGAATGTACCCTCTAACGGGAAAGCCAAAATTCTGTCATCCTTGGTGTATTCCGTCCAATTTTCTAACCATACACACGAGTGGTACCCTTTATCAAACATCATAAAAGATGCGGGAGTATTAGGCGGCGGAATGACAACAACTTCTCTAGTTTTAATCGGTTTGTCCTTTTTGAAATAATTTTTCACTTTATTTACAAGGGATATTTTTCTCTTATTTCCGTACATAATGTCAGTCTTATGCCCTTTCCACTGATCGTTCTCAAACCCTAAATATCGTTAATCAGGTCTAGTATGTGGTCTATACGAGTGCCACATGCGATTTCTGCGAGCGACTTTGTTTACAAATCACTTCCAATCCAAGTGCGTCTCTTATTTTTCGTGCGACCAATGAAATGCACGAATTCAAATAATCTCGACCAATGGGTGCGCTGCTTTTCGCGAGACAGGTTCTCACGCTTCGGTACTCACCCCTCCTTTACAATTCCAGCTCCGCTACACACCCGCTGAGTCTACCAATCCCAGTGCGGCACAGAGTGACGTCAGAGCAGCTCCGCAACTGACTCCCTCCCTCACAAGGTAACGGAAACTTAATTTCTCTCTAAAGTGCTTGTGCTTTGTTATTTAACAACGAATACACATTCGCCACTGTACTCAAGTGTCTAGACAGAAAAGATTTGTTTCACTGCAAGTAAACTCCTTCTGTCTACTTTTCACACGCTACGGATAGATCTCTTCTGCCTACCCTTCATTCAAGCATTAGGGAACCTGCTACTTCTTTGACTCATCCACTTCTTTTTGGGATATATTCTAAGCCCAAAGTTTCACCAGCGAACCCTGTTGCTATCACTCAAGCCCCGACGAACCTGCTACTCCTTCCGGTGCGACCCTTACTAGGTTATATCACAATAGAAGTTTTGCCAGTAAACTCGTTGCTATCATTTATGCAACTATTCATTCAGAAAAAACCCTAGTTAGTGCTTCCAGTTCTACCTAACCTGCACCAACTTTCCTTAAGTCAGTGGCCTCAAAGCAAGTGGATTCTCTTCACCACTCGCTATTCAATTCCCCGGGGATTCCAGACAAACATTTAACGTTTTACTAACGAGTGGGTTAATACATATATCAGTACAATAATAAGAAAAATACTTTAAAACATTTCATAATTTTTCAAAGCAAACATTTCACGTGAGTGATCAGTCCACGAGAAAGTTTATTTTAGCAGCAAAAAATGTTATCATAAAAAATTTAGCAGCATCCAACCTATCTAATTTAACTAGTCCTACCTAACTTTAACTAGTCCCTAACCATAGCTCTGCTACCAGAAAATTACTGATAGAGATCGCAGGTCACCCGGTCAACAATTTTCACCATACACGTACCAGGCCCATAATTTCCCAATTTATCATATACATTAATCGGGTGACCTAACAACTCTTCTACCAGTAATCCAGTTTCCTACCTATTTATTTCCATTGTACCTGACTTACCAATCCACCGTTGCAGGTACCTAAGATCCACAATGGATCAGGGAGCTAGCTGTAAAAGAAAGGCAGGCAAAATACAAAACCCAACTTATTTCTATTCCTTCATTAAATGATCACAGACAACTGGGAAGTTTTAAAAGTTTATCTAGAAATCAGGTTCGGCAATTAGCAAGTTTACAGTTAGAAGGCAATCAATAATCAAGATAACGAAAGGAATGTAACCATAGAGGAACAGTGTCAGGGCAACCATTTATGAGTCTACAAGAAATTAATAACAAATGTGATATGCTAAATAGATTTCGGGATTGGATCATGAACTAGAGTTTAGTGTTTGGGAAATACTTCAAGAGTAAAAGATTGAAAATCCTATACATCTATAGGAGGGGGGAAAAGTGGAACACACTATAGTTCTAGAATCATAATGTAAATTCAGATTTCAGGAGAAATTCACAGTTATGCTTCATAAACAGTATGGAGAGAAAAATGTGTCCTAAAAAGGTAGGGAAACATATGAACATGCTAAGGATAATATGCTGTATGACTTTATAATAGGTTGCGGAAAGCATGGAAGATTAACATATGCAAAGGAATGTCTTTATTAAAGCAAAAACAGAAATATAGAAGATGCAGTGAAGAGTTTTCGCACTATATTTACCTAGAAAGGTGGGCAGACCAACCCTGGCCACGGATCAGTCAAAGACAGGAAATACCCCAAGGAAGGACAGTCATCTATGGGACAGCAGGTGCAGATTGGACACCCCAGGACAGGACAGGAAAACCAGATTAGGATCAGGACAGGACCACCAGGACACGACCAGCACCCGCAGTTCGGAAGCAACGCCTGCGCTCCACCCTCTCTGCAGCTATCAGTCAGAACCCCGATTGGGTTAGCGAACTCCCCAGCAAAGTGCTCCGCCAGCACTTAAGGTTTAGTAAAACCTTTTAAAGTCTAAGGTCAAATTCGGACAGAGTGCTCCGCAGCGCTCTGTATTCAGTCACCTATTGAGTGCATTGGGTCAGTGACAGGTCAGCTATTCAGACAAGTCGGACAATTTCCCTAGCTGAGCCTAGGCAAGATATACTGTTTTCAGGTCAGTGTACCACCCCCCAATGTTGCAAAGTGTCAGAATCCCAAATTTCGATTGGTCCCCAAGTAGGATAGGTCAACACACCAATCAGAACAGACTTCTGTAAGCCTAAATTTACATTCTAGGGATCCGCCTAGCAAGATTGGGGTTCCCACGAAAAGTTTCACAGAATACAATAGAGAAATACAATTGTTACAAATGAAGAACAAATTCTGCTCCATCCTCCTAGGTCAGAGGTGGCTTTCGCAGGAGCATCTTGACTGTGGCTGCCAGCTGGCTGACTTCCACTGCTCAAGGACATTTCTCCCTGGCTGCGTGTTCATGCGCAGAAGGGACCTTCAAGATGGTTCTCGTTTCGTTCGGACCCCCCCAATAATCGTGGTACATGGAAAGTAAGCAAAAACAAATTAAAACATAGAAATAATTGAATATACTACATATCATGATTGTGTACTTATGGTTTATCACTATAAAAATATACTATGCGGTTATAGATTAGAGCAACACACAATAACACGAGAGCATCTGCACGAGCTTCACCACGTTAATACATAAGCAGCCATCTTGTGGCTATTACGCATGCGCACCCTTTCCCTCCAGAATTGCAACTATGTCACGTCACGTGAGTGTGACTAACGCACGCGCAAAAGCAAAATTCCAAAGCAGCGGCCATTTTTAGAAACGAGAGTTATTAGTTTTAGTAAGACACATAGGCAAGCATCACTAAGATACACACACATTCAAAAATAAAGGGAAATTAGTACAACATACAAATTTTGTTACCGGGTTATGACAGATTCGAGGTTCATGACTCGAGCAAGTTGCGTAATATGCAAATTCTTGCTCTATCAATATCAGTAAGACTTCTCATTAAAATAACAGCCAGCTCATTTAGGCAGTTAAACATTAAGTAACCCCGCCTGTCGCATCAGACTCTTTGACAGGCAAAGGGGTAATTGTATGAACCTGGAGGATCCTACAAGAAGCGACAATAGTTATGCATCTAAGTAACACATCAAACCTCTTATGGATGCTTTCCCTAGAAAGGAATAAAACTTATCAGCAAGTACTTATCAGTCTAACAAAGAACTTCAAAGAACACAGCCTTTAGTCATCCGTGACAAGCCTTTCCTCTTGTGAATACAGGTCGGCTGCGACCCAGATCAGATCATCAGAATGTTATGGGAGTCCACCTCTGCAAGAAAATTCAGTACTGTGCAGTGACTCTCCCTCTCATTAACAGGCTTGTAAATACAGTACACGATGAACCTTTCAGGCTTGTGAATATGATACACGAGGAATAATTCAGGCTTGTAAATATGGTGCACGATGAGTAATTCAGGCTTGTAAATAGGCAGGCAAAATGATAAAATGAGGCACATTCAAAAAGGGGGCCAACAAGACCCAGTCACAGTTAACCCCAGGGGAGGGGCGACCTCGGGGCACACTCGGCCTACCGCCTTCCTCCCCAGGGGGGTTACCTCTCTTGTTCGGCCCTCCGGGGCCCTTGCGGAGACGCTGGTTCTGGCAGAGGGGAGGGGTGTTCGTCCCTCCCAGGGCCTCCCTCGGCCCGACACGGGGTAGGGGCGGCCTCAGGGCACCCACGCCGGGGCCGTGGCAAGGCCGATATGCGGCGCTAAAGGGAGGGGGCACTCAGGCTCCACGGCCCCCTCTGCGTTATTGACGGGCCTTCTCAGGGCCCACCAGCAAGGCTCCGGGCCAGGGCCGCTGCAGATTGTGGCCGGGGCGGCTCCAGCCAACCGCGTGGCCCGCCTCGAGGGCGCGTCTGCCTGGACCAATGGCAGCACGGCGCCCGGGGGCGGGGCGGAGGAGCTCCCCGGTCACGTGATCGGGGACAGCTTAGCTTCGGGCCTACCGCGGCCCAGCTCGATGAAGAATGGCGGCCCTCTCCTCACATACGGGAGCCGCCGAGGGGGGTAATTGACGCTGGCGCGGGTCGCCACACACCGACCGGGCAGCCTCACCTCAGGGGCGTCGTTGGGGCGGCGCGAATGCCGCGATGGTCGCCGGACCTCGTCAGGCGCCTCAGATGGCTTCACACAGCTCTGGGCTGCGGCGGTGAGTGGGGATCTGAATAGCGCCTCGTGGAGACGGTGTCGGGCACCGCAGCGCTACTCATGAGGGGGGTAAATCAGTCAGCTCAGGAGAGCGCTTGGGGGCAACTGTAGCAGAAGGAGTTCTGAGGTGAAAAGCGCCTCAGAGCCACAGCGCTTGGCAGGAGGGCAGATTACAGCGCTCTGCAAGTTAGTCAGCCAGGACTGCAGGCAGGATGGGGGCAAATTATAGCGCTTGCCACACAGTTCAGTCAAGGGGAGACAGGTGGGCCCAGCTGGAGGCAGGGGATGCGCAGGGCAGCTCAGTCCAGTACCTGGTCCCAGGAAATAGGTTTCTTGGCGCTTGGATGGTTCTGCGCCCTTAGTTGCTTGTTTCTTGAGGTTGAAGAGGGGGGGGGTGATGAGTTGCGGGCTTGAAGAATTTCTCCTCAGTCACTGCAGATGGGCCCAGGGGTTCCCTACCACTGGGCCAGATCAGGGGGCTAGCTTTTGGACACCTCACCCAGCTTAAGAGGCAGCACCTAGATCCTGTCACTCCCAGTATCATAGGTTCCTCACTAGGCCCTCCCGCCTAAAACTCCTGCGTGGGTTCCCCAGGTCAGTGATGCCCCAACTGACTAGAAAAAGTACCCTCCCTTGCTTATATATGCCCCGGTCAGGTGACCACTCTCTAAGGCGGGAAAAGTCAGGTCCGCCTTCCTTCTGGAAGGTTCCAGGAGCTTCCCCACTCTAACTATGGACAGGGACTGGGTGGCTGGTGTTGCAACAATGTATGGGGACCCAGCCTGCTCCTGGCAACTAGGGTGCTACACTAAAAAGACCACGCTGCAGTAGCAGGGGCCAGTGGCAGCCATGTTGAAAGTAGAGAGCACCTGCACCCTAACACAGGTTGGCTATGAAAAGGTGCCCGAAGACCTAAGGGCCAACAAAAAGAAGGTGGGAAAAATGAGGCAAGGGCAAAAAATCACGGGGAAAGACCACCCTAAGGCTGACAGGTCTAACAACGAGTAACTGAGCGAAAGGTTCTGTACTGTTTCCATGATCCCTGAGGGGACAGGGTTGTGACGTTCAGTGGTTGCCAGAAACCATTCGCTCCCTGTTAGGTTAGGGGAGCTTATTGAAGTGGCACTGTGAGCTAGCTGGTCTATAGGCCAACATATCCTGCAGGGGTGTCTGAAATCAGTCTTGGCACTGAGCACTTAGTTTATGTTGGCCAAGCAATGCGCAGGTCGTACGGATCAGTAGGAACTGCGCAACGCCGTGTTTGTTTTCCCACTAAGCCCTATTTTTGCTGGCTATAGACCTCTGAGCACATTACGCTTGATAACCATTGGTAAAGTGCTTGTGATGTTTCTCTTAACATGGTAAAATTGATATAGACTAATTGTATCATTAACTTGCCTATAAATCCCTGGTATATGTTACAGAGTGTACCCCAGGCCTGTAAGTTAAATGTCACAGTGGGCTGCAGCATGCATTGTGCTACCCACTGCAGTGACAAAGCAAATGTGACTGCAGCCTGTCATGTGTAGCTCAAATGTTCAGGTTTAAAATGCAAAATCAACCAGTCAAAATAACCCTTTTTTGACAGGCCTCAACCCTCATTTTAAATACTAATAAGTCACTACTAAAAACGCCTTACTGCCCATGGCGCAGGGTGCGTGCTATTTAAAAGTAGAGCATGCAAAAGTGTAATGTTAAACATGTCCTCCTTACAGTGAAAAAGTCCTGAAAGCTATTTTCACTGTAGCAGGGTTAGCTGTTCTGTAGGAAATCAGTGGGAAACAATCTTAAGTTCACTAAATGTTATCTCTGGCTAAGGAACAACATAAAAAATCATTTAAAAGATATTTATTACAAGCTCAATTCGCCGGTGAAATTGGTTAGTAATAAACATTTTGGAAAGATAACTTTAAGAAAAGTTACCTTTGCTCTGCCTGAAGTCCCTGGAAGCTGAATCAGCAATCTGCTCATCCTCTTTTGCCTGCCAGTAATTAACATTTGAATTGGTGTGACTGGGGTGTGAATGTGCTCCCAGTTGAAAATAATAGGCTGACCTGATTTGGCAGAGATAATACCCCTGAACCATACAAAATATGCAGGGTAGGGTTGAGGGGATCCATTTTCACCTTAAAGTATTAAATCCTGCTTAAATGCCACATCCTGTTTTACAGGTCTGTTGCAGTTTTTCATATGAAACTGAGGGCACACTTCAAACAGGACCTTCCCTGTCACAGGCAAATGCTAGCTGACATTTGGGCAGGCCCCCTTCTTTGATCAGTGGGCCTCTTTTAAACATTACTGTGTCAAAGCCTGCTTGGCTTGCCTGCTGTGTTTACATATAATATTTGGAGAGTAATTCAAAGGAGGAAGAGGAGATGTCAAAATCATTTGTGTATATTTACTGTCTGGTTGCTGAGAACTCAGCTTTGTTCTAATTAACTTCTGTCTCTGAGGTTATTGTGGGTACTGGGACTGTGTCAAACTGGATATTAGTGTTTGATGTGGGAGACATTTTTTAGGATTACCATAGCACACCCCTTAATACCACCAAGACCCAGGAGCACATGTTTATTGTAGTCGAATACTTTGGCCATCTTGAAAATGCTCAAAGTTAATAGGGCTAGAGGTCATTTCCACCAACTAGCTCATGCAGCATAAAGGTGGCATCTCCATGTAGCAACTTCAGATCTCATCCTGGACTTTAGGGAGATCAGAAGAAAGACTAAAATTGCTGTCTGCAACCTATGAATTGCAGTGGATGACTGGACCTACTCGTAGCACCCAGGACAAAAAAAGAAGTGGACTTTAAAGATTATAAGGTTGAGCTCCTATTCAAGCTTCAGGGATTCACCAATGGCCAAGACATCTTTCCTACAACTGCTCCGCTGAACAGTGGCACCTGAACTGAATTCTCCTGCTGGCCTCTGCCTGCCACCCTATGATTCTCTAAGTACCTCTCCTGAGTTCCTGGGGGGCTTTAGAAGTGTACTGCGGTGGTGGATTGTGACTTAAAGGACTAAAGTCAGAAGGTAAAATATTTGACCTGGTGAACTTGGGTTGTGTATCCTACCTGTGCTCCATCGTGGTCAGAGTCAAATCGCACCTAGGTCCTGTTCTACTACGAACATTGACTATCATTGGCACTTTGTGCTTCTTGCCATTGTTACTACTTAAGACATAAAAATTATTATCCTGTTTCCCATTATTGGATTTTGTCATTTGGTGCCATTTGTTTATGACATTTTACTCTAGTTTTCGAACTTGCTTTAGGAGTTTTATTTTTTTGCATTTTCCTTTTCTATTTCAGTGCTGCTTAAATAATTTGCACACTGCCTCTAAGTTAAGCCGATTGCCACTGCACTGGCTGCAGTTCCACGTATAAAGAGGGCACGCCTGGGAGGGCGGTCCTTTAGATTTCTGGCCCCTCAGTTGTGGAATTCCCTACCCTTGTCCCTATGGTCTACATCCAATCTGCTGGCCTTTAGGAAGGGTCTCAAGACTTGGTTATTCTCTGATTAGAGCTCTATTATCTACATCCTATGTTTTAGCTTTTCTGTTGTTATGTTTTTTCAGTCTCTTTTCTGGGTCTGGAGCACAAAAGCGCCGGGACACTCCTTTGGAGTAGCCGTTGCGCTATACAAGACCCATAAATAACATATAACATAACATAGCTACCTGGGGGTTGAGCTCAGGTTTATTTAGGGACTTTAGTGGTTCACCCTAACAAGGATTATGATCATTACTAAAACACCAATTTCTTAAAGCTTGATACCCCTAAATTAGAAATGAGCATAGTGGAAAGACACTGGAGGGTTTCATAATTCTCAAAACTCAAACATCTTTATCATCAAGTATTGACTAAACATTCTGGGATACAGTTAACAGTCCCTTTTTTAGGATTGAAGATGCCCCAGTTTTAACTTCCCAAGTCAGTGAGGAAAGTTAGGTCTCTCACTTCTCTAGCATTTTTGACCCGGCGGGTGTGGTTACCTTGTCCACTCTGGATGACATTCATTGGCCAATTGCCCCCCTCCACATTACAGCCCTAGAGGTAGAGCATGCTATCAGGTGTAGTAAGGGAGGGAAAGCCCCGGGCCCAGACGGGGTGCCAATTGATCTATATAAGGCCGACCTGTTACTCTGGGGCCCTCTCCTGACCAAAGTTTTTAACGCGGCAGTAATGGAAAGTGCACCACCTACCTGGGGGGAGTCTGTAATCATCCCTATATTTAAAAGGGGAAATAGGTCCGATGCTAAAAACTATCAACCTATTTCCCTTTTAGACTCATCCCTGAAAACCATGAGTATGGTGCTACTGTTTAGGCTAGAAGAGTGGGCCGAGGACAATGGAATCCTTGCGCAGTCACAATTTGGGTTCCGGTAGGGACTTGGGACCTTCGAACAGTGCATTAACTCGGACCTCATAATAGGGAAATACACGCGCGCTAAGCAGGGTTCGCTTTTCCTCTGCTTTGCAGATTTAAGTAGCGCGTTTGATTTAGTCGATTATTCCCTATTATGGACAACGTTACTAGAACAAGGTGGCCCTGCGGCGATTATTTATTTTTTGGCCAGACTTTACACTAAATTATCTGCCCATATACGGTATGGTCAAGCAGGAGAATGTACTGATAAAATCAAGGTCAATCTAGGCATAAGGCAAGGCTGTGTCCTTGCGCCCCTCCTTTTCTCCCTTTTTATTAATGGGCAAGTTATCCCTGTGCTGCGCAGTCGATGCGGTGCTTTTATCGAGAACTCCCCTTGGCTTGTAGAGATTAATGGATAGGTTTTCAGGTTTTATTAGGGGAAGGAATCTGAAGATTAACAATACTAAAACATTTATCATGTCATGTGGCCAAAAAATGAGGAAGTTGAGACCCTTTTATATTGAGGACCAAAAAATACAATTGTAGAAACATTTTGCTATTTAGGTATAACTCTTAGCAGTAGCGGTTTGTGGTTGCAGGAGATAACTAATGTTAGAGCCAAGGTGGCCAAAAGTGCCTTTGGAGTTTTTAAATTTGTTAATAAGTTGGGGGACCGCCGCATCCATGACATGCTATCTATATATCATCAAAGATGCGTCTCAATTGCACTTTATGGATTTGGTGTCTGGGGGCATTGCCGCCATGGGAATTTGCAAGTTGAAGAAAATTGTTTTTTAAAAAAACTTCTTTGCTTACCTAAGTCAGCCTCTACTGAGATAGTACACCATAAGTGGGGTTGGAATATCTGACAGATTTAATTGGGCTAAGATGCCTGATGGTATGGAGAGCGATATGGTTGAAGGAAGAAACCGGTTTTACTAGAAGTATCATCAGTGACTGCCTTCGCCTGGATGAAAGCTCATTGATCCCATGGATTAACTATGTGGTAACAACCTTTAGGGATATGTTTAACGTGAATATTATGGCTAACCCAGAAAGCGTAATCAATATCCCCAAGAAAGAGATCAAGTATATTTATCTGGGGAAGAAAGCCCAAGCACGTAGAGATGTCAACATGTAGTCAACAATCCCCCAGTATTATTACTCTAATGTGGTCACTACCGGCTATCAAAAATATCTAACGGTTGTTACTAGACCATCCCATCGGTTTGTTCTCACTAGGCAAAGACTAGGAATCGTACACTATTTGGTGGTGTTCCCCTGTATAAAAAATACCCTTCTGCTCCATGCCACTGTGATGGCGTCACGAAACAGAGCACTATGCACTTTTTATTTACTTGTGATTTGTACCTGCATTACCGCATCACTTATCTTAAACCACTGTTTAAAAAACATGCAGTAACAACTATAAAATCTGCAATGAGTTTGTTGTTCTCTTTAGAAGATTCAGATATATGTTTTTTTACGGCCACTTATATTCTGAAATCAATGGCCGCAAGGAAAAGCATGGTTTTTTAACATACATTGTTTGTTTGCTGCTACATGGTTTATTACTGTTTTTCTTTAACGCCTGCTTTTAAACTTGTCTTTCCTTCCTTTGATAATTGTTCCAGAACATAATTTTATGGATTGTAAACGTTAAAAATTTCTATGTGCTTTTATGATGATTTTTTATTCTAATAAAGCTTTTGGAACTTGAACTTGAACTTGACTAAACATAAGGCTTGTATTAAGGCAACAAAAACTGAATATTATCCTTTAAGTATCAGTAAGTCTTCCAATGTTTCCTGGTAGCTTTTTTCAGTTAAAATGATCTTTCTGTACCTTTATCTAATATCCCTCCTGCTGAGTCCCCTCAGCTTATGTGTGACAGGTTAGCAGATCATTTTATGTTAAAATCTTCAAACTTAGAAAAAAACATGAAAATTAAATTTGGACTCTGACTTCTTTTTCAAAGACCTGTACGATAGTTCCACATCACAATGATACGTTTGTCTTTAGTCCAGTTTCCGAAGTCAAGGTTATTTCTACTTCTGTTCCGCCAAAGACTCTGGATCAACCAGAGACATTTTTCCTGCTAGAATAATGCAATAATGTGCTCGTTTTCCAGCTCTTGTTTTTCTTTTGCTGTTTTTTGTTTGTAATGAGATCCTTTGAGGTTTTTTGATGCCTGGAAATTTATAGCTGTAAAATCTCAAATGAAGAAACACTTGTTGCCTCCAAATGATGTTATCAACTATCACCCTGTCTCTATTCTTATCTTTCTGGCTAAAACAATAAAAAGATCAGCTTAGCTCCAAACCAAGCTTTTGCTAAGGAAAGTAGTCTGTTATGTCCTCTTCAAGCTGATTTCGGGTGTGGCTTGATCATGGGGCTAGTGGACACATCTGTCATTGATGATATGCGTTTGATGGTTGCTCAGGGAGATCTCGAGCATTAATGTTGCTTGACCTCTCTTCAGCAATCAGCATCACCGACCATAGAATATTTCTGTGAAGGGCTCATATTTTTAGTTTTCATGACAAGGCAATCAAGTGGCTAAATTTCTTTCTGTTTGGCTGCAAACAGATGGTCATTTTTCACTCCATCGTCTCCGTTCCTAATTTGGTAAATTGGGTTGTGCGTCAGGGATTAATATTATCACCCCTGCTTTTCATTCTTTACATAACCCCACTCTCCTAGACACCCGATGATAAGGCTATATATTTTCATAGTACTTTGATGACACACAAGTATCATTTACAGTTCATTCTAATTCTGGAGATCTCAACACTGTTGCTGATAATATTAATTCATTAGGCACTAGCTATGAACCTAAACCCTGATAAAACAGAGGGGATGATCACTAAAAGTCTTACTGAGAAATGGCAAACGTCCTACTGGCAGATCTTCATGAGCAGGCCATTATCACTTATTTAGGAATGGCTTCACTCTACTAATTTTTAGGTTGAAGCCTACAAGACAGTGCAGCTGTCTGGTTGCAAAAGACTTCTTGTGGACATTTTGAAAGCTTCCCTGGGAATGAATTCCACCATTGCTTACCAGTAGCTTTGTGTTTCGTAACTCATAGTTGCTTGATTTTTTTGGGGGGGCTGTCCATTATGTCTTTGGTCCTCCTGATAGAGCATAACCTGTTTACTTGTCGCCTTGTATTCTTCCACGTGTGCTTGCCTTCTGTATACAGGCCATTAAATTGTGTTCTTATCTTGTCTTATCTTGATTTTTACTTTTTCTCTTTGACTTAAAAGTGAGAGGATTTGTATAACAATCTTGGTGGTTACTGGGGATGGAAAAGGAAAGGCGTTCTTCTAGTACACAACATAAGTTAAACATCTGTAAATGAACAGTGCAACTATTTCTGAATATATCATACTTAGAAAAGCATCAATTAGTCACTTTTTTTATAATTCTGAAGTGTGGTGGAATCAAATATTTAATACTTTAAAAAAATGATTCACTAGGTGGTACCATTTCCACACATTACTATTTATATGTTGTATAGTTTTCTTTCAGTAAAACTGAATGTTTGTGCAAAGTAATGGTTATTTCAATTCAAAATGTGTTAGCTGTAATGGCAGTGCACTACAACATTATGCATATCCCACTCTATGCCACTCCACTCTATGACAATTTACTCCACTCTATGCCACTCCATGCCACTCCATTCTACAGCACTCTATTCCACCCTGCACCACTCTACTCTATGCTACTCTATGCCACTCCACTCTATGATGCTCTATGCTGCTCTATGACACTCTAGGCCACTCCACTCTCTGCCACTTCACTCTACTCCACTCTATTCCACTCCACTCTATTCCACTCAACTCTATGACACTGCACTCCAATTTATTTCACTACACTCTACACCACTCCACTCTGTGCCACTCTACTCAATGCCGCTCAACTCTATACCATTCAACTCTATGCCATTTCACTCTACACCACTCCACTCTATGACACTCTACTCTACAACACTCCACTCTGACACTCCACTCTGCACCACTCCACTCCATCCCATTAAGAAACAGTCCACTAAACAATACTTCAGTCTATGAACCTCAACTCCACGACACTCCATTATATGACACTGTACTACATTCCACTCTACAAGACTCTACGCCATGGAACTCTATGACCCTCTTCACCACTTCACTCTAGGCCACTATACTATTCTCTACGCCACTCCAGTCCACACCACTCCACTCTACACCACTCCACTCCAGTTTATACCACTCCAGTGCATGCCACTACACTCTAAGCCAATCGAGACTATGCCACTCCACTATATGCAACTCCACAACACTCCACTCTATGACGCTCCACTTTATGACACTCCATTCTATGCAACTCTACAACCCTCCACACTATGGCACTCTACTTCATGACACTCTGCAAAACATGAGTCTACAAAACTCTACGCCACTCCACTCTATGCCACTTTACTCCACTTCACTGCACTCCTCGCCACCCCACACCACTCTGATCTATGACCTTTTTCTAAACTCTACTCTATGCCACTTTACTCCACTCAATGCCCCTCCATTCAATACCCTTCCACTCTACACCCCTACACTCTCTGTCCCTCTATTCTACACCCTCCACTCTATTACTCAACACTCGATGACACTCCACACTACCACACTGTTCTCTACGAAACTCTATGACACTATTCTACTCTTACACTCTACTCCACTCTATACCCCTCCATTATACTTCCCACCACTATAAGCCACTTTATACCACTCCACACTACTCCACTCTACCCACTCTACACCACTCTACACCACTCCATTCTAAACCACTCTACACCACTTCACTCCACTCTACACCACTCCACTCTGCACCACACTCTATGACACTCTATTCTACCCTACTTTACTCTATGCCACTCCACTCTATGCCACTTTACTCCACTCAATGCTCCTTCATTCCCCTTCACCCCTCTACTCTATGCCCCTCCACTCTACAAATCAACACTCTATGACCCTTCCCTCTATGCCACTCTACTCTATGACACTTGATTCCACTCTGACATTCTACTCCACTCTATGCCCCACCACTCTATGCCCCTCACTCTATGCCATTCTACTCCATTCTTCATCCCTCCATTCTTCACCCCTCTACTCTATGCCACGCTACACCACTCCACTCTACACTGCTCCACTCCACTCTACACCACGTCAATTTACACCACACTCCACAACACTCTCTTCTACTCCACTCTACGCCCCTCCACCCTATGCCCCTCTACTCTGTACCCCTCCACTCAATGAATCGACATTCTATTACCCATCACTCTACAACACTCTACTCTTCTACATTCTTCAAAACTCTACGACACTCTATTCCACTCTGACACTCAACTCCCCTCCACTCTATGCCATTCTACTCAGTTCTGCACCCCTCCATTCTTTGCCCCTCCACTCTACTCTACTCTACACCACCCCATTTCACTCTACAGCCCTCCACTCTACACCACTATACACCATTTTACTCTACTATACACCACTCCACTTTACACCACACTCCACGACACTCTAATCTACTCCACTCTATAACACTCACTGCCATTCAAACTCTATTCCACTCTACACCCCTCTACACCACGCTATACCACTAAATTTTAGCCATGGTGACCATCCGCCACACTGTTGTACAACATGGCTAAAACACATTGGCAAAGCTAATAGTTCTTGCATAGGAGGCTCATATTGACTTTGCCAGTACTTGCTGCTACCCGACTGTACCCAAAGAGCTAATCAAAAGACTACAGCTGGTCCAAAATGTGGCTGCTTGTATTGTGACCAAGACTTCTCCTAGGCAGCATATCACTCCTATTCTGAAAAAGCTTCTTTGGTTGCTGGTACTCAAGGAATTCCGTTGAAATATTTTGTCATTGCCCACAATGTCATTTAAAATGCTATTCCATCTTTTTTAGCCAGGACATTTACCATCTAATCTGCCTTGTGTTAATTGCTTTCATATGATAAAAAAGCTGCTAGTTGTCCAAAACATGTGGCTCACACCCTTTTGGGGAAGAACTTTCTCCTTTACAGCAGCCAATGAATGGAATGTATCACTAGTCAAAAACCATGCTAAAAGAATGTGCTTAAAACCTTACTATGTAAGACAACACATAAAATGCAGTAATGTTTCAGTAATATAACTGATATAAGGGTTGAGTTTAGCACCAATAAGCGTTGCTGTTTGTGCACTTTAAAAATACCTTAAACAAAAACATACAGACCCTCATTACAATGTTAGTCAGAAAGCATTCTGCCCGACTACTTGTCGGAATTGTTTTTGACCGACTCGGGCTTGGGGGGTCCGACCAACCAATTACAATGATTCTGAACACTATTCGGTCGGACTCTCATTGACTTCAATAGGAGCCTGTTGTGAGAAGGTAGCCTGGCATATGATGTCCACTAGTTCTAGTGGGCACCTTGCACCAGTCTAATCGAAACCTTATTGAAGGTGGTGGTAAAGTCAACCTTATAGAAAGCTATCCTAGTGGTACCCTGGACCAGCAGTCAATAGGCTGAGACTTCAGAGAGCATGTGAAGCTAGTTGTTTTACCAATTATAATCCCTTGAATACCAAATGAAAGGACACCACACAAGGTATATATCAAATATATATGTATTTAGTCTAAACACAACCCCTCCGCACTCTTTATGAAGTCAGAGGTAAAAGCACAATACAACTTACTCAATTAGCATACGATAAGTTGTACAATATACAGTAATGCCCTAGGGGCCTCACAAACCATATACTAAAATAGTGGTATAAGAACCACGTCTGGGATAGAAAGTAGGCCTAGGGAATCGCTGGGGCTACTCTAAACAACCAAAGGTTAGGAAGTAGGAGGCCCACGGGAGACGCGTGCAGTGTCTAAACATAGTCACAAGTTACCATTGACATTCTATGGGAAACAAAGAAGTTTCAAAGTTACTGTTTAAGGGCACTTCCGGATGGACTACGACAAAACCCCTTTAAACTAGGACACTTTGAGAGTAAAGACCCACGGGAGCACTGGAGTACTCGTGTTACCTCACCAAGGGAATCCGGGGCACAGGTGCCTTTTGGTGTTGGGTTTCGTCGTCGTTTTCTATGGAGATCTGCAAAGAAGTGCTGCAAGCGACCAGAGGAAAAGTGTCCGGGTGGATCCAAGGGTGGATCAAAGATCTGAAGAACCTGAAAGCAGAGGGGACACAGTCTGGGTCACTAGCCAGTGACCAGGAAGGTACCAGGAAGGAACCAGGCGATGTCGGGTGCTTTAAGGTGAAGAAGGTGAATTTGTCTCTTCAGCCACGAGGTCCAGGAGGCATCGACGATGACTAGGTGCTGGATTCAAGCTATTCCACTAAGGATCTAGTTGACTGCAGTGCCAGTATCCAGATTGGACCCAACAAGCCTTGGCAAACACAACCCAGGCAGCATGTCAAGTTGGCTCTGTTGCGGACCAGCAAGGTCTGCGGTGCTTCTCCTTTGGAAGGAAGCTGGAGCAAGTCTAGCGCAACCAGGAAAGCAAGGTTGTTTTAAAGACAAGTCTTCAGGGAGCTCACTAGTTAATGGGCAAGGAACCAGAAAGACGCATCAAGCACGAATGCAAAAGTGGAGCCCATGGGACACTCAAGGAGTGTGGGGGCCTGTGCTTCGGAGCAAAGTGTGCTTAGGGCTGGGGCTTCTCATACCCCAATGCACAACTGCGAGGGTACCTTGGGAGTTGAGCAGTTAGCAAAATGCAGGATGTCCAGGGTGTATGGTCCCACGTCTCTTGTATCCGCCACAGGTCTCAGCTCTGCTGTGGATGTGGGTCGAAGTCAGTGAAGTTGGAAAGTCCAGTTCCTATGTCACAGATTCTTCAGAATCTGGCAGGAGCATTGAAAATGCAGACTGGCAAAGTTGCTGATGGTGCCTGTTTGCACAGGGTGGTCACTCCTTGACCACAAGGGAGATGTCTTCCATCTTCCAGTTGAAATGGAATGTCGAAGGTTCAGGATATGTCTTGTGAAGATTCATCCAGGGTAATCGGAAGTCCTGGGAACACAGCTCCTATACTTATACTAAGTTAAGGGGTGGGATTACCTGGGAGGTCCCTTCTATGGGTGGACCTGAGAAGGGGGTGGTTACACCCCTTTCCCTTTTACCAGTATCGCAGCAGAGCGGGGCTGGAGTGCCCCAGCAACTAGTTTGAACCAGTCTATGCATGGAGCACCTTGTGTGTCCCAGGCAGTGTCTGGAAAAGCATTTCTGAATGCAGCCCTCCCTGCCCCAATACACTACATCCTGTCTGGGGAGGTGCCAGCACCTCCCTTGGTAGGAAACCTATTGTCCAGGCCTCCCCTGCCGGAGTTTCGTCCAGCGGCAGGAGGTCAGACTCATGTCTGTGGCTGCAGCATCCATTTTGTGATGCTGAGGCTCTGTTTAACTTTAACCGGGTTTACCAGTAACTACATGTCTTCTCCCTCTAGAATGGTGGAATGCTACCCCCACCACCAGGACTGGCGGGGGGGGTAGTATTCCAAAGTGTTTGACACCTTACACAACATGTTTCGATAAAGCCAAACGAAAGTTAGCATTAACCACGAGGATTATAATGCATTTAAGAATATATGGTAAGGCTATATCATAGAAGAGCTATAAGGAGATGGTTCTGAAAGCTGCAGAGGGGCTCAGCTCATGCTAGGACACCGTCTCACATAAAACCAAGCACTCTGCCTCCAGGATTGTCGAGGCCTACCATAGGAGTGGCTTATAGGTTACTCTGTGTCTATATATAAGGTAGATATAGGTATACTATATCTAAGTAAGGGGTGATTACACCACCTTACCCAGGTTGTGTGAACAGACCTGTGGTGTCAGTTTGGAGGGCCAGCCAGGGGTGGCATAATACATGATGCAGCCCCTGGTAGGCCTTGGATGCACCTATGCCCTGGGTACCTATGGTACACTATACAGGGACTCACAGAGAAGACTCAATACCCAATTTGGTATGTACCTAAAGTACATGGAGTCCATTTTACAGAGAAAACAGATAGGCTGGGGCCCTGATTAGCAGGGTCTCAACCCAACTAAGTCTAAAAACCAGCAAAACACAAGGACAAAAGTGGGGGCAACCATATAGTCAGATATCCATCTTCCTACACCTGTGTTATGACCAACAACACAGGCTCCCATTGAAAAATGGGGAGGATGGGTAAAACCTTGCACCATGTAGCGGGCACCCCATGGTGCCTGCCACACTGTGCATGGTTTTACAGGGGTACCCCCAAGGCCCCCAACCGGAGGCCTTCAGGTGAAGGGGGGCCTGCTACGGGCCCCTGAAGTCTATTTTCGACAGCCTATCCATGTTGGTCAAACCGAGTCGGAAAGGCTGTCCGAATCTGACATCATAATCGCTCGGTCGGAAACGCAGTCCGTAGAGCTGTACGATACGACTGCAACCAACTTGGACTCTCCGAATGCCGGTTGTAACCGAGTCGGAAAGACTGAAAGGTTACCTTGTATCATAATCGGTTGGACGGAAATCTTTCTGAGTCGTCGGAAACATGGGTTCTGGCACGGGTTAGGAAAAACCGAATGCCATTCGGAGCCTTCCTGACCGACATCATAATGAGGCCCACAGTTGTGTTCTTGGAAGGATGAGGTGGCATAGATAACAGGAATGATATAGATCCATTTGGTGACTATTTTATTCACAATATGTGATCAAGTATTTCTTTAGGGTAATAGGATGTTGCAAGCCACTGAGGAGTTTCTTGGCCATATAGAGGACCTTGGCCAAAATAATACATGGCAGAAAGGTACTTTATTTCATAAAATACATGGGCACACCATCTCCCTTTCCACAAACTGCTTGAATTCTTGTTGCGTTGTTCTTTCATATGAAAGAGATAAGATATTTGTAGACATGAAAAAAAAAAAGTTGCATCTGTGGTGCAAAATTAAATGCAAAAAACATAGATATTTGCTGAAAAAAGTCAGCTTTATAAACTGCTGTAGCTCACAATACGTAGAAACATGCAAATACATTTCTATAACTAACTAAAGCATATAAAAAATAAACATGTTACCATAAATAACTATTTTCTCTTTATCACTGTGCACTTTGGAAAACAGGCTAGAAGAAGTAAAAGCTTGTCTTAATTGTCCTTGTTAGAACCGGGGTCTCTAGTTGGCCAGGCTATGTACCCTAGTCCAAGTAGAGACCACCGCTTCCGACCTGGTAGCTTGGCGCAGAGCAGCAAAGGCGTAACTTCAGAGGCAATGTGTAAAGTATTTGTGCAACACACAATGACGATAACACAGTAAAAACACTCACAAAAGGAACACCACACCAGTTTTGTATAAGAATAAGAATTTCTTTATCTAAAAATTATGCGAGAACCAAAAGCAGGTAAATCCAGCTCCAGGCAAGATCAATAATAAAAAGGATTCCAGTTTCCAAGCAAGATCAATAATCAATAAGAATGAATCCAGTTCCCAGGCTTGATCAATAACAAAAAAGGATTCCAGTTTCCAAGCAAGATCAATAATCAATAAGAATGAATCCAGTTCCCAGGCCTGATCAAATCACCAAAAGCTCATGTGTGCCAAGGGCTCTTGCTGGTAATGTCTTTCTCACAGTGTCCTTGGATGGTAAAAGTACACTTGAGGTAGGTTCTTATGGTCAAAATTCACTGGGGGAAGGTTCTTAGGCCAAAGTTCCCTTGTAGCGTAATAAATGTGCCTCTCATAGAAATGATGCTCCCAGCGTAGGAAGTGCGGCTGCCCAGGCGCTGCTGGTAATGCTAAATAATGCCCAAGTGTCAATTACCAAGTTATTATGCCCCCGTAGGCCAGTCAGTGAAGGACGGTTCCCAGCCAAGCACAAAGCTCACACTCCAGGTACCCGGCCAACCCGCACCCCGCCCCTTCGCAGCAGCCTGGTTGCACCGAGGCGTTACCTGGGGTGGTGGTTGCGGACGCAGGTGCGAGGCTCCTCTCCCCCTGGGGCCTTGAGCTTAGCAGGCGCTGCACGGGTGGGGGTCACAGCCACACAGCGCTCCTTTAGCACAGCGCTTAACAGTGCCTCCAAGTCCTGGGCAACGACGGAGCCTCCTGCCACACAGCGCTTCACTTCTCAGCACTACACAGCGCGCTCCGGTCCCAGTGGCGGTGACCTCAGGGCCAGTTTCAGTGGGCTTGCGCCAGAAGCAGAGGCAATCACAGAGCCCTGGGAGGATCACGGGGCAAGCAGTGCTGAGGGCAGGCACAGCGTTGCAGGGCAAATCTTGAGAGTGTTGTTGCTGTTCCAAAGGGCAGTCTTTAAAACGCTGTGGTCCAAGGACAGGTAGTTTCCTTTAGCTTAAAAAGGGTGCAGTCCCAAAAAGGCAATCTTTAAAAGGTTGAAGACTCTTTAAAATGCTGTTCAAAGAAACGTAGTTCCTTTGGGATGTTGTGGAGACACTCTGGTGGTGATGTTGCAGTCTCCCATGCAGGGCAGGATCAGCAGACAGTAGGGCAGCTCAGCAGGTTGTGGGGCAGCAGTTCCTTAGAGCAGTCAGCCTCCTTCCCAGTGGCAATCCTCTTGCGCAGCAGTCCTCACTCCAGCAGGGATTCTTCCAGGATTAGCCTTACTGCAGTAGCAGTGACTTGTGACAGATATGCCAGCCTCACGAGGTTTTAGGGAAGAGCACCTGCACCTCAGCACTGTTTAGCAGTGGTGAGGCGCCCAGAGTCCTAAGCCCAACAAAATATAGGATAAAAACGGGAGGCAAAAAGGGCAAAAATGTAGGGGAGACCACCCTAAGGCTGAGAGGTCTAACACGTGTCCCCCCCAACTGAAAGTGGGGAGAACTACCCAACCTCCACGGAGTTCTCATCACTAAGGCGGAAAAACCGAGAGAGACCGTCAGCATTGGCGTGGTCTACTCCGGGTCTGTGTTCCACCCTGAAGTCCATCCCCTGTAGAGAAATGGACCACCTCAACAATTTGGGATTCTCGCCCCTCATTTGCATGGTCAGTCAGAATAAGGAAGTGGGAGCCAAACAAGTATGGCCTCAGCTTCTTCACAGCCCAGACCACCGCGAAGGCTTCTCTCTCTATCGCACTCCACCGCTGTTCTCGGGGGAGCAGCCTCTTGGAGATGAAGGCTACTGGTTGGTCCCTTCCCTCCTCGTTGAGTTGCGAAAGTACCGCCCCTATGCCATGCTCTGAGGTGTCCGTTTGGACAATGAACTCTTTGGAGAAGTCAGGGGCCCTGAGCACAGGAGCGGTGCACATGGCCTGCTTTAGAGAGTCAAAGGCTTTTTGGCAAGCCTCTGTCCAGATCACTTTCCTAGGGTATTTCTTCGAGGTTAGCTCAGTCAAGGGGGCCACAATGGTGCCATAGCCCTTGACAAATCTGCGGTAGTAACCCGTGAGGCCCAGGAATGCCCTGACCTCAGTCTGTGTTTTGGGAGGCTCCCAAGCCAGGATGATTTCTATCTTGGCCTGTAGGGGCTGCACCTTGCCCCCTCCTACCAAGTGTCCTAGGTAGACTACCGACCCCTGCCCTATCTGGCATTTGCTAGCTTTGATAGTCAGGCCTGCCTGCTGCAGAGCCTGAAGCACTTCCTGGAGGTGACCCAAATGGTCCTCCCAGCTGCTACTGAAGACAGCTATGTCGTCCAGGTAGGCAGCAGAGAAGGCCTCTAAACCGGAGAGGACCCGGTTCACCAGCCGCTGGAAGGTGGCAGGAGCATTTTTCAGTCCAAAGGGCATCACCCTAAACTGGTAGTGGCCCTCTGGGGTGGAAAAGGCGGACCTCTCTTTAGCTCCATCTGTTAGGGCGATCTGCCAGTACCCTGACGTGAGGTCAAAGGTACTCAGGTATCGGGCAGCCCCCAGCCTGTCAATGAGCTCATCCGCCCTCGGGATAGGATGAGCGTCAGTCTTGGTCACAGAGTTCAGTCCCCTGTAATCCACACAGAACCTAAGTTCTGGTGTGGTGCCCGGTGGGGCAGCTTTTGGTACCAGAACCACCGGACTGGACCAAGGGCTGTTGGAGGGCTCTATCACCCCCAACTCCAGCATCTTAGTGACCTCACTCTGGATGCTGGCCTTCACCTTATCCGACAACCTGTAAGACTTGGACTTGACAGGGGGGCTGTCTCCTGTGTCCACATAATGGATACACAGGTGGGTAATCCCAGGGATAAGAGAGAACACTGAGGCGAACTGCCCCAGGACCTGGCGACAGTCCCTCTGTTGCTCAGGAGTCAAGGAAGGTGAGAGGACCACTCCCTCCACCGATCCATCCTTCTCCTTGGAAGCAAAGAGGTCCGGGAGAGGTTCACTTTCCTCTTCCTCTGCCCCATCAGTTACCATCAGTAAGGTAAGCTCAGACCTCTCATGGTGGGGTTTGAGGCGGTTGGCGTGTAGCACCCTGTGGGGCTGCCTGGGGGTTTTAAGGTCCACTAGGTAAGTGGCCTTGGCCTTCTTCTCCAATATCTCATAAGGGCCTGTACAGCGATCCTGGAGGGCACTAAGCTCTCCAGGCTCCATGACCCACACCTTCTGTCCAGGTTTTAGCTCCAGAGGGTGAGAATTCTGGTCGTACCATTCCTTCATTACCGCCTGGCTGGCCTCTAAGTTGTCAGAAGCTTGTTTCCACAACTTAGCCATTTGGCTACGGAAGGCCAGCATGTAGCTCACTACATCCTGGGGAAGCCTCCTTGGAGTCTTCTCCCACCCATCCTTCACTAAACTGAGAGGCCCCCTAACAGGGTGACCGTACAAAAGCTCGAAGGGGCTGAAACCCACCCCCTTCTGCGGTACCTCCCTGTAGGAAAAAAGCAAACAGGGCAAGAGGATGTCCCACTTTTTCCTCAAGCCCTCAGGCAGACTCCTGATCATGCCCTTTAGGGTCTTGTAAAATCTCTCCACAAGACCATTGGTTTGTGGGTGGTAAGGGGTAGAGAATAAGTAACCCCACACTCCTTCCACATGGCTTGCATATAGGCAGACATAAAATTGGTACCCCTGTCGGACACCACCTCTTTGGGAAAACCCACTTTGGTAAAAATCCCCATCAGGGCCCGTGCCACTGCAGGTGCAGTGATGGTTCTCAGAGGAATAGCCTCTGGGTACCGGGTGGCGTGGTCCACCAGAACCAGGATAAACCTGTGACCAGAAGAAGTCGGTGGATCCATGGGCCCAACAATGTCGATGCCCACCCTCTCAAAGGGGGTGCTAACGACAGGCAGCGGTTCCAGGGGAGCCTTCAGCTTAGTCCCTGTTTTCCCACTAGCTTGGCAGGTCAGACAGGTCCTGCAGAATGTATCTGAGGAGATCCTCATCTGCGGCCAATAAAAATGTGGGACAAGCCTAGCAAAGGTCTTGTCTTGGCCCTAGTGTCCTGCCAATGGGATCTCATGAGCCAGTTCCAAAAGAAAGGCCCTGTAGCACTGGGGGACCACTAAGGCCCTTGATGACCCATGCACAGGAGCCTTGGGCTCACTGTAAAGGAGCCCATCCTCCCAGTAAATATGATACTTCGCGGATGCATTGCCTGCTGCTTGGGCTTCGGCCTGTCGCCTCATGCCCTCAAGGGTAGGACACTCCTTCTGTGCCCGGCAAAACTCCTCCCTGGTGGGCCCTCCTTGCACCTGCCACCCTGCAGGGGTAGGTAGGTCCCCCAAGGGAGCAACGTCCCCCTCCGTGGACTCCGGTGCAACCTCCTCAGGTGCCCCATCCATCTCACGGGGTGACTGCCCCGGGGCGGGCTTCCCACGCCCTCGGGCTCCTCCCTTCTTAGCAGCTGGCTGGGCCATTTTCCCAGGCTCCAGCCCTGGCTGACTCCCTTTCTGGGCAGCCATAGACCGTGTGGTAGCACAAATCCACTCCGGTAACCCCAGCATCTCCACATGCGCTTTGAGCTCTACCTCCTTCCAGGCAGTATGCTCTAGGTCATTCCCTAACAGACAGTCCACTGGCATGGCAGGGCTCACAACAACTCTTAAAAGGCCTGAAACCCCTCCCCACTCAAATGGAACCTGTGCTATGGGATAGTGACCCCACCTGTTGTCAGCCATCACAACTGGATGGACTGCATCGGGAATTATTTGCTCTGGGGACACCAGCTGACTCCTTACCATAGTCATGCTGGCACCTGTGTCCCTCAGGGCCTCCACCCCCCGACCATTGAGGGTGACCCACTGCCTATACTTGGTAGTATTTGAGGGCACATGGACCTTGGGAACCATCTCACTGTCTCCCAGAGACACTAGGACAAGCCCTGCCCCCTCACTCCCATCATCTAGGGACAGCTCCTCCCCAAGCGCTACACTAGCCACCCCGGGGTTTTTACCTCCAGTGGGCTGTGGTGCTCTCTTGCGACACTTGGGATCCCCCTTGTAGTGTCCAAGTTCACCACACTCATAGCACCGGACAATTCTGGGCTGCTGACCTTTGTCAGGATAAGTGGGCTTCTGGTGGCCAGATTGGGGCTGGGACCCAGACCCTTTCCCTTGTGAATTATTTTGGGGGCCTTTGGGAAACTCTTTCTTTTTATCTCCCCCCTCTTTCTTCTGGTAGGAACCCTGACCACCCCTTTGGGAGTCCCCCCCAGAACCCTTGTTGGACACCCTGGTACTGACCCAGGTGTCCGCCTCCTCCGCAAGCTTCCTAGGATTGGTTAACTTGCGGTCAACCAGGTGTTGGCGCAGCTCTGGAAAACATTTCTCTAGAAGGTGCTCTCTTAAAAACAATTCATACAACCCTTCATAGTCATGCACATTGCTTCCCCTCACCCAACCATCTAAAGCTTTACTAGCGTAGTCCAGGAAGTCTACCCAGTTCTGTGTGGGAAGTTTGTGGCTATTCCTAAACCTCTGCCTATACCTCTCAGGGGTAAGACCGAACCTCTTAAGCAATGCGGCTTTCATGACAGAATAGTTTGTCTGGTCTTCCTTCTCTAGGTAAAGGAGGGTGTCCCTAACATCTGGAGGTAGGTACTTATACAAACCACCCCCCCAATAACTCTCTGGGACCCCATGGGCTCTTAAAGATACCTCATAGGCGGCTAACCACTTATCAATATTATCCCCACCTTAAAACTGGCCATCACATCTTTAGGCATAAAGACCCTGGACTCACGTGAAGCTTCCATAGGTACGCTGCCACCATTCTTGTTGCTGTTGGCCCCTACTTCTAGGGCCCGGATTTCCAGTTCCTTCAGGCTGAGCTCATGGGCAAGTTCTTTTTCTCGCATAGCCAGTCGCTTGTTCTCGCGATCCTGCTCCATGGCCCACCTTTCTCTTTCCAGCTCTTTCTCCAGCTTGGCAAGCTCCAACCTGAGCTGTCTCTCCTCCCTCCTGTCCTCCAGGTCCTCTACGGACAGGCTCTTCACTGACACACTACTGCCTGCCCTGGAAGGTACCCTTGTACCTGGTAACAAATTACCATTTCCCGCCAAGTGCAGTAGGTCAAGGTTTCCTGTGGCGTCATGCTCTGGTCCTTGCTCGTCCCCATCTCCTTTTAAGTGGGCTGTTACCCATGCTCTCAAAGCTTTCTAAAGCTCTGCCTTCTTGGTGCTTCGCTTGAAGGGCACCCCTTTCTCCTCGCAGAACTCTTTGAGTTGCGCCACTGTGTAAACTTCCAGATTGGCCAGCTCGAATTCCATGTTGCTAGGTGGGGCCTCAGACGTTTGTAGAGAAAACCAAATGAGACTTAGGCAAAAGGACTTTTAAAAAAAGCAGCCAGTCAATGGAGAATTAAAAAAAATTCAAAAATGCCAATTGGAGAGGGTAGACAAAAATTCAGTAGAGTCAGGTGTAGGGTTGCGGTGTACACTGCGTGGCTGCGTGGTGTTACACAAGCACAAGTCCTATCCCACCGCTTGATCACCAATGTTAGAACCGGGGTCTCTAGTTGGCCAGGGTATGTACCCTAGTCCAAGTAGGGACCACCGCTTCCGACCTGGTAGCTTGGCGCAGAGCAGCAAAGGCGTAACTTCAGAACCAATGTGTAAAGTATTTGTGCAACACACAACGACGATAACACAGTAAAAACACTCACAAAAGGAACACCACACCAGTTTTGTATAAGAATAAGAATTTCTTTATCTAAAAATTATGCGAGAACCAAAAGCAGGTAAATCCAGCTCCAGGCAAGATCAATAATAAAAAGGATTCCAGTTTCCAAGCAAGATCAATAATCAATAAGAATGAATCCAGTTCCCAGGCTTGATCAATAACAAAAAAGGATTCCAGTTTCCAAGCAAGATCAATAATCAATAAGAATGAATCCAGTTCCCAGGCCTGATCAAATCACCAAAAGCTCATGTGTGCCAAGGGCTCTTGCTGGTAATGTCTTTCTCACAGTGTCCTTGGATGGTAAAAGCACACTTGAGGTAGGTTCTTATGGTCAAAATTCACTGGGGGACGGTTCTTAGGCCAAAGTTCCCTTGTAGCGTAATAAGTGTGCCTCTCATAGAAATGATGCTCCCAGCGTAGGAAGTGCGGCTGCCCAGGCGCTGCTGGTAATGCTAAATAATGCCCCAGTGTCAATTACCAAGTAATTATGCCCCCGTAGGCCAGTCAGTGAAGGACGGTTCCCAGCCAAGCACAAAGCTCACACTCCAGGTACCTGGCCAACCCGCACCCCGCCCCTTCGCAGCAGCCTGGTTGCACCGAGGCGTTACCTGGGGTGGTGGTTGCGGACGCAGGTGTGAGGCTCCTCTCCCCCTGGGGCCTTGGGCTCAGCAGGTGCTGCACGGGTGGGGGTCACAGCCACACAGCGCTCCTTTAGCACAGTGCTTAACAGTGCCTCCAAGTCCTGGGCAACGACGGAGCCTCCTGCCACACAGCGCTTCGCTTCTCAGCGCTACACAGCGCGCTCCGGTCCCAGTGGCGGTGACCTCAGGGCCAGTTTCAGTGGGCTTGCGCCAGAAGCAGAGGCAATCACAGAGCCCTGGGAGGATCACGGGGCAAGCAGTGCTGAGGGCAGGCACAGCGTTGCAGGGCAAATCTTGAGAGTGTTGTTCCTGTTCCAAAGGGCAGTCTTTAAAACGCTGTGGTCCAAGGACAGGTAGTTTCCTTTAGCTTAAAAAGGGTGCAGTCCTAAAAAGGCAATCTTTAAAAGGTTGAAGACTCTTTAAAATGCTGTTCAAAGAAAAGTAGTTCCTTTGGGCTCAGCAGGTTGTGGGGCAGCAGTTCCTTAGAGCAGTCAGCCTCCTTCCCAGTGGCAATCCTCTTGTGCAGCAGTCCTCACTCCAGCAGGGATTCTTCCAGGTCCAGCAGTGTAACAAGAATGTGAGGCCAGGACCCTCCCTTATATATCTTTTTAGTCTAAGGGCTAGAACGTGGTGGAAGTCTCTGGAAGGGTCTGGGGGCAGGGGCTTCTGGAAGAGTCCAGGGAGTTCTGGTATGTTCCCTGTCTTCCCTGACCTAGCTGTCACAGTGATGAGAGACAGGCCGTTAAGGCTACAGTGGGCAGCCCATCACAGCTCATCCCAGGGAAGAAGGTGTGAATCACCACTCCCACCTCCCAACCCAGGCAGGCTATCAGTATGCAGAGGGGAGGGGGGAATACTGCAGCCTAATCTAAGTGTTGGCAGGAAAAGGTCCCCTTTATAAAAGTGGGATCCCTAGCGTAGTAATGCCCAAACCCTATATATCATTGGAAAGGGTTCCCCGCCCCGAGTCCAACAAGACCAAACATGATAGACTTATTAGGTCCCTGTCAGAAGTTATTCCATAAGGAGAGGTTCCCAATATTAGCCTATGGAGGATTAGCCTTACTGCAGTAGCAGTGACTTGTGGCAGATATGCCAGCCTCACGAGGTTTTAGGGAAGAGCACCTGCACCTCAGCACTGTTTAGCAGTGGTGAGGCGCCCAGAGTCCTAAGTCCAACAAAATATAGGATAAAAATGGGAGGCAAAAAGGGCAAAAATGTAGGGGAGACCACCCTAAGGCTGACAGGTCTTACAGTCCTTCTTTACACTGCAGCTATATTGATGCTCTATGATCTGCCTTGTCCTCTGGCTGCTGGCAGCAATCATTATGATGCCAGAACTCTGCTAAAATAATCTATTATAATTGATCAACTATGTCATTACTTTATTACAGGTGACTAGAGACGTAACACATCGCCTGTAGTAAAGAAATTAGAGGCAAGTTTTTAAACAGGGATTGCAGGATCCCATGTGTGCTGTTATTGAATAAGTTAACCTAAATAGAGCAGAACATGGATGTATGATCCAGAGTTGGATATTAACACATTATAAGCCAACTACCCACAGTTGCTAAATTTTGCCAAATATGCCTGACTGGTTAGAGACGCTAGTTATTTTCACATACCATAGCACCAAAGCTAGGCAGGCTTAAATCTCATTGTTATTCTATGCGGATGATAATGATAATATCATTATGGACCTTGTATTAGTTGGCATGCTAAGATTGCTGGATGCCTTTGCAAATGATTGTGCTAATAATGACTTGATAATAAATGTCTCATAAAACAAAGCTATGTCCTTTTCTAGGACTTGGCTCAAAATCTATAATCAAAAAACTATGGTTAAACGGTCAACGCTGGTGTGCAAATTGCTCTACTTAAAACAATTTTTGAAATATTCCTGGGTGGGATACTCTGAGCCGTTCTTGAGGAAGGTGGGCTCCGTTCCAGGCATTGTCCATATGTGCAGTGACAGAAGTGCATGGGTGCCTCCTAAAAAATATGAAGGACATGCACTTTGAAAAAAAAATAATAACCACTGTTTATGGCGTTATATTAAAGAGTGCTGATTTCAGTATTACATGGTAGCCTGAATAACATAAAAACATGTATTTTCTTTGCATTCTTGAATTTTATGTGACATTCCAAACTGTGTAACTAAACTCTCCCGCCATAGAGGATGTAACCTTTTGTTGCCAAGTTACAATAAATCAATTTCTGGCCATCTGATGCCAGTATTTCTCTTTCCCTATAACTGGCTCCTCTCTCTGAAAAGGTGGTCTGATGATCCCTCAGCCTATCACTGTACACGAGACGCTTCAGGTGTGAAAAGGGGACAGTCCTTGCAGAGTAGGACTGGAAGGACGTATGTGTTGCTTTGTGGGCATCCAAGGCACAGAGGCCAAATGTAAAGGATCTGCCTCATGGCCCATATGCAAGAAATTAGGATAACTTACAACATGGTGTTCCTCAGTAAGGTTATCACAGCTACATACATCCAATTTCCCAGAACCCAAGTAGCTCGCCTTGATCGTATAGTGGTTAGTACTCTGTGTTGTGGCCGCAGCAACCCCGGTTCAAATCCGGGTCACGGCATTGCGGGTGGCAATGTCACGGCAGTTGGGCGATGTATTTTTGTTAAAAGAGATTTGACATTTAATAATTTCCGTTTTTTTATATGGTACCCCTACCTCAGTTCTGCTTTCTCCAGCTGGTGAAGCTGTCGGCTTTTTTGAAAGGCTATTCCATTATGGCGACACAACGGTACACAATGGGAAAAAGAGTAGGATGTTTGTTTTTTAATTAATAGCCGTCTTTTTTATATACTGTGTCAAACTGTAGTTCTGCCATATCTAAGTGCTGCATTTATATATATGCAGAAACCTTTATTTTTTTCATGGAATGTAGACAAAGCTGCCTGTTTTAAGATGTATTTTCAGTAATAATGTTTTATTTTTCTGTAATGTTGCTTTATTTTACGCTCACCTTAAAACTGTTGTTAAAGACACGTCTACATTGAAGGGTAAACATGTATCCCTTAAATGTGGATAGAGACGGTCGTCACATTAAGTGTATCCCGGCACGCTGAGAAAGAGCTAGTAATGTCTAAGCATGGGCTGAAAATTCGTTCCGCTTGCGGAATTAGCAAATTTTTGGCAATTTACCAATCCGCGAATCGCGTGAAATTGCCAAACAATTCACAATTCGCGAGTTGACGAATATTTTTTGCTTGTTCGTGCTTCAAAAATACAATCTCGCGTGCGCGGCGTTGACTTACCGTGATTCTGAGTTCGCTGAGTTGTTTTCTTCCCGGTTCGCGTGCACTGCGCCATTTTGGATCTGGATGCATGATCGCGCGAGACTTTTCGACCGCGAGTATGTCATGGAGTCCCGCCATCTTGCACTGCGAGACTTTGAGAACGCGAATACATCATAAGGGCCCGCGATCACATATCGCGAGAGTAAACAATAGCGAATACCTGTAGTGATAGATGATTGGGTTTGTGTGTGCATGGATTGATGTAGACAGACTACTCCAATCTTAAATGCCGAGTACTCAAGCAGCAATATTGATTATGCTATTAAAGTGTCAAGACTTACAAGCAGTGTGTGGGTACAAGGTTTACAATTATTATTGTGCCTGAAATGCCCACAATATGTATAGAATTACTATTGTTATGGCAGTGCTGTGTTATTAGGTATTGCTTTTTTCTGATTATGGCAAAGACGTTTTCACTTCAGGTCTTTTTTCCATTACCTCACTATGGCTTAACCTAACCCTAGAAGTAGTTTTCTCTACTTGAAACTTTTCTTGCACTTATGTCTACCTGATCAAACTTCTATCCGCCTCCAGACACCATGCACCAAAATCATTTTGCGCCTCTCCCTTGCTCCACCTATGTCAGCCTGAACCCATGCTGTACCTTTATTTAACTTTACTGCTCCCTGCCCCCACTTCTGTGAGATTGCACTCATCCCACACCTGTCTGTCGGCACCTCTCTCTGCACGCAGCTCTCAGCCTGCACTCATCCCGCACCTGTCTATCTTCACTTCTCTCTGCATGCAGCTCTCAGCCTGCACTCATCCCGCACCTGTCAGTCTGCACCTCTCTCTGCACGCAGCTCTCAGCCTGCACTCATCCCACACCTGTCTATCTGCACTTCTCTCTGCATGCAGCTCTCAGCCTGCACCCATCCCGCACCTGTCTGTCTGCACCTCTCTCTGCACGCAGCTCTCAGCCTGCACTCATCCCGCACCTGTCTATCTTCACTTCTCTCTGCATGCAGCTCTCAGCCTGCACTCATCCCGCACCTGTCTATCTTCACTTCTCTCTGCATGCAGCTCTCAGCCTGCATCCATCCCACACCTGTCTGTCTGCACCGCTCTTGCACGCAGCTCTCAGCCTGCACTCATCCCGCACCTGTCAGTCTGCACCTCTCTCTGCACGCAGCTCTCAGCCTGCACTCATCCCACACCTGTCTATCTGCACTTCTCTCTGCATGCAGCTCTCAGCCTGCACCCATCCCACACCTGTCTGTCTGCACCTCTCTCTGCACGCAACTCTCAGCCTGCACTCATCCCACACCTGTCTGTCTGCACCTCTCTCTGCACGCAGCTCTCAGCCTGCACTCATCCCGCACCTGTCTGTCTGCACCTCTCTCTGCACGCAGCTCTCAGCCTGCACTCATCCCACACCTGTCTGTCTGCACTTCTCTCTGCACGCACCTCTCAGCCTGCACCCATCCCACACCTGTCTGTCTGCACCGCTCTTGCACACACCTCTCAGCCTGCACCCATTCCACACCTGTCTGTGTACACCTCTCTTGCACGCGCATCTCAGACTGCACCCATCCCACACCTGTCTGTCTGCACTGCTCTTGCTCGCGCATCTCAGCCTGCAGCCATACCACACCTGTCTGTCTGCACCTCTCTTGCATGCACCTCTCAGCCTGCTGCCACCCCACACCTGTCTGTTTGCACCTCTCTTGCATGCACCTCTCAGCCTGCACCCATCCCACACCTGTCTGTCTGCACCTCTCTTGCACGCACCTCTCAGCCTGCAACCATCCCACACCTGTCTGTCTGCACCTCTCTTGCATGCGCATCTCAGCCTGCACCCATCCCACACCTGTCTGTCTGCACCTCTCTTACACGCGCATCTCAGCCTGCACCCATCCCACACCTGTCTGTCCGCACCGCTCTTGCACGTGCATCTCAGCCTGCAGCCATCCCACACCTGTCTGTCTGCACCTCTCTTGCACGCACCTCTCAGCCTGCACCCATCCCACACCTGTCTGTCCGCACCGCTCTTGCATGCGCATTTCAGCCTCCACCCATCCCACACCTGTCTGTCTGCACCGCTCTTGCACGCAGCTCTAAGCCTGCACCCATCCCTCACCTGTCTGTCTGCACCGCACTTGCACGCGCATCTCAGCCAGCACCCATCCCACACTTGTCTGTCTGCACCGCTCTTGCACGCAGCTCTCAGCCTGCACCCATCCCACACCTGTCTGTCTGCACCTCTCTTGTATGCACCTCTCAGCCCGTACCTTCCCACACCAGCCTTTACCTTTACCTCCCTGTATCTCTTCCTAATCACAGCTGTCCATTCACAGCTCCCAGCCCTTACCGCTCCCTGCCGAGGCCTCTCCTAGGCTGCTTAAGGTTGCTGCTTTCCCTGCCCTCACCTCTCTGTCCACACCCCTCCCTGACTCTCACTGCCCATTCTTCTCCCATCCACTACTTCATCTTGGTGTAACTACCTTCCAGCCTGCAACTATCTGTGCCCACACAGTGCTTGCTTGCAGCCTCCCAGCCCACATCCCCTTCCTCTTCCTCCTCTGTCTGCTTGCCTGTACCTTTTCTCAGTCTGTATAGCTGCATTATTTAAGCCTTGATATTGCAGTCAGTGTGTCTGCCATAACTACAAAGGCAATGGACCTTCCAACCTCCTGCGCTCATGTGGATTTCACAGGAGTAGACCTTGAACATTTGAGGTCCTCTTAGCAAAATACGATTTCAACAGATTTCTGTGTTGTCTTTTATTAGGTTTTTCTAAGTCGGCAGCCTCAGAGTGGGAGGTCCTATTTGTCACCACAAAAGGGCAGCCAATTGTGAACCAGAGGCAAAGGATGGGAAATAAAGAGAGAGACAATTAATTGACAAATAAAGCAGAAGTATGCTAAACGTCTCAGAAACTTCAGCGGACAGGCACTTAGGAAAGAACTCATAGGGCGTCTTCCCAGTGAGAAGTGTAGCCCAGCTAGCTCAGTCGGTAGAGCATGAGACTCTTAATCTCAGGTTCATAGAATCGAGCCCCACGTTGGGTGCAAGATATTTTTACTGGTCGTATTATTTCTATAATTTTCATTTTTTACATATTTCAACAATTTTATTTTTATTTAAGAAGATTTGTATAGCGCTAGCCAGACCACAAGGTATCTGAGCGCTTCACATAATTACAAGGTAGTGCAAGAAGAAAGCAAACAGAGCATATAAAGTACAATACAGTGCACAAAGACCGTCAAGGTGCGAGTCACAATAAGAGGAGGGGGAGTCCCTGTTCGGGCGGGGAGCAGAGTCTCTTGTGACATTCCAGGGTGATCCTATCTGATAGTTGAGGAGCGATCTAGGAATAGGATTTTGAGCTGACTTTTGAATTTAGGGAAAGAAGGAATAGTTCTGATGTTGGGGGGGATAGAGTTCCAAATTTTGGGTGCATTCCCGGCGAAGGACCGATCCTGGGTTTTTTGTTTTCAAGTTTTTAGTGGGATCAGGAGTAGGGTGTTAGAGCTTCTGAGGTTCCTGTTCTGACTCGCTTTTTTAAGTTTGGCCGCCAGGTATTCAGGTTTACCAGTGTGAAGGGCTTTGTGGGTGAGGCATGCTGTTTTAAAGTTCGCCCGCAATTCTATTGGTAACCATTTGAGTTCTGTTAGTGCCGGAGAGATGTGGTCAAATTTCTTTATTCCAGTGACCATTCTGGCAGCCGCGTTGAGCGTTGTTTTCAGTGGAGCAAGATGAATTTTGGGTATTCCGGAGAGGATTGCATTCCCGTAGTCGAGTCTTGATAACACCAAGCTTGGGTGGCTTGTTTGAGATCATTGGGTGGAATGAAAGGTTTTATTTTGCTAAGTAGCTTCAGATTAAGGAAGGCGCTCTTAGCCGAGATCTTGATGTGTTTGGTCAGATCTAGTTTAGAGTCAAGTGTGATGCCTAGTGATTTGACGGAGTCCGCTAGGGAGAGATTCTTATTGAGCGTGTCTATATCTTTTAGCCATTCGATCATTTGTGCGTTTTCTTCTTTGTTTGAGATGAGGAGTAATTCCGTTTTGTCCGGGTCCGGCTTTAAATGGTTATTTGACAGCCAGCGTTGGACTTCCTTTAGTGTTTCGTTGAGTCTGTGAATGTCATTAGCAGAGGAGATTTCCAGATAGATTTGAGTATCGTCTGCGTAGAGGTGGAAGGGGATGTTAGCTTTCCTGAGTAGGGTGGAGAGGGGTTCCATGTAGATGTTGAAGAGTTGAGGGGAGAGCACTGAACCTTGTGGAACTCCTCTATTGACTGGATGAAGGTCGGATTCAAAGCTTCTCATTTTTATTCTTTGAGAGCGATTATGCAGGAAAGAAGAAAACCACTGAGGACCACATCGTCTAGTCCAGCCCTTTCTTCGAGGGCTTTGAGGAGAAGAAAGTGGTCAACTGTGTTGAATGCTGCAGATAGGTCGAGGAGGATGAGGAGGCAGCATTGGTCTTGGTCCAGTGATTTGTGTATGTCATCAATTATGTTAAGGATTGCAGTTTCCGTGCTACACCCTTTCCTGAATCCTGACTGATGTGAGTCAAGGAGGTTGGTATTGTTCAAGTGCTGTGTTAGTTGTTGCAGAACACACCTTTCTAGTATTTTGGAAAGGAGAGGAAGGTTGGAGACGGGTCTGAAGTTATTTAAGTCATTTGTATCAAGGCCTGGTTTCTTTAGCAATGGAGTGACTTGTCCCACTTTCTGGCAATCTGGGATGGTTCCCGTTTTTAGGGAGCTGTTAATGATCCTGCACCAGAGTGGGGCTTGGGAGAGTTTCAGTTTTTTAACTAGACGAGCAGGAAGGGGGTCAAGGGTATGAGATGAAAGTTTCGCGGTGGAGATAAGTTTGACTATTTCCTCTTCTAGAATGAGATGGAAGAGTGACCATGGTTTAGTATTGGGAGGTGGAGCGCAACCAAGCATGCCCCCCAAGCTTCTATGGGGTTGAGGAGAGCAGTTGATGACCAGTGAGCGCTCAATCTTGGAGACCTTGTCATTGAAGAAGTTAGCGAAGTTGTTGCAACGTTCTTTGAAGGCCTGTCCAAGCGAGGAGTCCGGTTTGGAAGTTTGTTGTTTAATAATACTGAAGAGCTCCTTGGGTCTGTTTTTTGCGTTGTCGAGAGCAGATCTGAAATACATGGACTTCTTGTTTTTAATATGGTTGTTGTACTTCTTTCGGATGGATCTCAGTTTGTCTCGGTGGGAGATAGTAGGCACACTTCTCCATTGTCTTTCTGCAGCTCTTAATTGTCTCCTTTCTTCATTAGTGTCCGAGTCGAACCAGGATGTGGACGGAATGGTTCGGTTTTTTCTTTGTTTCAGTGGTGCTAGATGATGCATACCGAACTCCTAACTATATGTAGTGGCATCGCAAAGCGGATACTATTAAATATGAGGAGTTAGAGAAATGACGTTGCAGGGCGAATAGAACATTTCGCGGGCAAAGCAGAAAGGATTTCCCGTACATAATCCCTTCAACCCCACGTAAATGTAAATGTAAATGTAAATGTATGGATACTTGTAAAGCGCACTATCACCTTTCAGGTATCCTGGCGCTGTATACCGCTGTGGAACCATTCCTGGCTTTTGATCGATTGGTGAATCGCTATTATAGCAAATGAGGTTCTTCTCTTTTAGTATTAAATCTGTTTATTGACATAAAATGACATACACAAGCAGTAGTTCTTCTCTTTTAGGCACCGACTTAGGATAAAAATGCCAAACGAAAACTGAAAAGCAAACCTTGCATCACTCAAGGAAAGTGGAGGAGGTAAAGTCGATGAAAGGACATTTTCTGTCGGAAACTAATTGTAAAAGAACGGAGTGTTCCCCACATGGACTCCCAGAAATGGGCGCTTGAAGAAGTGCAGGTCCGTGTCTGCAGATGTCCAGGGATAACCTGTTAATGTGTGTTTCTCGTGATCTTCTGTTTTTGCAGACAGAACATCGCTGAAATTTGAGGGCTTATACTACATTCTTCATAACTTAGATTTGTTACGTTTTCGAACATGCAGTGTTTGCTGCCAAAAAGAACGTGCAGGAAAAGAAAGTTAAAGGTGAAGGACTGTAGACAGTCTGTGTACTTTTTTTTAAATGTATTTTTTGCAGTTTATACAGCGGGAAATCGAGTTGAAGGTATTAGAGCGCTTTAAATGAGCACCAGTTACATTACGCAAAGACACATTCATTTTTTTAAATGAACGTATGTGGTGTGAACAAGGCGCAGATATAAAGCCAGTACGTAAAGGGTAAAAACGACATAAATTAAAATATAACACAAAGACGTCATGACACAGGTCTGTTCTGACGGATCTTTGGAATCAGTGGAATAGAAGCAGACTGTTAATAATATTCAGAGCTGGTCAGGCCTTTAAGTAGGATGAAAAAGATGTGAATGGGTCGGTAATGGGGAGTAACCTGCACAATTAAGGGCGTGGCTTAAACAGTGAACTTAATTTACGTGATTTCCACAGTGTGCCACCCAGCCGGTATTTTGGTTCTTCTCTGAGCCTTCTGTTACTGCATCCAGATACATGACATAACAACAGACATACACCTAAAACGGTAAACATCACTTACAACGAAACTTTTACAACGCACTACCATTACAACGCGGTCATTACAACGCAAACTATTACAACGCATTGTGCTGGGGGGCGCTCTAGGATAGGGAATAAGTTTAATTTACTATCCAACACCTTCCCTAGTGTCCACGGGGACTGGAGTTGGAATAGTAAATTAAACTATTCACTATCCAGCACCCAAAAGCGCTATGCGTTGTAATGGTATGCAATGTAAAAACCACGTTGTAAAGGCAGGCGTTGTAATAGCCTGCGTTGTAACGTCATACATCCACCTAAAACTGGCCACAACTTTTGGCATTGTTAATGGTGAATTGTTTATTTCTCTCCACATCTCGTCTACCTGCATATCTTACACCTCATCTCTTTTCTCTTTTCACTCTGTCCTGAATTCACTCTCCCAAATCTCCTTCTTCTCATCACAATGAAACACACAACACACACACACACACACGTGTAGGCACTGCATTTTCTTTTACTTTTACCATGCTAGTATTTTGAGAACTGTGTACCTCCTTTATACACATTTTCACAGAATGACGATTGCAACTGGAGTTCATGGCCATTGTTCAATGTGCTCTACAGAGAGGTCAAGGATTGGACGTCCATGTATTCTGTACATCTTTTTGACTACTCTTAGGCACTGTGAGAAACTCACACTGATGGAATTTTCAATGGTTGACCAACACCTGGAGGTGACTCAGTTCAAAGTATACACTATACAAAGGTAATATTGTTGCATGAAAAAGAATAAAGAAATACAACTTCCTAGACATAGCTAATACTCAGGATATGGAAGATTAAAATAATACATGTGAAATATCAACAAGAACTAAATCACTGGATTGTCTTAACATCCTTTACATTCAATGTTTTGAAATTGGATCAGCGTTTTAGCTCTTAAAGTAAAGGTCATAAATACAGGGCGCAATAGGGACCTGTTTCAATGTCCATTTTTAATTATTACCAGGTCTGAGACATGGTAGTGGAAATGATTCCCTGATAAATCTATCATGTCTGTAGCAGTCAATTATGCACTTTGTAAAGTTTGCCACTATTTTTTTTTTTAGTTTGAAAGCTTTATTGAAAATGATAAACATAGTAAAACATCATTTCAAAATCATGCCGCATTAAATGGAAAATGGAATGATATTAAAATAACATATATGCAATTCAGTCCCAAAAAAAGGGAGGTAAAACTATACAAAAGCAAAGAAGCCCTTTAAAGTTTGTTTGAAGAGGAGAGGAAAAGGAAAGAGAAAGAGAAAGAGGGGGAGGGAGAGGGAGGGGGTGGCACAAAATGCATATTCGATAACAAATACTTCTGTAAACAATTAGAAGTGAACTACTAATAAAGATAACAATGGGTACTTTGAAGAGGAAAAAGGGTAACTCAAGGAGCATGTCTGGAAAGAAAAGCGGTTAGAGGTGACCATAACAAGTCATTTTTGATTAATAGAGGTACATACAACATGAGAAACAACATGTACACCTAGCAGACACAGCAACACTACGTATTGTGGGAACCATGGCTAGCCATGTATAAAACCAAACATGGCATGGCATCTCTCTTACACAATGCAGAATGCGGGGAGTGATGAGTGCAGAGTATGTGCGAAGCTGGCAGGTGATTCTTGATTATAAAAGTATATAACGTAAAGTGTTGAGGTGTTGTGCCGGACAGACTTGAGTAAGCAGAGCACAGACATGTACATGTCAACATACACTGATGGTCTATTGAGTGAAGTAGACAGTGCACGCAACCATGATAGTACAGTCAGTAGGCAAGATTACGGAAACATAGCGTGTGCGTGCCCCCTCCCCACCCGAATCCTAGCATAGTGGGCTGGCTCAGCGCATGCAAGGCTAGCATAGGGGTATGAATAAAAGGCATGTTTCTCTGGGAGTGGTTTTGTTCTGGAATGGTGCATGTGTCTGCCAGGTCTGCGCAGCTTACACCACCACAAGGTTGACCCAGTGAGCGAAGGAGGCTGCGTGAATGCTGCTCTCAGGGTACTGGTACTCAGAAACCGTCATGGCCACTGTGACGCATATATGCCGCACAGTTCACCATTTGACGCCGGCGCATGTAAAAGGGGGCCCACCACGTGCCGGCAGAAGCTCCTGGGCCAAGGTCTGCGAGCTCGGAAGGCTCCTGAGATCAACGTTGGCTACCACGTCACAGGTACACAGCACCCAGCCTGAGGCCCAGCAGTGTGGAGTGCTCTGTATAATACTAACACAGTAGTCGAATAGGTACCAACAGTGGAACGGTGTCTTGATCCCACAATGGACGATGTAGAACTGCATCTGAGAGTGGAGATGAAGGTACTCCCTTCGACCAGGTGCAACCAAATCTAGGTTCCAACAGTGGAACGGTGTCTTGATCCCACAATGGACGATGTCCGATATTACCTGCCGCTTGGTTTCACACAACTCCCTGTGTTGAGGTGCATCACACTCTGTGCTTCCGTAGTTAACTGCAATATATGATTATTGGCTTGGTTGACTGTAGTCGCTGGACTACACCGTGTTACAGCAGGTCCGAACAGTGAAACGGGGTCTTGATTCTATATTTGAGGATGTCAGAAGTTAAAGTCTGTGATGATTTTTGTGTACCCCCTCCGACCAGTTGCAACCAATTCTAGGGCCCAACAGTGGAATGGTGTCTTGATCCCACAATGGAAGATGTCCAATATTACCTGCTGCTTGGTTTTCATAGAACTCCCTCCGTTGAAGTGCATCAGACTCTGTGCTTCCGTAGCTAACTGCTGCACATGATTATTGGGCTTGATTCACTGTAATACTAATCACTGGACTACACCGCGGTACAGCAGGTCCGAACAGGGAAACAGGGTATTGATTCTTTGATTGAGGATGTCAGAAGTTTGTGATGATTTCTGTGTACCCCCTCCGACCAGGTGCAACTAACTCTAGGTCCCAACAGTGGAACGTTGTCTTGATCCCACAATGGACGATGTTAGAAATGCATCTGAGAATGGAGATGAAGGTACTCCCTTCGACCAGGTGCAAACAACTCTTGGTTCCAACAGTGGAACGGTGTCTTGATCCCACAATGGACGATGTCCGATATTACCTGCTGCTTGGTTTCACACAACTCCCTCCGTTGAGGTGGATCACACTCTGTCCTTCCGTAGCTAACTGCTGCACATGATTTTTGGGCTTGATGGACTCTAATCACTTGACTACACCGCGGTACAGCAGGTCCGAACAGGGAAACAGGGTAGTCAAATAGGTATCAACAGTGGAAGGGTGTCTTGATCCCACAATGGACGAAGTAGAACTTGAGGTTGACCCAGTGAGCGAAGGTGGCTGCCTGAATGATGCTCTCAGCGTGCTGGTACTCAGAAACCGTCGTGGCCTCTGTGACACATATATGCTGCACAGTTCAACTTTTGACGCCGGCGTATGTGAAAGGGGGCCCACCACGTGCCGGCAGAAGCTCCTGTTCCAAGGTCTGCGAGCTCGGAAGGCTCCTGAGATCAACACTGGCTACCACGTCACAGGCACACAGCACCCAGTCCGAGGCCCAGCAGCGTGGAGTGCTCTGTATACTACTAACACTGTAGTCAAATAGGTATCAACAGTGGAAGGGTGTCTTGATCCCACAATGGACGAAGTAGAACTGCATCTGAGAGTGGAGATGAAGGTACTCCCTTCGACCAGGTGCAAACAACTCTTGGTTCCAACAGTGGAACGGTGTCTTGATCCCACAATGGACGATGTCCGATATTACCTGCTGCTTGGTTTCACACAACTCCCTCCGTTGAGGTGCATCACACTCTGTCCTTCCGTAGCTAACTGCTGCACATGATTTTTGGGCTTGATGGACTCTAATCACTTGACTACACCGCGGTACAGCAGGTCCGAACAGGGAAACAGGGTATTGATTCTTTGATTGAGGATGTCAGAAGTTTGTGATGATTTCTGTGTACCCCCTCCGACCAGGTGCAACTAACTCTAGGTCCCAACAGTGGAACGGTGTCTTGATCCCACAATGGACGATGTTAGAAATGCATCTGAGAATGGAGATGAAGGTACTCCCTTCGACCAGGTGCAATCTACACTAGGTCCCAACAGTGGAACTGTGTCTTGATCCCACAATGGACAATGTCCGATATTACTTGCTGCTTGCTTTTACACAACTCCCATCGTTGAGGTGCATTAGACTCTGTGCTTCCATAGCTAACTGCTGCACATGATTATTGTACTTGGTTGACACCAGTCGGTGGAGTACACCGCAGTACAGCAGGTCCGAACAGTGAAACGGGGTCTTGATTCTATGATTGAGGATGTCAGAAGTTAAAGTCTGTGATTATTTCTGTGTACCCCCTCTGATCAGAAGCAACCAACTCCGTGCTTTCAAATCCAATGCTACGTGGCTGTGAGGCATTAATGACCACTGCCTCTGGCCTACACTGCGGTCAGCAGGGCTCACAATTCAGATTGAGTGGTGATTGTTTAATTACAGAATCCAGTAGTCAAGTAACTACAACGTCTATTGAAATATACACTATATCCTTTTAGTATACTTGCTTGAAGAACATTTTTTAGATGAGTTATAGGTTTAGTACAATGACCAAATTCTTGTTGGTAGTGGAAAAGAACACTGAATAACAATCTACACTGTGGACAGCAGAGATCGCAATTAGAATTGTTTTGATTTATTTATTGCAGAGTTTTCTGTAAATTATGTTATTGTATTTTGTGAAGAGGAAGTGAGAGAAAGTATTCATGGATGTCTGTGTGACTACTGTCTTCAATTTACACTGCACACAGCAGTGTTCACAATTCAGATCGAGTCGCTATTGTAGATGGCACAGTCCTGTAGGAAAAGACATTGCTCCAGTGCGCTCAGTCCACACAACGCATACGCATCATTGCAGGCTCCACACATACTTTTTGTTGCTTCTTGTATGACAAACTGGGCAGCTCAAGTCCATGTTACAAAGCTGTGGGCCCTTGCTGACCGCTCTCTCTGGCCTGCACTGCAGACAGCAGTGTTCATAATTCAGATCGAGTCGCTATTGCAGATGATGGCAACAGACATTGCTCCTAGTACGGCCCGCCCGCAGCACGCATCACACTGGCTGTGCACATGCTGAGTGCTTTTGATGTGGTTATGTGAGTGCACTAGAACTGATGGACCCTTTATGATACAATCTTTTTGTGTATTATTACAGATCTATTGCTTGTGTCTCAGTATACCACAAGTTGTGGTTCTTTTACGATAGATTTTTTTCCGTATTATTTCACATCTACTGTCCCTACCTTGCTGCAGCACAGACTATTGACTCTTTTATTACTGAATCTCTGTGTGTGATCCAATGATTACTGTTGTAGTTGATGCTAGCAGCAACTATTTACACTTACCCCACACGCATCCAGCACAGACGACACTGGATATGTGACCCTGGTAATAAAAAGGTGTTGAGCGCACGTGCCCGTACCCACTTCCACTATCTATCTGTGTCTGTGTGTTTATTATCTATGCATGATACTGCCTCTGGGCCGTACCACATTACATCGTGCTGTGGACAGCGTATGCAACCATGTTATCTCTGGGAGTGGGGAAAACATTGGTTATGTCACTTTTAGGTGTATGGCTATCGCTGGTGGAAAGCCACTTTACAGACCATGAATATTGAGGAAGATGATGGTTGCATGTTGTGTGTAGTGTAAGATATGTATATACACAGCAAAAAATTGTTTTCAAAAAAGCTCTCTAAGCAGAAGAGGTGTGTCTCATCAAATGCTGTAGAGAGATTGACTAAAATGGGTGGCGTTTTCCAACTGCTACAATGGGAAATGTTATGAACTAATCAAATGATTTTTGTTAAGGTCACATGGCAATCGTGCACTCAGCGTGCAAGGAGATCGCATCCGACGCGATTTTGAGAAATTATATTAATTTTAATAAAAGTTTATTACAGTTAGAAATATATAAATGTTTAAAATATGTTAGATTATCGCTTGCTCTCATATACACTTTAAAGTTTTTTAGATATAGTTTTGAGACATTAAAAAAATGAGGGAATGACGTACCCCGTGCGACACCATACGTCTATGATGTAACCCAGGGCCTGTCAGCGTGCACTCGTCGGATACGCAACGTTACCCCATACGTACATGACGTAACGCACGGCATGGTACTTCGTACCCATCGCAAACCAAAGTAGCAGCTGGCGCGACCTCATACGTATATGTTGTTACGTGGGACGCGCGGCCACAAACCCGTTGGATCCAAAATGCACATCATTTCAGTATGGCCGATAGGATTCGCGTGCTGATGGAGCTTGGTAGACTACGGGTACGGGACTCTAGTTTGCTCCAAAAAAAAGATATACATATAACATTACATCATTTTTAAAGTTGAAAAAAGGATAATAAAGTTCTAAAATATTATTTTAAAAAATTAGAAAAAATATAGGTTTTTTAAATATTAAAATATGAAATTAACATTAAAAAAACCTTCAAAATTCACTGAAAAAACCATAGGTTTTACAGACGTTATAGTTAGGAATTAGCATTTAAAAAACCTTAGAAATTCACTGAAAAAAACATGGGTTTTAGGTAGGGGTGGGCGGAAGTCGCGGAAGGGACTGTCGCGGAGAGGCCTGGAGATTGAACCAATCTCCTAGCCTCTCCGCAATATTTCCGTTCATTTTATTTTCTGTCATCAGTGATGTCACTGACCATCTCATGAATGATGTAATATGTGACGTCATCAGCAGTGCATTGCGGGGGCGCGAGTTATAGTTAGCTCAACTAACTGTAACAGGGGGATTTCTATTATTTTGTATTAGTGAAATGTCCAAATAACTATAACGTTCCTGAAACCTATGGTTTTTTTCAGTCAATTTCTAAGGTTTTTTAAATTCTAATCCCTAACTATAACGTCTGTAAAACATAAGTTTTTTTCTGTGAATAAATATATATATACATATAAACTTGGGAACTACCCAGAGTTCTCTCCTTCTTTTTTGCATAATTTATGCATCACTCTATGCCTGCAAGGATATTGTTTTGACTTATACTGGGCGCTCCCTTGTGTCTGGACAAAGCTAAACCTCTCTGAAGAGCTGTAATGACAGCGAAACACGTGTCAGGGGTTGCTTTTATTCATTTCAGGTTGGTTTGGATGGTATTTTACCAATCCAAAGCTGTAATACTGTGCCTGGAGTGGTAAATGGCTTTTGTCATTTTACAGCTCGGCGAGGATAGCACTTTGCTAATCCTATGCTTAAAGACTTTGCTGTACAAATGGCAAAAGACTTTGTCCATTTCTATCTCGGCGTGGATAGCACTGTGCTAATCCTATGCTTAAAATGTTTGATAGAAAAGCAGACATTTGAGGTGAGCAAATGTAGAGTGTCGCTGGTGTTGAGGGTGCTCTATACAGGAGCTGCCTTCCACCTAAACCTGGGAACTACCCAGAGTTCTCTCCTTCTTTTTTGCATAATTTATGCGTCACTCTATGCCTGCAAGGATATTGTTTTGACGTATACTGGGTGCTCCCTTGTGTCTGGACAAAGCTAAACCTCTCTGAAGAGCTGTAATGACAGCGAAAAACGTGTCAGGGTTTGCTTTTATTAATTTCAGGTTGTCTTGGATGGTATTTTACCAATCCAAAGCTGTAATACTGTGCCTGGAGTGGTAAATGGCCTTTGTCATTTTACAACTCGGCGAGGATAGCCCTCTGCTAATCCTATTCTTAAAGACTTTGCTGTACAAATGGCAAAAGACTTTGTCCATTTCTATCTCGGCGTGGATAGCACTGTGCAAATCCTATGCTTAAAAATTTTGATAGAAAAGCAGACATTTGAGGTGAGCAAATTTAGAGTGTCGCTGGTGTTGAGGGTGCTCTATACAGGAGCTGCCTTCCACCTAAACTTGGGAACTACCCAGAGTTCTCTCCTTCTTTTTTTGCATATATATATATATACACTGAAAAAACCATATATATATATATATATATATATATATATATATATATATATATATATATATATATATATTACCTACTGGCGGGTGCCAGAGCAGGTAGTTATAGTTAGGACATATTTTCCATAGGAAATCCGCAACATTCTATTCCCAATAACTTTTGCTCCGATTGACGAATCTAAGCAGACTTTTCAAATCTTATGGTCAGCTCCGGTCCGCTACTACCCTGAAAGTCTCGGGATGATTCGTGTAGCGGGGGCCGAGAAAAAAGGGGGGTCCCAAAACATGTTTTCACCATGCAATTTCCCATAGAAGCTTTAGCCGCAGCTACAGCCCGAACTGCTGAACGGAATTACTCCAAATTTGGCAAAGAGGTAGTCCTCAGTTCAGACTCGTGCCTTTTGCTTAAATGGTGTCAATATGTTCAGTAGTTACTGAGAAAATTACAGTTAAAAGTGCATATATATCTATGGCCGCGGTGGATCCGCGCACCCTGTGAGCACCCTGAGCGCACCGTGAGCGCACCCTGAGTGCACCCTCCCGATCATGCACTGAATGCTAATTGGCTGTCAAGTGGTTGTCAACATTCGAAACCAGGAACTGTTGGCAGCCATTTTGTACCTCGGTAGAAGCGAGGCTGAAGAAGTCTGTGGAATAAGTGTGCAAAACTTATAAAGGGGGCAGGGTAGAAATACCCTGACCCTCTAGAACTGCTTAGGGGGTCCCAGAAAGACTCCCAGACCCTCCCATTTGTTTGGTTTTTTTAAAACCGCAAAGTGCACGCAGGGTGCGCGGATCCTGCCCTAAAAAAAGAAAATAGAACAGAGCTTCTTTTATAATTAGCCCCCAGGGATATCAAATCCCAGGGGCAACATTATTAAATTTAAAGGGGTCCCAGAGGGGCCCCCCAGCTCCGAGGACCGCCAACCCCGGGGCTACAAAATACATTTTTGGGAGGAGCTCAAAAGCCTCTCCCAATATAATTTGTGGGGAGGCTCAACGGCCCCTCAAGCCCCAGGGATCACCACCCCCGGAGCTTTATGTATTGTGGGAGGGGGCTGCATGCCCCCCCTCCTGGAGCCCTCGAGGTCCCTGGGGACAGCCACCCCCCAGGGCCGGCTCCTGCAGTGTCCTGGGGTGCCCACCACAGGACAATGTTGTTTGCTATGGGAAGGCGTGAGTCTCCCGCCCTCCCATAGCAAACGTGGATCAGATTTTGAAAGAGAGAGCAGGAAAACCTGCTCTCTCTTTCAAAATCCAAACCATATTGCTTTTCCACACAGGGAGCTGCATGTTAGCAGCTCCCCATGTGAGAAAGCAATGCCGGCTCCCTATGGACGCGGTGGGCTGCCTGGGACCGTGGGGGCGTTGGAGCTCCCCCCATGGTCCCCAACGTTTTTTATAAGCTCCAGGGGATGGGGTCCCCAGGGACAATAAAAATTAGTGATAGAGGCTATTTATTTTTTTACAGTAAAATTAGAAGTCGCGGATCTAGCGCGGCGCTCACCGCGGCCCCCTGGTTTGCACGCGTTGGAAGCACGACTACTAATCTGTAGGGTGCGCGACTCCAGCACGTTTGGTGCACGACCTCTACATGTTGGATGCACGATTCTAACGCGTTGGGTGCGCGACTCCAAGCCAAAAATAAATACATTTTGAGATATACATCAAGCTTATGTCTTTAGATCTTTGTTGGCTCTAAAAAGAGCTGTTGTGTTTATTGACAGTTTTGGTACCTACAAGTAAGTACCGATGCCGAGTCTGAAGTTTATGTGGAAGACTCTGTTTCCCTCATCTGTAAAATGTACACCATCTCTCCTATAGATGCCATTCATATTGATACGCAGATTGTTATGGTAAATGGACCCCATTCTATAGTCTCAGAGAAAAGCAGAAACAGATTTATTCACATGTTTCCAAGCTTTCTCAATCTGTGGACAAAATTGAGTGGACCAGTTCCATTTCTACCTTTGGCATATCTTAGAATAGACAAAGGCAGTTTGGGGGTAAAGTGACATCAATTCTCCAAAGGTGTCTTTCATAAGCATTTCCAGACGTACCCCAGGCAAAGTGCCTAGGTCATTGCCACCACAGTGCACAATTATGAGGTCAGGGTGTTGGAGATGCAAAAAGGATTTAAACAATGCCATCAATCGGTGCCACTTAAACCTCTCTGTCCAATCAATTTAATGTCTACATTTGGCAAACCTAGGTGTTTGTGAATACCTTTGTTTTCTGCATCCCCTTTGGCTCCAGAAAATATAGCTGTGTCCCACAATCCACACTCTGGGCATCTTGAAGGGAGGTCTGAATGCACTCAGATGGTCTCTGTAAATGAAATGGCAGTTTGAAAAGTAAGATTTTTCTAAAATGGTGGATAAGATGCAGTTTTGAAAAAAGAAAAGAAATGATTGGTTGTTTGACAACATTCTACACTGAAAACTAGGGTGCATGTTTCTGTTTTTTAAAAGCATGATTCTTTTTGGTTAACAAAAACTGATTGAAAGAAACATTACATAAGATAAGCTGATATGTTGAAAAGTCAAGCACACTTGCTGTTTTGATTAGCAACATTGTGTGGTGAACTTTTGACCTGTGTGCTTAGTTAAGTGTTCCATGAACTGTTACTATGGTAACAGGCAGAAGGCAGATTGGGGGTAGGGTTCAAATGTATGTCAATTGGAAAGGGTTGAAATGTGTAACCAATAGAAATGTGTGTTTGCTTTTGCATTAATGTGGGAAGCAATGTGATTTGATGTTTAGATGTATATGTGTTGAAAATGAGAGGGAAACTTTGCCATTCTTTGGTTTTGGTGAGAGGTGTACAGAACAGAGATTCTGTATAAGAAAATCTGGCGTGTGACTGACATACTTCATAATCTACAAAACAATTTGAAAGGTGAGCTATTAATTTGTGAGGGGATGTATGTGGTGCATTTTGATTTTAATCAGACTAATGTGTTTCTCCTGCTGAGGGAATACTTTTCTTTCTCTAGAATCTTATTGTGAGTGTTTGTGCATTTAGAAACCATTCTGAGATAAGCATTTGTGTATTTCATGTGTTTGCAGACAGATAACTGTATGGTTCTTATGTTTTGGTAGAATTAGAAACCAGTCATTGTTTATGTATTTGCAAAATGAGTCAAGTTTCTACACTAAAATGTGGTACTCCTTCTAGACTATGAAATGTGTTTTGGTTTAATGCAAGGGATAGAGTTGTTTGTCTAGAATCCCACAGTGAGTCTTGTGTGCATTTATGAATCATTCTGACAGAAGCACTCTATACTAATGTGTAGTAGAAAATGTTGTGCAATGTGTACAGTCACCTTATGCCTTGAAGACTAGTAAATGTGTCTTGGTAAAATGCAAGGGATAGTGTTGCTTGTCTAGAATCACGCAGTGAGTCTGTGTGCATTTAGGAATCACTCTGAAGGAAGCATGTTGGTACTTCATGTTTTTGCTGACATGTAATTGATTAAAAACGTATTGTGTTCTCACATTTTCGTAGAACTAGAAAATAGTCATTGGTCATGTATTTGCAAAATGAGTTTAGCTTTAATAGTAAAATGCAGTAATGAAATATGTGGAATGGATGCTTGATGTGTTTGCAAACACATAAGTACATGTACTCATGCAGTGAGCCAGGCTTTAGGGCATGCAGTGCTGTAAAGTCCTATGTTCTATGCATGTACTGGTCTAACCACCTTCACACTTGTGTTTCAGGCCTACATTTCCCCAGTCAGTATCTATACACTCCAACAGACACCCTGTGACTGCTCTTGCAATCTCATAGTGACTCTTTCAGTACCATGTACTAATTCTAGCAATAAAGTAAAACTGAATCAATTATGAATTCACCAAGTGTCTTTCCTTATAGTATTATAATCATTCAGTCAGTGTGCATGTACTCATGCAGTGAGCCAGGCTTTAGGGCATGGAGTGCTTGAAACTCCTATGCACTATGCATGTAGTAGTCTAACCACCTTCACACTTGTGTTTCAGGACTACAATTCCACAGTTAGTATCCATACACTCCAGTGAACACCCTGTGAGTGCTCTCTCAATCCCATAGTGACTCTTTTAGTAGCATGTAGTAATCATTTCAGTGAAGTGCAAGCAATACTGTTATTTGTCTAGAATCACACCGTGAGTCAGTGTTCATTTGGGAAAATTGAGAGAGAATCATTTGGTTGATTGATGTGATTAAAGACATATAAGTATGTGTACTCTTGCAGTGAGCCAGGCTTTAGGGCATGCAGTGCTTGAAACTCCTATGCACTATGCAAGTAGTAGTCTAACCATATTCACACTTGTGTTTCAGGCCTACAATTCCCCAGTTAGTATCCATACACTCCAGTAAACACCCTGTGAGTGCTCTTGCAATCCCATAGTGACTCTTTCAGTAGCATGTAGTAATCCTTTCAATGAAGTGCAAGGGATACTGTTATTTGTCTAGAATGACACTGTGAGTCAGAGTGCATTTGTGAAAATTTAGAGAGAATGATTTGGTTGGTTGATGTGTTTGTAGACACATACGTATATGTACTCTTGCTAACTAATACCACTGTCAGGTAGATTTGTACTCTTGCAGTGAGCCAGGCTTTAGGGCATGCAGTGCTTCAAACTAGTATGTAGTATGCATGTAGTGGTCTAACCAATTTAACACTTGTGCTTCAGGGATACAATTTCTTAATCAGTATTTATATAAAATGTGTTTGTATAGTAATAGAAAAGTATAACTTATAAAGGTATTAATATACATTTATTTATGATTCTTTTTTGCAGATACTGTTTATCATCATTAAAATAAAGTTATCATCCAGGAGAAAATAAGAGAAATGAAAGAACAGAAAAAGGACAGTTACTTGAAGAAAACTCAACCACAAGTATTGGATGTCCAACATAATGTGGCTAAACAGATAAAATCTTCTGGTAAGACCACAAAGCAATTCATTAAAAATGTTTGTAAGGCCCGACAGAATGTACAGAATGCTAAAACTACTGACAATGCTTCAACTAGAAAAAATAGTCAAAATAATAGGAAATGAAAAAAATCAAATAGACAGTCAAAGGACACGATGTATAGTACAAGAAGAGAAAATCAGTATAAAGAAATCTGAAAAACATTATTTTACAACAGAGTAGTACATAATTTGATTAAAGATACGAAGAAATATGAAAAGAGAACACTATTTTATAAAAAGAAGCATATCGAATCCATTGTTGAAAATGCTTTTGAAGAAAAAAGGAAACTATTCATTTTAGTATTAAACAGAATTCGATCACTAGATAAACCAATCCATTTAATGAAGGCCAAAAGTAAGAAGAAAAGAGTAATTAACAGAAGTAATTTTTAAAATATTTTTTTAGGGGCATGGAAACACAGTTCAAGTTCTGAGCCTTTTTTTAGTGAAGAGAGTTATTTTCAGACCAATGATTTGTTGCATGCAGTCGACACCAGTGGTCGAGCTTATGAGGTTAGAAATGGTTGTCCAATTGAGAAAGAGAAAATGATTCCCAGAAATGCAGAAGAAGTGATAGCTGATGAAGTTCTAGGCAGACGTCCTAAAGCCCCAGTGTACACTTGGGATTGCAGTAGTATTTGTAGTGTACAACAAGAATCTATTGATAAATTACGCAGTTTTTTACAAGCATATAGTAAAAAAAGTGTTAAACAAAAGATTAAGGTGTTGCAAGGACTAGACCCTTGCAGAGTGAGAAAAATACTGGTTTGCATGGTCATTCTCTGGCTTGTCTTTCCAGGAAAGTATGTCAAAGTGTTTTTCACCATTTCAGGATGTTGGCAGTACATCATACTCAAATACGGAAGTTAGTGAGAAGATTGTATTATGCAAAAAGTCCAGCACTAAAGTTAAATGAGTTGAACAGTGCTCTTTTGCGTGGGTCATTATCAGATGTGAAAAAGATTTGTGATGTTATTGAGTTTTTTTACTTTGGTCCTGACAAGAGAGTGAAGAAACTCAGACATTAACAGAAGAAAATGTTGTAGAGAATGTTAAACATAGTTGTAAAAAAAATTTGAAAGTGAAATTACAAAGTTTAAGGTGATTTCAGGTGAAAGGCCACATTTTTCTGATGTTTGTTGTCGGCGAACTCACTATAAAAATCAGACTAGGAGTGTTGATCTGTATTTAAAAAGTGAAAAAGAAAATAATGATAAGTGGAAGGAATTTGCAACTTATTTGTTGGTAGAGAATTGTTTTGATTTGGGTTCTGATCAGCGTATTTGTAAATATTGTTATAACAAATTAGATGAGAATAAAATGCCCGCTAGAGCTGTGCATAATAATTTAGAGTTAGTTGCTATTCCTCCAGAATTTATGGATTTAAATACCTAAGAGTCTATTCTCATTCAATGTGTGCACCGGTTTCAGGCTATTGTTCGTATGGAGCCTAAAACAGGTAGATTGCCTCCTTCAGATTTACAAAGAGGATTAAAAGGAAGAGTTGTGTATTTACCGTTAGATTTAAAGAAACATATTGAAACTATTGGTGTAGACAGTGTAGAAAGTGAACCACTAATTATTCTTGTTAATAGTATGCCAACTAAGAATAAGAAAATCTGGCAGGAGTAGTTGATGTTAGGAAAGTGCAAAAGGCAACATTGTATCTGATAAAAAAACAATGAGTACTATAGAAATGTGTGTGTGGGAGAAGAAGAAATAGTTTTAGCAGAAGATACTGAAACGTCAAGTGGACACATTGAAAAAATGGACATGTTAAGATGTGAAGAAATCTATGAACATTACAGTGTGCATCCACTTCATTCAAAGGAAGTAATGGGGAACACTATTGAGTTGTTCTAAATGAAAAAAGCAAAAGGAAGTCCCATGAGTGTATAGGAAGAGAGCTTGGAAGCTCGTTGTTTTCCGCAGTTATTCCCAACTGGAAAAGGAGGACCATATGATGAACGTCCTGTGCAGATTCCAGCATCTGAATATCGGACAACAAGATTGTATGCAGAAGATCCAAGATTTCGACAATGTATTCCTTATATATTTCATCTTTTGTTTGAGAGTGACTTGTCTGGACTTTCATATACAGTCAATCACATTTTAAAAACTGGAATACATCTGCAAAATATATCTGCAAAAGATTTTATGGATAAAGTGCACCAGAGAGATGATCATTTATAATCTCAGCTCATTAATCTGATGGCATGTCAGCGTGGGACTAATGAATATTGGTACCGTCGTCATGGAAAACTGAAATGTATGCTATGGAACTTAGCAACTCCTACATGGTTCCTTACCCTAAGCTGTGCTGAGTACGCTTGGGAGGATTTGCTTACATTTTTTCGAGAGGCAAATTGCAATATGAAAAATATTGAATACAAGACACATGGAGATTTGTGCTCTTTGGATCCTGTTAATGTATGCAGGCATTTCAATCATAGATTTGAAGATGTTATGCATTGAGGACGCCCCCAAATGTGGGACAGATGTGGATGATACTGTTTTGACTTGTATTGAACAATATGCAACATGTGCTGTACCCAAAAGCACAGAAGAAAACAACTTAAGAGCACAAGTCTTATGATTCCAAAGCCACTGATGTGGAAAATACTGATGACGAAAGTACAAATCTAAGGATAATTTCTACACCAAATGTCGTTTTGCACTTCTACGTCCTGTAATATCCAAAGGAAGATTGAACAGTTTTAATGTCATCTTTGCAACATACCATCACAAGAAAGTCTCCAAAAAATACCTACAACTTAAGAAGAAATGAAGAGTCAAAATATATAAATGACTACAACCCAGTTATTTTGTCCATGTAGAATGCTAACATGGATATTCAGTGTGTTGTGGACAATTCCATTGCTGTTGCTTGATATGTAACGTCCTATATTTCAAAATCAGAGAAAACGGAATTGAACGAAATGTGGGAAGAGATTTCTCACAAGAAGACTCTAAGTAAGAAATTATAGTTTCAGTTTGAAGATGTTATCCCATCGAGAAATCAGAGCATATGAATGCTCAGATCGGTTATCATCTGCAAGTCTATACTCCAAATCTAGAAGAATCATTTGGGTGAGTCTAGGTCTTGCAGCAATGCGAAATTGAGTACTGAAATCTGTACAAGAAATTGAATATTTAGCAGAAAAAGATCCAGAAAGTACAAATATTTTGAAAACGAATATGTTGGACACATATTACCCAAACAGAAGTCATCATCTTGAGAACATGTGTCTCTATGAAGTGCTGCAAAAGTACACTTTTAAACAGAATACTACAGAGAACATCAATGATGGAAAATATGGAGTCATTGTTTCCAAAGGATGTTTGGTTAAACAAACAAAAGGAAATTTTATTAATCACAGAAAGCTGAGTTGCGACACTGCTGATAAAAGGGAATTTTACTATTTAGCCCTTTTACAACTGTTCAAATCATGGCGTTCAGAACTGGAATTACTTGGAGATTTCCAGAGCTATGAAGATTCCTTTAATGCTTGTAAAGATTGCATACAATGCAGTGCTTTTGCAAATTATGTGAAAATGTTGAACAATGAAATTGATCAAGAAGCTACAATTGCAGCTGAGATTGCTAGAGACAGTTCTCAAGACAGTCAAAGTTCTGCTGCGCTGAGTCAAGATCCACTATTACAACCAATTGTTGAAAATGAAGCAGCAATCGCCATGAATGATGAGGTGGAAACAGCAATGCATCAAGTTCAAGAAGATATAACAAACGTAGCAAAAATGGAAGAACAGCTAAATGTTGAACAGAAACAAATATATCAGCAAGTGAGACAACAGATGGACCATGGATTACTTCATGAAAAGAAAGAGTGCTCATGCATGTCATTTCAACCTATCCGAATGTACGTGAGTGGACAAGCTGGAACAGGAAAACATTTTTTAATTAAAGTAATTACATGTTATCTACAGAAAACAACTGAGTCGCATTTGTCTTGTGTTGTCACTGCTTTAACTGGGTTGGCAGCACACATTATAAAAGAAATTACTTTACATCGTTTACTAATGCTACCAGTAGAGCATGAAAACAAATTGGAATACCACAAGTTTTCTGGAGAAGCTTGTTGTGAAGTTTCAAGAGTCTTGAAGAAAATTAAACTTCTCTTTGATGAGGTAAGCATGGTATCAAACTTAATGCTTGCCTTTGTGCATTTAAGAATGCTGTAAATTCTTAAAACTGAGTATGACGTGGTATTTGGAGGAAAACACATCATAGTTTTTGGAGATCTACTGCAACTGACTCATGTAAAAGGACAGCCAGTATTTAAAACACTTACGCATGAAGACACCAGAAAGTCTCTGGGTAGTGTTGGAAACATGAACATTTTGGTCATATTTTGAATACAAAGAACTCATTACAAATATGCAACAGGCAAATGATGTTGATTATGGAACTATTCTCCAAGATATAAGAATTGGACTACTAACAGAACATGGCAAACAAGCTTTGCAGAGTCGATTACTTTCCAATTTGTTTCCAAATGAAAATGTAGTTCCTGAGAAAATATACATGAAAATTACAGAAAACAAATCTGTAATCTGCTTAATGCCAACACTGCATGAGTGTTCCATATTCAACTAACAACTTTTGAAACTGGAAAATGAAGAAATAATAAAAATGGTAGCCATCGATAAAATAGAGCATGAAGGAATCACTAAGATTTTGATAGAAAAATTGAAGACAAAATTGGATTCTTTAGAAAAATCAATATCTAAAACTACTGGTTTAGAAAAGATTCTATATGCATGTATAAACTGTTGAGTCATTTTAAGGCGTAATTTGGACATAGAAAATTTTTTAGTTAATGGACCAATGGGCAAAGTTGTGGATTTTGTTAATTATCAAAATAAAGATGGTATTGAATTCTTAAAAATTAAATTTGATCAGATTGAAGAAGTTAAACAAATTGGTTGTTGTTCAGGTCGTGTTTTGCTTGTTAAAGATTTATATGTCTATAGAAAAGAGTTTCCAGTTTCTCTGGCATATGCAGTGACTATTCATAAATCTCAAGTTTTAAGTGTTGCCAGTGCTATGGTGAACATTGGAAATACTGTGTTTAAAGAGGGTATGGAATATGTTGCTTTGTCAGGAGTCAAAACATTATCTGGTTTGTTTTTGATTGATTTTGAGGACACAAAGGTTACTGCAGATGCAAACTGTGTCAAAGAGTATAATAGGTTAAGAAGAACATATGCTCCCAATTTAGGTCAATATCCTGTATTTGAAAAGCGTGTGGTTGGTCGAAAAAGAAGGTATGAGAATATCTGTACTGAAGGTGTAGAGAAGGGAAAAAAACAAGATAATGTTGTGATTGCAAGCAAAAAGAAAAAGGACACTGTTGAAGAGATTGTTGGTTATCAGTTTGAAAATAGTTCAGGTGTCAACTGCTATGCTAATGTAGTGGTCATGTTGGTTTTTTTCTTGAAGGTTTGCATCAGCAAATTATGGAGAATCTGGAAAAAAATGTTGTTCCTTGTTGCATTCTGTTTACGAAAAATTGAGAACTGATACAAGTAAAATACAAACCGTTTCTGATGTTCGTAATCTTTTGGATGTGTGTCTTGTTCTGCTCAATTTACGCAAAATATCCAACAAGATGCTCAGGAATTTCTAATGTATATGCTTACCGTATTGGAAAATGAATATGTAGAGATAGAAAATATTTTTGGCCTTTGTTATAAATGGGAACATTATTGTGAAAATTGTATGTATACATTTAGCACTAATGTAGACGCTGAAAGATTTCTATATTTGACATTATCGGACTGTAAATCTGTGTCTTTCAATAAATTAGTTAAAGCTGCAAATCAAAACATGGAGTGTAGCCAATGCAAATCAGAAATGTTATCAACATTATTTTTACAAAGATATGGACAATATATCATTTTAATGATGCAACATTGTACAGCTGACGGAAGAAAATTGGACACTTTAATAAAACATTTTGTAGCTACTCAACTATCAATCTCAGGAAGGACTTTTGTAGCAGTAGCAATAATTTTCCATGATGGTCCTTCCACACATCTAGACATTACACTGCCTATCTAAAATGTGACAAAGGCTGGACACTATGTAATGATGCTCAGTTGGTTTTTAAACAACGTTTGCCTAGCGAATTACCAAATTCCTACGTAATATTTTTAAAGCCAAAGTTTTAGGAAGATAATTCAGCCTCTGAGGAATTTATTATTATGAATTAATAGGATTTCAATTAGACAATTTACATAAAAAGGAGTGCAAAAATACCACTTGGCCTCAAGGAAAGGTATATGTTTGAATTATGGACTTTTTCTTGCACATTGTCTCGGTGTATATTTTTAACCAACAACATTTACAGTGTTTATAAATTTCAGTTATAAAATGTTCTTAGCAGTAACCATTTTATAGATGTGTGATTTATATTATCCGGTATTTTACTGAGGATGGATAGTTTTTTTTTTAAAACAATCTAATTGATTAGGTTTTTTTGCCCGCTGTTATGTGATGAGTACGATTGAAATCACTATTTCTAGTAAAATTCATTATATTCTTAGAACAGCCAAAAAAAGGCAAAGAAATTACTTTGTTAAATGTTAAAATTATGCTGTGCTGTTAAAAATGTATTATTACATGTTATAACAATTTTTTCTTTTCTTTTACAGATCCTAATTCTAAAATATGGAATTTACTATATTTTACATTACAAAAAACAACTGCATAACATGTGTAACGTTTTTTAGATGTATTACTGCTGAGGTAAGTTTAAGTAAGTCTTAAAATGCACAATGGCTTGTGTTTGCACACAGTTGAAAAAAAGGAAGATGGATGGACTAGATTTGTGCCAGAGAATTCCACTGCAGACAGGTATCAAATAGGAGACAGCTTCAGAGCACCTGTCTGCAAGATACATGGTATAGTACACAATATAGACATATTGTGGTCTTGTGGGTCCTGGTAATTTTAGAATTATTAGAAATAAAAGTATTTAACTTAAAGCACATCACTGAGTGTTTTTGCACATGTCACAGTAGGCCCCATCCCTTCTCTTCAGTCATATATAAATATGTGCTATAAGTTTCCTAAATCATAAGTACGTATACATTTATCTTGTTCTGCTAGCAGTCCAGAAATTTACTCCTATAATAAGAATTGGCCTAGCCATTAATTCCCTTTCTTATTTTATAAGGTGAGGAAAAGGCAGTCCGCATACCTTTTTTTTCCATGTAAATATAATCTCATCATACACACTACTTTGCGTTGAAAAGGCATTCTATAGGTTTTGCTGTGTGTGTTTGCACAGAACACTCATAAAACAAGACATATGTCCAGTTTTATAAAAAATCATAAATCTGGTCATGTTTGTGAATGCTGCACCATCTTCCAATTGGTGTAGCAAAGCACAACAAGGAGAATTGTTTTTACTTCTCATTTTTTCTCTTTCAATATATGCTACAATGCACGGCATATATTGAAGAGAACAAGGACTTTACTGATTGTTTTTGTGCTGGAAGGTGTACCAGTCATTATTTTAATTGCCCCTGGGACCTGGCCCACCTAAGGGCCTACTTAAATGAAGGGCGGGAAGTCACGCTTTCTATTAATAAAAATTTCGTCTGGTTTCACGAATCCACTGCGATGCCCAACAAATGATTTTTAAATACTTTTTGGAGTCCTAGGGGGTCCCTGTAGGACCCCTCCAAGAGGCCTAGGGGATCAGGGTGTTTCTACCCTGAACCTTTTTTTTTTTCTCATGTTTTTTCTTGGGACTCGGTTGGACCGAGTCACAAGATTGCTGCCAACACTTCCTGATTTGAAGTGTTGGCAGCCAATCAGATCTCAAGCATGAGATCAGGATGGGTCACTGATTCAGTCTTGCTACAGTTGTATATCGGAGAAATCTTTACATTTCAAAGGAACTACTGAACGGATTTATGCCATTTAACAAAAAGGGTGCTATGGGGACCAGGAGCTTCCTATCTTCCAAATTTGGTGTAATTCCAAGCTGTTGAGGCTGTAGCCGTGCCCTATGGAAACTAGCATGGAGAAAAAGCATTTTGGGACCCCCTCTTTTTCTCGGCCCTCCTTGACAAATCACCCCAAAACGTTCAATACACAGCTGAAGTGACTGCTTCATCGTTTTGAAAATTTCACAAAGATTCATCAAACAACGCCAACGTTATTGGCAAATTAAAAAAAGGTCTTCCTATAGAAACTGCATTCTAATTTTAATATATATATATATATATATATATATATATATATATATATATATATATACACACACACTCCTGGTCGATATTCTCCATGAAAAACCAGAGTCGGAGCCCAAGTATATTACGGTGCTGTCACTTTATTTCAGCAGAGAAACCCAACGCGTTTCGAGATCCGCCGATCTCTTGCTCACGGGTGGAGCTTTGCCAGTACTGACATTCATTTAAAGAGACATACTGTTTACAGAGTTACTGCACGTGATTATAGACATAAAGAAAATATATCCGTTCGAGCTATGTCTGTTAAATTAGAAACAATGTTTCAAATAAACAATTGTATCAGTTCCAAAACAGAAAACAAATTGGAATTGTTTGCAAGCCACACTCATAGCTTCAGATTTAGACTTTTTCAAATTATATAAACAATGTTCATAATTGTGGAACAGTTCTAAAATCATTGGGACTGTCCAATTTGAGGTGCGCCTGATATACCCGGCATCATCTGTGGTACTGTGTTAGTTTCACACGAATACACAAAGTCATTGTTCATAAGTTGTACTGCCCAAGTGGGCCAAAGTCAATCAGTTAATCACTTATGGGTGACCTCCAGTATTGACCATGTGGGCGGTGGTATATTCCATGTTCCTGTAACGGGAAAAAGAAAAAAAGACCATAGCTATACTTATGAATATTTCTATTTCAGATCAGTGCATAATTAAAACCACTTAAAATTTAAATTTCAGATACCAAAGAAGCAGCAGCATATTACACATCGTAGAAAACCATACTTCATGTTTGGAGGTGAATGGCTAACTCTTCACCCAAATTGTGTCCTGTAGGTTGCAGAGTATTATACATTATAATGTACTTGGATTCGAGTTTCCTTAACTCAAGCCACCTGTTACCTCCCCTCTCATTTAGTTCAACGCTGTCCAGAACACAGAATTTCATCAAATTGGGATTTTTGTTGTGTACCGTTGCAAAATGCCTGGCTACAGGATATTGCTGGTTCTCATTTCTTATTGCTCTCTGATGTTCCAAGATTCTCAATTATGCCTGTTTTGTTGTGCAACCAATGTAAAAAATTTTACAGGGACATTCAAGAGCATAAACAACATACTCAGTTGTGCAGCTGAGATGCTTGGTAATTTTGTGAGCACCTCTGTCTTTAGACAATTCTATTGATTTCCGAGTATTACTGTATTTACAAGCTTTACATTTGTAACATGGAAAGAAACCTTGAATAGAATTGATTTTTTTATTTTCTTTTATCAGTGTATTGCTCAATGTGTCTTTGAGCGATTTCGCCTTCCTGTACGTCAGCGACGGAATTTCATGGATTGCCTCTTTAACATCATTATCCAGTTTCAGTGTCTCCCAATACTTAGTTAAGCATTTACGTAGTTTCCAAGACTGACTACTATAGGTAGTGATAAAACGTACCTTATCATCTTCCTTGTGCTCTTTGGGGACTAATAGGTCTTTCCTGTCCATCGCTTTGACCTTGGTTAATGCCTGCTGTAATATTTTTTCACTGTATCCCCTCTCAGAGAATCGCTGCACCATAATTTTGCTTTCTTTAGAGAAACCCTCTGCCGAGCTACAGTTTCTTTTGGCCCTTATTAGTTCACCTATTGGAATACTACGTATGAGACTCTGAGGATGACCGCTCCCTGCATGAAGCAGGCTATTACCAGCTGTCAATTTACGGAATAAAGTACTCTGAAGATTTCCATCCTCAATTTCAAGCTTGATGTCTAAGAATTCCAGTCGTTCTTTACTGATTACACTGGTGAATTTTAGATTGAGAGAGTTATTGTTCAAGATAGATTCAAATTCGTGTATCTGGTCCAAGGTGCCATTCCAAACACAGAAAATGTCGTCTATGTACCTCTTCCAGAGGATGACGTGGGCACTGTAGTGGGAGAAATTCTTCACCACTTGCTCCTCCCACCAGCCCAGATATAAACAAGCCAGGCTGGGGGCAAAGCAAGTACCCATCGCCACCCCCCGGATTTGTTTAAACAATGATTTGTTGAAAATGAAATAGTTATTGTTCATACACTCCCAAATCATGTCAAGTAACATATTGGTGTGTGATAGAAGGGAAACCGATCTGCTTCTGAGATAGAATTTGCATGCTTCTACTCCTAGCTCCTGTGGGATACTGGTGTACAAACTGGCCACATCAAAGCTAACCAGCCAATACTGAGGACTCCACACAATATCCTTGATGATACATAAAAAATCAGATGAGTCCCTAACATATGAGGGTAGGCTAGTTACATAAGGTTGCAGAAAGTGGTCTACATATCTGCTAGTTTTTTCATGCAGGCTGCCAACCGACGAAACAATGGGTCTACCGGGAGGTGTCTGAAGATGTTTGTGTAGCTTAGGGAGCAAATAAAGTGCAGGTATTTTTGGATATTTTACCTGGAGGTAATTGAACTCATCATCCTCAAGTGTACCTCTAGCTTTCCAATCACACATTTTGTCACCATAAGCACATTTAGATACATTGTAGTCCTCTCTAGTTGCTTTCATATAATTCTGTTCGTCAGACAGTTGCATTAAACCTTCTTTTAGATACATTTCAATGGGCCAGATCACCACATTCCCACCCTTGTCTCTATTCTTGATCACAACATCTACCCAACCTTCCATTTCCCTTAAGGCAAGAAACTGTTTTTTGTTTAGATTCCAGTTCATTTTAGGCTTCATTCTGTCCATACGTCTCATTTCCTGTATCATCCCACGCTCAAAGCTATCAATGTAGCTGTTAGTGATTTGTGGAACAAACACCGATTTTGGTTTGAAACCACTTCCACTACTCATGTAGACTGTATCCTCAGTGTCCACTAAGTTAAGCACAGCATCATCATGCACATTTTCGCAACCTGCCAACAATTGTACAGATTGCAAAAGTTCTGCATCATTGACACATAGTGTACTTGGTTTCTCAGTCATTGCATCTTTTCTGAGTCGGGGTTTGTTAGCAAACCACTTTTTTAGTTTTAGTTTACGTGTGAAACAAAAAAGATCAATGCGAGCATTGGTGAAATTAAAGGTAGAGGTTGGACAGAATGAAAGCCCTCTGGAAACAACTTCAATTTGTACAGGTGTTAGAGTACGATTAGAAAGATTTACCACTGTCATGGAGTTTATTTTCTCGCCGCCTTGCCTCTGGTTACCACTCCTACTAACTCAGTGATGTCATCAGTGATGTCATTTGAGATGTCATCAGTGATGTCATCAGTGATGTCACTGACCATGTCATGAATGATGTAATATGTGACATGATCAGCAGTGGATTGCAGGTGCGCGATATATAGTTAGTACAACTAACTATATATGCGAATTTCAATGGTTTTGTGTGAGTAAAATAAGGTTTTGTAAATGCTAATTCCTAACTATATATGGTCTATAACCTATGTTTTTTTCAGTGAATTTTCAAGGTTTTGTAAATGCTAATTCCTAACTATATATGGTCTATAACCTATGGTTTTTTCAGTGAATTTCAATGGTTTTTTAATAGCAAATATCAAAAGCTTTAAAATGTATTCTTCTTTAATTCGAAAAATATATTTTATATGTTTTTAATACCATTTTTTAATGTATTTTTTTTTTATTATTTTTTTTTGTTTCGCTCCCGGTCCGCGAACCGGGTAGCTTCCCGTTAGCTCAATTTGGTGCCGCGACCCGGTCTGCGAACCGGTAAACATTCCGTTTGCGCAACTGCCGCGTTAGAAAACAACATCGTGACGCATCGCGTAATCGCGACGTGTGGCGTTCTCGCGTAATGCGTCTTATGACGCGCCGCGTTAGCGCACCCGGAAGTGCTCCGGAGCGCGAACCGAGGCGCGAAGTGCAGCGCCCCGAAAGCGATCCGGGGCGCGGCGCACAGCGCGTACGTAAGCGTAACAGGTCATGTAACTTGTTATTAAAACTTTTCATTGGTTCATTTCACTTTTGGTTTCCTAATGATGTAAGGCTAGGTCATGTGACCTAAAAATAACACTTTTCATTGGTTTAGAACTATTTTTTTTCCAAAATGATGAAAGCCCACACCTTTTTTCTCACTCTGACTTTCAACTTTGTGAGAGGAAGACCTATTTTGCTTACTAAGAAATGACTTCAGTAGTAGCTGCAGCTGGTGCACCCCCACCACCACCACCACCTCCTAGGAAGAGAGGACCACCTCCTCAGGTTATCCTTCAGCAAGAGGAGGAAGAAGAGGAAGAAGAGGAAGAGGATCAAGTGGAGAGGCACTTTTTGCCTGAAGAACCAAGGAGGTCCCATGTAAAAGAGGATTACATCTGGCAATTTTATTCATTTCCCCGGGGCCAAAAGAAAGTAAATGCCCGCTATGTTATTTGTCTCATCTGCAAAAAAGATTTGTCCAGAGGGACTGATAAGAAATATAGTTATGGCAATTTCACCATGCATCGCCACATGGAGAGGTGGCACCCTATTAATTATAGTGCTGCGCAGGTACGTCACCTGCAGGATAACCCCCCTCCTGTGGCCAGAACATCAAATGAAGAGGCAGTGACGGGACCAGAGGCGAGGGAGACGGTCTCAAATATCCAGCTGAAGTTTGGGAATGTGAAACAAGTGTGCGTTTATTGCGGCCAATTGATTTGCTACAGAGAAAGTAGCATACATTTAATCAATGTTGCTATTGACAATCATAATTGTCCAAAACGCCCCAGAAAATAAATTATCTTTTTTTTTGTTGCTCCTGTTGAGCCCTTTATAATGAATCATTTTCGTTTGCCCCCCAAAAAAAACAAAAAAAAATATAAAACCGTTTAAAAAAATACAAAAAAATTAAAAAAATGTTCAGAAAAATAATTAAAAAAATATAAAACAACAAAAATAATTAAAAAAAAGTTCTTTTCAGAACTACCTCCCCTTTATAAAAAATTGCTAGAATGTTTAGCACTCTGGCAACCTCTATTTCTTTTGATTCGCTTCCCGGTTCGCGCGCCGGTACGCGAACCGGAAGCGAAATAAAAAAAAAAAATTTAAAAAAAAGGAAGAGTGAGTGTAAGGGAAGGAAACAGAGAGTAATGTTAAAAGAAAGACAGCTAGAGGGAGTAACACAGAGATACTGTTTAATACATCTATTTACCAAAGAAAAGATGTAAGAGGGTATAATTGAGGAACACAAAATAGATAAGGAAGTGAAAGAAAAAAAGGAGAGTAGAAGAATAATAAACAAGAGTTTCTTGGAGAATATGAGTGAATGTTCAAATTAAGAAGAAAAACAGTAAAGGATGTGGAATGAGAGGTAGGGATAGAACCGGACTAAAAGAACAACCCTGAGGGAAAGTGTTAAGAAAAGAGTGAGTGAAAGTAAATAGGAATAAAACAAGATGTATGACAGTGACTAAGGTTAAAACATGTGGAATAACAGAGAGAAAAAACAGAAAGCAGAAAAGCAGAAGTGAGAGAAAAGGAATAATTGAAACAGCAAAGAAATGTAAATAACATAGTGTGCTTGAACTACAGGGAGAAAGCATAATGAACAAGTAGTGAAAGAGTGATCAGTCAGAGACAGTAAAAGTAATAGAGACGGAGTGAGTGAACAGGAGTGAGGAACTATGAGAACAGAGGGACTGAGAAAAGGAGTGGAAGGAGTAGAGTAAGTAAGTAATAGAGAATGGAATGAGGGAAGTAGCAAAGGCAGAAAACTAAGGGTTAAAGAAATGAAGCAGTGGAACTAATAGAAGTTAAATGTGATAGAAATGTAACGAAAAGAGTACAAAACACTTACCTTATAATTGTCGTTAACTTAGTCACTTGTTATTTTTATATTTTCAATCTGTGAAAGAAAGAACAAAAATTTGAAAAATATTAAAACATGTATTTAAAAATTAGAAAAGACAAGGGAAAAGATTGAAAATCATCCAATTTTACAAAGAAATAAAGTTAGAGATAAACATGCAGAAAAAAGAGAAAGAAACGGTGATAGACAGTCAGAGACAAAAAGAAATTGTAATAGAGTAAATTACTAAGAGAAAAAAAGGAAGATACTTTCAGTGACAGAAAAGAAGGATAAAAGAGAAAACTAAATTGAAGTTGTGTAAGCTACTAAAAGAAAGTGAGTACGGTAAACTATATAAGGAAAGGGTGAATAAGGAAAAGAGAGTGAGGGAGAGAGGAGACAGAGGAAGTGAAGGAAAGAGTGTCAGATACAGACTGAGTGAGGCAACAAAGAAAGATAAATGAGTGAGGGTGAGTTATACTAACTGATTGCACCAAAAAAGGAGAACCCAAAAATATTTAATTTAGAAAACAAAGGGAGGAAAGATGGAAAAGACAAGCAAAGCACAAAGTCTAAAAGCGGAAAATGGTGCAAGGGAGAAAAGAAAAAAGCAGAGTTGGATTAGGGAAACAAAGGTTGAAAGATAAGTGGAGTTAGATAGCAAGGGTGAAAGAGAATAAAACAAAAGGCAATGTGAGTATGTAAGGAGGATTGATAGAAGGTAGTAAAAGATGAGTGAGCATGAGATAAGACGAGTACAAATTAAAATTCACTATACAAAGTACAGAATTAATTATACATGTTAAATGGTTTATTTATGTTGTTCTCAGAATATATCAAATTTCACTAAAAACAGTGAGTTGAAGGTATTCATCATATAACAGCGGGGAAACAAAAACACAATCAAAATGATTGTGTTTACAAAACCCATATAACATAACCAATCAGAAATCAGAACTCCTTAAAAGTAACTTACTTTCCATGACGTCGAAGGATGTCCTATGAACAGCTTATACTCTGTTGTGCTGTTATTATTTTCAGCCCGCCACTTTCTGAAAGAAAAGCTCCATCGTTTTGACAAATATGTTACATACAATAAATGACTTCTCGCTCTCTACCGCACTTCTCCTCAAGGCCAAATCGTGTAAGAGCCATTTATAACTCTTGGAATTCTTCTAAGCAAATCCCGTTATTTTCTTTTTCCGCAACTTTTAGAAAGAAAACGTTCAAGATCACTTTATCAATCCTGTACTAGTAATATCTCACCCTTCTTGCTCACTCATGTTCCACATTTCCTATGACACTGATACTGCTTACTATGAGGCACACTTACACTACCTCTATGACTACTACAATTATTTAATTCTCTACATCACTTTTAATCACAAAGCAATTTAAAACAGTACATAAAATTATATCAACTCCTAGAATCATTATAGGCCAGTTACCTACCCAAAATTCTCTCTTCTGAAAACAGAAAGTAAGAATATTTTTAAGTCAAAAGATAACATTGTTTCATAGTCAAATGTGAATCATTTCCGAAACATCAGCTTTTTTTACATTTTAAATAAGCTGTGTAATAAGCGGATGTTGTCAAAGGACCATTATGTCATATAATAGCTGCAGTTACAAATGTTCTTCCTAAAATCAACGACTGTGTAGCCACAACATTTGTAATTAAAGTTGAAAACTTACTTTCATCAGGTTTATATAGTTGGAATTTTAAAATGACATTATAACCAAAAGTTTTTACAAATAATGTATACAGCATTGCAGACTTACATTACCTCTACTCCATGTTTTGATTGGCTGCTTGAATTAGCTTATTAAAAGAAACAGTTTATCTGAACTCATTCAAAGTGCAGTTATTTTTCCATGACGTCAAGTGTTATGGTAAGAACACTGTTTGCTTTGGGAAATACTCTGTTGTCCTTTAACTAATCCGTGCCCACCACTTTCTGTAAGAAAACCTTCATTTTTTTCAGGAACTACTTAAAACTCAACAATAACTTTTTACTCTGTACTACACTTATCTTCAAGGCCAAATAGTGTAGGAGCAATTAGAACCTCTTGAAATTCCTCAGAGCAAACCCCGAGATTCTTTCCCTAAAATTTTGGTTGTAAAAACACCAGGTAAGAATTTTTAAGGTCAAAAGGCAATTTTTTTTTTAAAGTTAAAACAGAATCATTGCAGAATGACCAGCCGTTTCTAGACTTCAAATAAGCTGTGTAATGTCCTGATGTTGTTGAAGGACCGTCATGATATATAATTGCTGTAGTTACAAAAGTCCTTCCTGATATTGACAACTGCGAAGCCACAACATTTTTAATTAAAGTTGTCAATTTTGTTCCATCAGGCCTACATCGTTGGAACATTAAAATGACATACTGGCCATATGTTCGTATAAATAATGTGGACATCATTGCAGACTTACATTGGCTACACTCCATGTTGTGATCGGCTGCTTTTACTAGCTTATTAAAGGACACTGATTTACTCTCTGGCAAAGTTAAATATATAAATCTTTCTGAGTCTACACTAGTAGTACTTGATACCCTACAGTTCTAACAGTCATGCTGCCATTGATAAGAAAGGCCAAACAGATGATCTACATCTACACCTTCATCTTGCAATACATCAAGAATATATATTAAAAACTCCTGACAATCTTGCTGAATATTTTGAGAGAATTGCGTTTGACCTGAACATTTGTCTAACAGATTTCGAATTTCAGACACACTTTCTATTTTTGTTCTATCAGTGCTACATTTCTCTAACACAGAGTTCAGTAAACAGCAAAAACTTTGATCCGAATTGATCACAATCTGTTCTTTTAAAGTTTCTAGAAAAAACACAACATTAACCACCACATTAGTATAGCAGTTGACACCAGAACTATTTTCAAATTGAAAACCAACAACATCTTCAACAGAATCCATTTTCTTTCTGCTTATAATTTTGGGTTCATCGACTTTTCGTCTTTTTGCTACAACCTCCCTACTATTGGTCACATTTCTTCGTTTCCGGCCTACCACACATTTCTCAAACAAAGGATATTGAGGCAAATGCGGCGCATACTCTCTTCTTAACCTATTGTATTCCTTAATACAATCTAGATCCGCACAAATGTTAGTGACATCACACTCAATCAAGTATAATCCCGATAAAGTTCTGACTCGTGACAATGCCACATATGCCATTCCCTCCTTGAACACAGAACTGCCAATATTCACCAATGCACTGTCTACACTTAAACCTTGCGATTTATGGATTGTCACCGCATATGCCAAGCAAACAGGAAACTGCTTACGGCGAACATATAAGTCTTTTACAAGCAAAAATCTAGCAGAGCAACGACCAATTAACTGTACTTCCTCAATGCCATCAAATTTAATTTTTAAAAGTTCAATTCCATCTCTATTTCTGTATTTCTCAAAATCAACAACATTACCCATTGATCCATTTACCAGACCTCTTTCAACATGTAAATTGCTTCGCAATTTAAGCACACATTCAGAGTCTTTTCAAAACCAGCAGTTTTAGATATAGTCTTCTCTAATGAATCCAATTTAGATTTAAAATTCTCAGACAAAATAATTGTTGCTCCCATATGCTCTATTCTGTCAATAGCTTCCAGTTTCACAATCTCTTGGTTTTCTAAATTCAACATTTTGTTGTTGAAGATGGCACATTCTGCAAGAGTTGGCATCAAACATATTCCAGATTTCTTCTCAGTAATTTTCCGAAAAATATTCTCTGGCAGAACGTCTTCTTCTGGATACAAATTTGACAGTAATCGTGCATGTAAAGCTTCTTTCCCATGCTCGGTCACTTTTCCGACTCTAACATCTTGTAGAATATTCTTATAATCTTCATCCTTCGCTTGACGCATATTTTCACGCAGTTCAGCATAATTAAAGTTTAACCATATATTAACGTTGCCAATGCTCCCTAGGCACTTCCTGGTATCCTCATGTGTAAGTAGTTTAAACACTGGTTGTCCTTTCACTGGTGTCAGCTGCAGAAGATCACCGAAAACAATGATGTGTTTGCCACCAAATAACACATCATACTCTGTTTTAAGAACTTCCTGCGTTCTCAAATGCACAAAGGCAAGCATGACATTGGAAACCATGCTTACTTCGTCAATGTTAAGAAGTTTCATTTTCCTTAAGACTCTTGAAACTTCACAACAAGCATCTCCAGATAACTTGTGGTATTGTAATTTGTTATCATGCTCCACTGGCAGCATCAGTAGACGATGCAAAGTAATACCTTTAATGTTATGTGCTGCCAGTCCAGTTGGAGCAGTGACAACACAAGACAGCGATGACTCAGTCCTTTTCTGCAAATAATATGAAATTGCTTTAATGAGGAAACTTTTTCCAGTTCCTGCTTCTCCACTCACGTACAGTCGGACAGGCTTCAACTACGTACATGAGCACTCTTTCTTCTCATGACTTAATCCATGATCAATTTGGTTGGTAACTTCATCATATATTTTCCTCTGCTCAACGTTGAGTTGTCTTTCCAAATCTTCTAAGTTAACCGCCTCCTCCTGAGCATGTGCCATGGCTCTTTCCACTTCAATCATGGCAGTTGCAGCTTCATTTTCGATAACTGGTCCTCCTAGTGGATCTTGACTCAATGAAACAGAACTCTGACTGTCCTGAGAACTGTCTCTAGCAATCTCGGCTGCAATTGTTGCTTCCTGCTCGATTTCCGCATTCAACATTTCTAGATATTTTGGAAAAACAGGACATTCTATAGTCTCCTTGGCTGCATTGAAAGAGTCTTCGTAACAGAGGAAATCTCCAAGCAGTTCCTCTTCTGCACGCCAAGGCTTGAAAAGTTGCAAAAGAGCTAAATAGAAAAACTCTTTTCTTTCAGGAGATTCGCCACTCAATTTTCGATGATTTACCAATTGGCATTTTCTTTGCTTGACCAGACATCCCTCACTTCCAATTACAGCATAAACGCCTTAATCAATATCTTCTTTGATGTTCCTCTTGAATATGTAATTTTGTAGAACCTCATACAGACAAACATTCTCGAGGTGACTGCTTCTATTTGGATAATATGTATCCAACATGTTGGTCTTCAAAATATCTGTACTGTTTGGCTCCTTCTCCGCCAAATACTCAATTTCCTGTACAGGTTTCAGAACTCGATTACGTGTTGCAGCAAGACCAAGACTCGCCCAAATGATACTCCTAGATTTGGCATAGAGACTTGCTGAAGATAACCGGTCAGAACATTCGTAAGCTCCGATTTCTCGATGCGACAACATCTTCAGACTGAAACTGTACAACTTCTTACTGAGGCTCTTTTCATGGGAAATGTCCTCCCACATATCCTTCAATTCTGTCTTTTCTTTTTTGTGATGTAAGATGTCACATACCGAGCCACAGCCATACAGTTATCAGCCACAAACTGTATATCCATGTTAGCATTTCACATGGACAAAATCACTGGGTTGTAGTCGTTGATGTACTTGGACTCTTCGTTTCTTTTCAAATTGTATGTATTTTTGGGTGATTTCCTTGTCACATTATGTCGCAGCGAAGACATCAAACTGTTCACTCTTCCTTCCTAGAAATCACCGGTCGTGGAAAGGCGAAACGACATTTTGTGTAGAACTTGTCCTTGTTTCTGAATTTACGACGACAGTACTTTCCACAACGATGGCTTTGAAAGCGTAAAACTTGCTCTCTTAGGCTTTTGTCTTCCTTTGTCTTTGGAACAGCACATGTAGAATACTGTTCTATGAAACTCATCACTAAGTCATCCGGATCTGTTCCAAATTTGGGTGCATCTTTGATCCATAGTAGCATATGTATATGAGGAGCACCTCTTGCTTGATACTCCTTTCTCCAGAAGAAATCCAATACCTCTCCAAGAGGTGGATTTTTCTTGTTCATGATGAAAGACATCATAGCTTCAAATCTATGATTGAAGTACCTGCATACATTCACTGGATCCAAAGATCACAGTTCTCCGGGTGTCTTGAATTCGATATTTTCAATGTTTCAATTTGCCTCTCGTAGAAATTCAAGTAAGTCTTCCCAGCCATATTCGGCACAGCTGAGAGTGAGGAACCATGTGGGAGTTCCTAAGTTCCTCAGCATACATTTTAAATCTCCATGTCGACGGTACCAGTACTCATTAGTACCACGCTGACATGCCATGAGATTAATCAGGTGAGAATCCAAAATACTGTCTTGCACATTTATCCATAAAGTCCCTTGCTGAGATATTTTGCATCTGTATACCACTTTTCAAGATGTGGTTCACTGCATATGACAGTCCAGACAGATCGCTTTCAAACAGTAGATGAAACAAATGCATTGACGAAACCTAGGATCTTCTGTATACAATCGTAAAGTCCGGTATTCAGAAGCAGGAATTTGATCAGGTCGCTCATCATATCTTCCTCCTTGACCTGTTGGAAATAGTTGTGGGAAACACCGAGCTTCCAAACTTTCCTCCCAAACACTAATGGGACTCCCTTTGGCTTGTTTCATTTGAAACAACTCAATAGCATTCCCCATGACTTCCTTGGAATGCAAAGGATGAACACTATAATGTTCATATATTTCTTCATTTTTAGAGGCTTCTACTTTCTCAATTTGTCCAGTACACAAATCGCTGTCCTCTTCTTCACTTACTTCCTCTTCTGCAACATATACATTCTTGTAGTACTTATTGTTTTTCTTCAAATACAATGTTGCCTTTTTGACTTTCCTAACATCCACTAAATCTTGCCAGATTTTCTTACTCTTTGTCGGAACCCCATTAACTAAGATAACCAGAGGTTCCTCTTCCACTTTCTCTACTCCAATTGTATTAATGTTTTTCTTCAAATCTAGAGGCAAATAGACAACTCTTCCCTTTAATCCTCACTGTAAATCTGATGGAGGCAATTTCCCTGTCTTTGGCTCCATTCGTACAATAGCCTGAAAGGGATGGACACTTTGAATCAAAATAGATTCATAAGTATTTAAATCCTTCAATTCAGAAGGAATGTCAACCAATTCCAGATTATTATGAACCGCTCTAGCAGGCATCTGGTTTTGATTTAATTTGTTACAACAATAAGTACAGACACGTTGATCCGATCCCAAATCAAAACAATTTTCTACCATCAAGTATGTTGCGAAATCCTTCCATTCACTATTATTTTCCCTTTCAATTTTTGCATATAAATCCACTAACTTAGTCTGATTCTTATAATAAGTGCGTCAACAACACACACAAGTGAAATTAGGCCTCTCACTTGATTTCACCTGAAACGTGGCAATTTCCTTCTGAAAATTATCTGTACTGGAAACCTGTACACTCTCTTCCACATTACCTTCTTCTTCTGGGTCAATTTCAACATTCTTCTCTTTACTTGCAAAGTAACAAAACTCAATTTCTTCACAAATATTCTTCACATCTACTTCAGAACCATGCAAAAGAACAGTGCATAATTGTTTAAGCATAATTGCTGGACTCTTAGCATAATACAACATTCTAACTAATTTCCTCACTTTATTAGGATGCACTGCTAGCATCCTGAAATGATGAAAAATACTCTGGCATACTCTCCTGGATAGACAAGCCAGTGAATGACCATGCAAACCTGTCACTTCTCTCACTCTGCAAGGATCTAATTCTTGCAACAACTTTTCTTATTAAATGTCCGTACAAAATCACAAAGCAAATTGATGGAATCCTGTCACACACTGCAAATACTACTACACTTCCAGGTGTACACTGGTCCCTTAGGACGTCTTCCTAAAACCTCATTACCTAACACCTCTTCTGCCTCTGTTGACACAAGTTTTTCTTTTTCAACCGGACAGCCATCTTTCACCCCATATGCTCGACCACTGGTGTCAACTGCATGCACCAAATCATTATCCTGGAAATAACTCTCCTCATTAAAAAATGCCTCAACTCTTGAACTATGCATCCATTCTCCTGAAAAAAACTTCACAAAAATTACTACGATTAACTGTTCTCTTCCATCTACTATTTGTTTTGAAATCATAAATTACCTTGTTTAGTTTCCTAATTCAATTGATTATCAAAATAAATAACTTTCGCTTAATTTCGAATGCCTGATCAATAATTTTCTCAATGTTTCTCTTTCTCTTATAAAAAGCCACTTTCTGTTGACCTTTCTTAATATTTTTTAACAAATTGCCAATTATCCTGTTGCGGAACATTCGTCTATGAATGTCCCTAAACTGATTTTTCCTTCTACTACCATGCACAGAGTTATCTCCTGCTCTAGCAGTAACATTTTTGAGTGGCCTTTCCTTTCCGTTTAAATTGGCTCTCTTTTTCTGGACTAAAACATGTTCTGTAGTAATACTGTTTTTTCTGTAAATGTTTTTTAGGAAAGATTTCATTCTCTTACCCGGACCTTTTTTGGTGACTTGACAAGTTTTTATTGTAGAGGACTGCTGCAAGCATGTAGTAAGCTGCTGTGTTTGATGTTTTGTAGCCTTTTTCCTTCTTTGCTTCGAAGGCATTCTGTAATTTTGAAATGATCTGCAGTTGAATCTGTGGTAAAATATAATAAAAAATGTTATTAACCACTATTACCAAACAGTAAATCAATACAGTCGTCAAAAAATTAACACACTACTTTTCAATTCTACATACAATAATTTTTAGTGCATTGGCAAACTTAAAACTCACAAATAGTAGCAAAGAAATGGAATGCTTCTACATTTGACCTTTGCTCTTTTATATGTCAATCTGAACTAATTTTATTAGCATATTTCACTATTTTATTAAAGACACTTCACACAAGCTGTTTTTGAAGTTGTATTTAATTTTAAATAAACGGTTAACATGGTTACTTTTCATTTCCAGTAACTTTTAAAAATAAGTCTTTACAGTTCCATAGGCTCGAGCAGGTCAGCTTCCCACCCTATGTCATACAATTCTGACAAATCGGCATCCTCATCATATTCTTCATCATCCACAGGATTTAAATCATCCAAGGGATCTACTTCCACTGATGTTTCAATGAAAGTTCAATGATAAGATCGAGATCAACAGATTGCTCATTATCACTCATGCTTGATGTTGTCGTTATCTTTAAAGAAAGAGAACAACAATGAGATGGTGCAGAGTAAGAGACAAATCTCAGAGACTATAATAGTAAAATTGTTTAACAAGAGTAACATTTTGCAGATATTATTTAACCATGTCCAGCGATGCTGAGGAGGTGAGGCCTATGTCTAAGTTTTCAGTGAACAGGACTCATCTCTTCTTAACCTTGGATAAGCCTCACCAACTCTGTGTCCCCTGCTCATACTTAAATGTAATGGGGCAGATTTATGTTAACTGGCGCATCCCCAGGGATGCACCAGTTAACGTGCGCTTCTGCTCTGCCACCCATGATGTGCCGCATTTACAATGTGGAGCACCATTGAGCAAAAACAGCACAGATGCGTCACGCATCTGTGCCGCAAAAGCGGCACATTGCAGGAATCACGTTGTAAGCGCGACATGTCTACTGCAATGCACAGGGGCAAGCCACACATTGCATGGTGCATCACTCCTTATGCCTGTTTCAAACAGGCGTAAGGATTTGATTCAGCAATGCCATAAAGCTGACTCAGTGAAATCTTCTAAATTTCACTGTGTTAGTTTTACAGGGCTTTCATGCAAATGAATGCCCACCCTGCAACAAAACGCCCACATAAAACCTGACGCAGGTTTCATGTGGCACAGGACTTTACACCATGACACATCTGCCTAGATGCATCAAGTTGTAAATATGTCGCAACATAGCGCATCTTTTGCGCCGCCGCTGCGTCACAAAAGTGACGCACAGCGGCGCAAAAGAGGCACACGGCCATCATAAATATGCCCCAAACATTTTAAATGATTGGTTCAGGATGCCGATAAGGTGTGGCCTATCCAGGGGTTTGTTTGAGGTGAGGCTTACTCAGGGTTACAGATGAAATTTAGGCTTGTTGAAGAGTACAGAGGAGATAGTACATGTGCAGGCCTACCAATGAAGTGAGTCATGTCCACTGCACTCTTGAACAAAGGCCAGACCTCCTCTGTCTCCCTGGACAGGCCTAAACCTGATCTGCACAATGTGATTCGTAATGTTAGGAAACACAGGTGATGTAATTGAAAAACATGCAATTTGTTTTGCTCATTTCACAATCACATCACCTGTGTTTCCTTTGCTTAGGTATCTCATTGTGCAGATGTAGTCTAGCATATGAAAGAGTACGTAGAAGGTGAGCACTGTATGCAACAACTTTGACACTTACAGAAACCTCAGCTTCTCCATGCCCCCTACACAGTCCTAAATGTATACAGTTTAAACTGACGGTATCTTGTTGCAGATGAAGTGAGGCCTATCTTGCAACATGGTGCATCTTTTGCACCACTGCTGCGTCACAAAAGTGACGCAACAGCGGCACAAAAGAGATGCACGGCCATCATAAATCTTCCCCTAACATTTTAAATGCATGATTCAGGATGCCGATAAGGTGTGGCCTATATAGATGTTTGTTTGAGGTGAGGCCTACTCAGGGTTACAGGTGAAATTTAGGCTTGTTGAAGAGTACAGAGGAGATAGTACATGTGCAGGCCTACCAATTAAGTGAGTCATGTCCACTGCACTCTTGAACAAAGTCCAGACCTCCTCTGTCTCCCTGGACAGGCCTAAACCTCATCTGCACAATGTGATTCGTAATGTTAGGAAACACAGGTGATGTAATTGAAAAACGTGCAATTTGTTTTGCTCATTTCACAATCACATCACCTGTGTTTCCTTTGCTTAGGTATCTCATTGTGCAGATGTAGTCTAGCATATGAAAGAGTACGTAGAAGGTGAGCACTGTATGCAACAACTTTGACACTTACAGAAACCTCAGCTTCTCCATGCCCCCTACACTGTCCTAAATGTATACAGTTTAAACTGACGGTATCTTGTTGCAGATGAAGTGAGGCCTATCTTGCAACATGGTGCATCTTTTGCACCACTGCTGCATCACAAAAGTGACGCAACAGCGGCGCAAAAGAGGCGCACGGCCATCATAAATCTGCCCCTAACATTTTAAATGATTGATTCAGGATGACGATAAGGTGTGGCCTATTCAGAGGTTTGTTTGAGGTGAGGCCTACTCAGGGTTGCTGATGAAATTTAGGCTTATTGAAGAGTACAGAGGAGATAATACATGTGCAGGCCTACCAATGAAGTGAGTCATGTACACTGCACTCTTGAACAAAGGCCAGACCTCCTCTGTCTCCCTGGACAGGCCTAAACCTGATCTGCACAATGTGATTCGTAATGTTAGGAAATACAGGTGATGTAATTGAAAAACGTGCAATTTTTTTTGCTCATTTCACAATCACATCACCTGTGTTTCCTTTGCTTAGGTATCTCATTGTGCAGATGTAGTCTAGCATATGAAAGAGTACGTAGAAGGTGAGCACTGTATGCAACAACTTTCACACTTACACAAACCTCAGCTTCTCCATGCCCCCTACACAGTCCTAAACGTATACAGTTTAAACTGACGGTATCTTGTTGCAGATGAAGTGAGGCCTATCTTGCAACATGGTGCATCTTTTGCACCACTGCTGCGTCACAAACGTGACGCAACAGCGGCGCAAAAGAGATGCACGGCCATCATAAATCTGCCCCTAACATTTTAAATGAATGATTCAGGATGTCGATAAGGTGTGGCCTATATAGAGTTTTGTTTGAGGTGAGGCCTACTCAGGGTTACAGATGAAATTTAGGCTTGTTGAAGAGTACAGAAGAGATAGTACATGTGCAGGCCTACCAATTAAGTGAGTCATGTCCACTGCACTCTTGAACAAAGGCCAGACCTCCTCTGTCTCCCTGGACAGGCCTAAACCTCATCTGCACAATGTGATTTGTAATGTTAGGAAACACAGGTGATGTAATTGAAAAACGTGCAATTTCTTTTGCTCAATTCACAATCACATCACCTGTGTTTCCTTTGCTTAGGTATCTTATTGTGCAGATGTAGTCTAGCATATGAAAGAGTACGTAGAAGGTGAGCACTGTATGCAACAACTTTGACACTTACAGAAACCTCTGCTTCTCCAAGCCCCCTACACTGTCCTAAATGTATACAGTTTAAACTGACGGTATCTTGTTGCAGATGAAGTGAGGCCTATCTTGCAACATGGTGCATCTTTTGCACCACTGCTGCGTCACAAAAGTGACGCAACAGCGGCGCAAAAGAGGCGCACAGCCATCATAAATCTGCCCCTAACATTTTAAATGATTGAATCAGGATGACGATAAGGTGTGGCCTATCAGAGGTTTGTTTGAGGTGTGGCCTACTCAGGGTTGCAGATGAAATTTAGGCTTATTGAAGAGTACAGAGGAGATAATACATGTGCAGGCCTACCAATGAAGTGAGTCATGTCCACTGCACTCTTGAACAAAGGCCAGACCTCCTCTGTCTCCCTGGACAAGCGTAAACCTCATCTGCACAATGTGATTCGCAATGTTAGGAAACACAGGTGATGTAATTAAAAAACGTGCAAATATTTTTGCTCATTTCACAATCACATCACCTGTGTTTCCTCAGCTTAGGTATCTCATTGTGCAGATGTAGTGTAGCATATCTAAGAGTACGCAGAAGATGAGGACTGTATGCAACAGAGCAATGTACATTACTCACCTCCCTTGACACTTACAGAAGCCTCAGTTTCTCCATGCCTCCTACACAGTTCTAAATGTATATCTTTATCATCATAGTGACTATGAAACTCTTGCAGAACATATTGTGAAACCTTAATGACTGCAAGAAACGTGTTTTTAAACCGGCAAACAAGGAAAATTATTCTCACATATTCATGGTGGAAAGTGAAATATTTATTTAAAGAAGCAGACACCAATATGACCTTGTCATAAATGTGAAAAGCATATCTTTTTTTAAAAAAAACGATTTTCTGGTCATAATTTGAAAACACAACACAGGTCCTATGTAGAAGCACACCCTGTCAGTACTTAAATTTGCCAAGCACACATGGGGGCGTATTTACAAGGACCTTGCACCACGGGGAAATGACTTAAATTAAAATGGGGAAAATAACATCAAACTGACTCAAAGGCCTTCTAAATATGCCCCAGGCAGCCTATGAAACTCTAGTAGTACATATCAAGAAACCTAATTGACTTCAAAAAACTTTTTAAACACATCAAAAAAACAAATTATTTTCCCACATTCATGAGAAAGTGACTTAAAATGCCCTAACACACCTGAAAGCGTATTTTTAAGGCCCTTGCACCATTTTTGTGTCACTTTTAACATGGCTATGTAACTCAAAGAAACAAAGTCTAAATTTGCCAAGCACACATGGGGGCGTATTTACAAGGACTTTGCACCACGGGGAAATGTCTTAAATTAAAATGGGGAAAATAACATCAAAGTGACTCAAAGGCCTTGTACATATGCCCCAAGCAGCCTATGAAACTCTAGCAGTACAAACCTAATTGATTTCAAAAAACGTTTTTAAACACATCAAGTAAATCCCTTATTTACCCACATTCATGGGGAAGTGAATGAATGAATGAATGAATGAATGAATGAATGAAATTGTGTCTTATATCGCGCTAACTTAGCCCAATGGGCGTCAAGGCGCCTAAAATAAAGGAACAATCCAGGTCAGACAGCAATATCTCATTGGTAGGCTCTGATGAAGTACCAAGTTTTAAGGGCCTTTTTAAACAGGTCAATGGAGGGAAGGGTTTTGATCTCCACCGGAAGGGAGTTCCAAAGCTGAGGAGCGGCAACAGAAAAAGCTCTCGCTCCCCATCTGGTCAGCCTAGCGCGGGGCACTACCAATTGGTGTAGCCCGGCCGATCGTAGGCATCTCGTGGGTACATAGCGGGTAAGCAGGGTACCAAGTGCGTCCGCAGGGCCAGCCGCAAGTGCTCTATATGTGAGACATAGGAGCTTAAAGGAGATTCTAAACTGGACGGGGAGCCAGTGAAGATCTCTCCTAGCAGTGGTGGCAGATGATGCTATGGGAAGGGCCAGGACGAAGCGCGCTGTGGCGTTCAGTACAGTTTGCAGTCGATGGATAAGGCCCTTGTTGGACTCCACATAGAGAGAGTTACAATAATCAAGCCTGGAGCCAAGAAGAGCAATCGCAATCTGTTTGCGCGCTTGGCAGGAGAGATAGACTTAAAATGCCCTAACACACGTGAAAGCGTATTTTTAAGGCCCTTCCACCACTTTTGCGTCACTTTTAACATGGCTATGAAACTCAAAGAAACTAAATCTATTTGTAAAACACTTGAGACAAAGCAACATTTTAAATACACAACTTTCTTCATACATTTATCCCTAAAGCATACTATTCTCTATCTAAATTAAATGAATCTTTTCTCACCTTAGCAAATACTTTTTGAGTTTCAAAACAGTCTCAGACACACACCAATTTTTCTTTAGCAGAGCAAAGGGTATGCACTCCAGAGGCTACAACCAACAATGGCATAGAAATGCTGTAATTCATCACACATATCTCTCATGTCACCCAATCAAAACTCTTCCCTCACTTTTTTCAAATCAACACCCTTCCCCCCTCTGCCCTTTCTGCCTTTTTTCCATAGCAACCACCTCCTGAAAGACCTCTCATGTTTACAAGTTCACACAACAATGTTTCAATTGAACTCTGAACTCTCAGTACACCTGTGTATCCAGTGCAATCTTTCATAAAATGATTTTTTCTTGACCATTCAAATTACATCTTTCAAAGAACTCATCCATGCACCCTAACTTTCTGTTTTCAGCAATCAAAATCCACCAATCACTGCTACTGATTCATTAGCACAGAAAATCCACAGTTTTTTCATTACATACTCCTACTGTTTCAACTGCCATTTCATTACCACACTTCATCTGACTGCAGCAGAACCTCCTCTCACCATGTTTTTGTCTGGATTGTTGGACATAGTTACATCCACTGGGCTCAAAGGTATGCTGATAACAGAAATTTACACAACCTCAATTTACAAAATGTGGAAATCAACTGGATTGGCCACAGAGGATTAAGATGTCACCAATTGATACCATTGGTGAAAACCTTTTTGCATTTGCCAAAACCTGACCTGTTAATTGTGCACTGTGGAGGAAATGACTTGGGCACTTTGACTGGGGTAGGTCTGGAAATGCTTTTAAAGGACACCTTTGAGCAATTGATGGCACTTTTTCCTCAAACTGCCTTGGTATATTCAAATATATGCCAAAGACAGAAATGGAGGTGGTCAAACGAATTTTGTCTACAAATTGAGAAATCGAGGAAGCATATAAATAAGTCTGTTTCAGTTTACATGAGAGACCATGGAATGGGCTCGATCTACAACAATAACTTGTGTTACTACATGCAAGATATCTACAGAGAAGATGGAGTTCACTTCTCAGATGAGGGGAACAGAGTTTTCATCCTGAATTTAAGACTATGTATTGGTACCTACTTATAAGTACCTAAATCTACCACAGACCCAAAAGCTCTTCTCAGAGCTACCCTAACTATGATCACTATAAACAAATTTTAAATGTAACTTTTTTTTTACTAATTTTCACAATTTACGCTTTCCGGAGCGCTACCCGGTACGCGCACCGGACGCTAACCGCGCGAAAATTTGAAAAAAAATGTTTTTTTTTCGCACATATGGGCCTCCTCAGCCACCCTCAGAAAACCTAGGGGGTCAGGATACGTCTACCGTGCCCCCTTCTACCCATTCTGAACATTATTTGCCCTCCATCTTGTATCTCAATTCTATCGAAACACAAAATGGAGGACTCCCGTAACGCTGCCGGTTCGCGTACCGGGGCGCGCACCGGGAAGCGCTCGCTGAAAAAAGGTGGGAAAGTAATTCACAGAAAAACCACTGGAGACACTTTCACCAAATATAGATTAGCTCATACTACATACCAATCCCTACCATTTTCACAAATTTGATTGGAATTCCATTTAGTCATTTAGCCTGTAGACCTCTCTAAATACCCTGAGGTAAATTACTTCACAAAAAACATCTGAAGTGTTGGAATTGACAACCAATTAAAATGTTACTTTCATTTTCTACTTTTTTTACCTGACATTTGATTGGTTATGTACCTGAATATATATAAAGAAAGAGAGAGAAACACAGCCATTTTGACTACTACTTCCTGAAGTACATTGCAAGAGCATTTTCACTGACAACTTAAACTTTTTTTAAAAGGTAAGATGTTATTTTGAAAACTGAAGTATATTGTGCACTTTAAGTTAATATGGAAAACTTTTTCTGATAGTTATATACTATCCCTCTGTAATAGTTATAGATTTAGATAGACTTCTCTGTTATAGTTGTGGATGGATTTAGGCTTGTCTTGTATAATTATGAATTTACTTAGGTTTCATCACATATACTTTTTATATTTCTACTTCCAGTCTGATACCATACACTGCCCAAAGATAAATTCACTGTTAAAAACTACCTATCTAAAATTAATCCCAACAGTGCCCTATCTCTACTGATATATATTTTTTTTAATGCAAATTTCAGGCAAAATGGAAGGAGAACAAAAAGTGTCATTTGAAATTGTCCTTGCAGAGACCAATCAAGAAAACATTGAACCAAATGACATTGAATTCATGGATGAATCACGGGACCATGAACTACTACAATGTGTACAATCTGTAGATTTCCTCCTTCAAAATGAGGACATTTCAGACACTCATATGTTGCAAGTTATGTTCACTCAAAATAAGGACATTTTGGGCACTCAAATGTTGGAAGTTATGTTCACTGAAAATGGCGACATTTCGGACAGTCAAATGTTAGACGTTCTATTAAATTTTGAAAAACAATCACAAAAATAAATTTATATTTAATAATCAAATAAAAAAAACAAAAAAAAACAACAAGTCAGGGTCAGGGAGGATCTACTATGCCCCCTTATGGTCATTTCCCCCTTTGTTTTGGCCTCCTCTTGTCTCTCGATCCTACCGAGAGACAAGATGGTGGCCGCTCCGGACTGTTTAGAATGTTGACAGACACCGGAGAGCCAATCAGCTTCGCTTCGCGAAGTTCCGTTACGCGTCAGGTACGCGAACCGGGGCACTAACCGGAGCGCTGTTACAGATATATATATTTTTTGAACGTTAATTTCTCAAAATCCACTAGAGCACATATATTGAGACCTAGCAAAGGCACATCGGGCAAACAATATCTAAAATTTTGCCGAGTTTCATATAAATCCATTCAGACGTTCGACCTAAAAGTGAGTCCAACCGCCCTATGGAAAAATGAATGGGAAAAACGCCTTTTGGGACCCCCCTTTTTTCTCAGCCCCCCCTTGACGAAACCCCCCCCAAATTTTCAGGGGCTGCTCAGAAACAAAATGTGCCATTTTCCTGAACATTTCAGCCAATTCCGTCCACGAACGCCAAAGTTATTAGACATAGAATTTTCAAAAATCCCATAGAGAAAAAATCCTAACTATATATACCTACTGGCGACCGCCAGTAGGTTATATATATATATATATATATATATATATGCAGGCTCCAAAGTCTTTCTCTCCATTCTGAGAAAAAACAAACAGCACTCCCGGGCACAGTTGCAAGAAAAGTGGGTTTAATTACGCCTTCGACAGACGCGTTTCAGGAGAAAACTCCCTTCTTCCGTGTCAAACACCCGCGCAATGCGCGCCATCATTTTTAAAAGACAATGATTGACGGTCACAAGACACAAATGAGAGACACGCTCACTAAGGATATGCGTGGGCGCCATCTTGTAACTGCTAAAATGCATTACAAAAATATACAATTCGTATAATATTATCACGTTTAAGTTGCGCATCAATATTGCATCTTAAGCATTGTAAAACATATCGTTTTAGTCTATGTTATCTTGCCGTGGGTCGGCAAAGCAACCCTGCCGGGTTGCTAAGTCCCATCATTATCGTTGTCAATAAAAAAATATGTTTTTAACATTACAGAGTTCCACTCTTAAACACACAACCTATGCAAACAAGATCTCTTATATATACATCAATTAGTTATTTCATTTCCTGGGATAAATATCCCTTTCGGCAGATCCCTGCCAAAATGAGTAAAATAGATTTTCACAAATTCATCTGACACTTCATATTTCAAAAACATTACATCACAGCATTCATTGTTAGTTTTACAGGTCATAAGTGTACGGACAACTCCTCACCACTATTAAGCCCATCAGGTGCCTTAGTTTGCATGTCTACTATATATCTAGACTCCAGTCTCCTGAGCTTTAATAACCTATCACCCCCTCTGGGTGTCTCAGGTACTTGATCTAGACAGAAGTATTGGAGGAGATTTCTATCACTCTGATGTTTGATTGCAAAGTGTCTCGCAACCGGGTATGTAAAATCCTTTTTGGCTATTGCCCGCATGTGCTCCAGTATCCTCAATTTTACGGGATTGATGGTGCTCCCTACGTAGTTTAGTTTGCACGGGCATCTCAAACAATATACCGCATAATTGGTGTGACAGGACAGGAATTTGGTTATTCTTCTGCCTTCCGTCACTCCATTGACCTGGTATGTGAGGACTCTCCTACTGTGAGCACAAGCTTTGCATTTCCCGCAAGGAAAGAAGCCTTTGGCTTCATGTAAGGTACCTTTGGTCGTGATTATAGGGTCCATATGACTATGTACCAATTGGTCCCGTATGGACCTAGCTTTTTAAAATGTTATTAGGGGCCTCTGAGGTATGTCTGGACCAATGATATGGTCCGTCTTCAGGACATGCCAATGTTTATTTATCACCGATCTAAGCCAGCCAGCATCCTGTGAGAATGTAGTTATCATTCTAAACTTCTCCTGATCATTTGAGGTTTTCACCTTCTTCTCAAACAGTTTGTCCCTGGCCAGCCGATCTACTCTCTGCAAGGCATTGTCCAAGAGTTCCACCCTATACCCTCTGGCTATGAACCTCTTTTTGCTCTCATCTGCCGCCTGTTGAAAATCACTGTCTAAAAATTCCCCGTACGGGATACTTCTGATAAGACTCTTAGGATGACTGCTGGAAGCATGCAACGTGCTGTTGCCCGCCGTGAGCTTTCTATACAATGATGTTTTTATAGTACCGTCTGCAATCTCCACCTTCAGATCAAGATAACTCGCTGCCACCGAGCTTACCTGTCCCGTGAATATCAGATTACGGACATTGTCATTCAGCACAGATATATAACTTTCTGCCTCAGTGACTGACCCATCCCAAATCAGGAACAGGTCGTCTATATACCTGTACCATGAAACGATCTTTTCAGACCACCTTGCATTCTGTGGGGCCCAGGCTACCTGCTCCTCCCACCAGCCCACGAATAAATTCACGTAGCTGGGGGCGAAGCAGGAGCCCATCGCCGACCCTGAGATCTGTCTAAACATCCTTTCCTCAAACAAGAAGATATTATTCAACAGACAGAAATCAATTAATTCCAACAGCATCTGATTGTGTATAGCATGCTTCAATGTTTTTTTTCCCAAGAAATATTCAACTGCTCGAAGACCTAATGTACGGTCTATGCATGTGTATAGACTGGTGATGTCAAGAGTTATAAAGCAGTATGATGATTGCCATTTTATTTGTTCAACATGTTCAATGAAATCAGCAGTGTCTCTGATGTACGATTTCAATGTGAGGACTGAGTCAAACAAGAAAAAATCTAGGAATTTGGATAGACTTTCAGTTAACCCCCCCATTGAAGAGACTATGGGTCGCCCCATAGTGGGCCTTGACAGCGCAGAGCCAAAGGAATCCTGGCAGGAAAGAGGCCGAGCATGGTTGCTGCGCCTCTTTATAACATAGGGGTCGCCCCCATCTCCCAGGTGACCCCTCCCTATTGGCTGCTTGCGTAGGAGGAGGCTCAGGGAGGGGAGATGCGCAAAGGGCTCTGCTCGCCCGTCGTATGGGACTAGAGCGCTGCCCGCTCATGCTCCCCTGGCGTGTCGCGCGTTCAGCGGCAGTTTTCGGTTTCCTAACGTCCACCTTCTGGCTTCCATAATACTGTTCTTCCTCTAGGCCCATTAAGGCAGTCTGACCTGGTACTCTGCACTGAAGCGTGATGTGAGGAGAGGAGGCTAGAGCCCACTTGCAGTCATCTGTCGGCCGTGTGATCCCCTAGGTAGGGACAGGACTACGCTGTGGCGTGTCACATACCTGCCCACTCTGGAAACTTGTGCATCCTAACTCGGCTAACTGCAACAACCATACATCCTCCACCACACCCCCGCAGCAATCCAACCAGCTCATTGGTACCAAGTGAGATGGGCATTTGAGGTATTTTCATTCCATCTGCAGCTGAACTAGTAAAGGGTTTGCCCCTTGTGTTGCTGTTGGCACCAGTGCACAGTACAGGGTAAAATGGGCATGGTATTTGTGAATTCGTTTTAATATAGCCAGTGGGTAGCTAATGATATTAAGTGCAGATGGTATTATGTTGATGCCACTTCCACTTTTGATGTTTGCCCATACAAGGAGGGCTGGTTTACAAGTGACTGCTGTATGTTCTGTTGCGTGCGTGGTATCCTTGAGTGAGCAACTAATGCATTTGTAGTGTTATTCATAATGTACTGCTCTCATGTAGGTGTTTTAAACTCTTAAACGATCCAAAACCACCTCTGCCACCCACCATGGTCTTGCTGCTCCATCCAGGGGCCCACCTTGTTGAAAGACTAAGGAGCAGTAGGGCGTCCTTTGCAAAATATTTTAAACTGTGCATTTTAATTGATAAACTTTCCATCCGTCTTTCAAGCAAACATGTATTCCTGAATCAGACTGCATGACTCAGTGTGTAGTAATTGTATATATGTTCAATCCTTAGTGGCACAGCATCTCGTATAGTGTGCTGCATGGCTAAACACTAACAAGGTTCCAAAAACGAGACCTATTGGCTATGCCAATGCTTGTTTTATTGAGTCTCCCGAACTGTGGGGCAATGTGCTCACTAACGTTTTTAACATAATAGCCAAAGTGGGCCTACCTGAGTCATGGCATAAAGCGATTTTAATACCTATTTATAAAAAGGGAGATGTCTGATCCCAAAAACTATAGGCCAATCTCCCTCCTTAATCACATGGTGAAACTTATGGGCATAGTATTCTTTAATAGACTAGAGGCATGGGCATCGACTAATAAAGTTCTGATCCTGTCCCAATACTGCTTTAAAAAGGGCAAGGGCACACAGGATCAATGTTTCAACCTGAGCCTGCTTATAGCTAAGTACACCCAAGCCAAACAAGGTAATTTATACCTGGCTTTCGTGGATCTAACCGCAGCCTTTGACTGTGTTGGGCTGTCTCACCTTTAGAGGATCATTAAGAAAATGGAGGTAGACCAAGTAATAATTACATTTATTACGCAGCTGTACTTGAGGGCTGCAGTCTGTGACCCTTATGGACAACAGGGGGAGTGTACCAGATGGTTTTCAATAACTAGGGGGGGGTGCCAAGGGTGTGTCCTCCACCCTTTTTTGTTCTTCTTATACACCAATGGAGTAGAGGCATAACTGTTGGAATCAACCTTGGACATCCCTTATAATGAATAAGAAGCGTGTCTCAATATTACTTTACGCAGACGATGCAGTTTTAATTGCATGCATGGGAATTGCTAGACACCTCTGTAAATTTTATGGATAGTTTGGACTTGCAAACGTATGAGGCTAAGTCCTTGATATTAGTTGCAGGCTGTAAGGTCAAGAACCATCCATCTTTCTTTATTTCTGATCGTAAAGTGGTGCAGACGAAGTTGTTCTCGTATATACGGGTGACTTTTGATCACATGTTATCATGGACTAATATGGTGTCAAACAGAGAGATTATGCTAGAAAAAAGCATATATGCAATGTATTTGTTTATCAAAAAGCTGGATTCGAAACAGATAAAGATGGTTAAAAACGTATATGGGGCAAAAAAAATCTCAGTGGCTTCCTGTGGAGCTGGAGTATGGGGTTTTATTATTCCAATGGCAATACAATTAATTGAAGACATTTTTTAGGAAAAATTGACTGGCCTCTCCAATAGTTGCTCTAATTTTAATGTACATTGTGAGTTGAATATCCCCTATATAACTGACCAGATAAATGTAGCACCAATTCTCCTATGGCACTCCATATGGAGAAGAAATTCAGTTAACCTCACCCAATAGTTTATCACGGACTGTCTTCCCCTAGAACGTGCACAGAGGATCGCGTGGATCACGTACATGAAAAATATCCTATACATAATGGATTTGGGGACTCTGTTTGAAAACACAGAAAAATGCTTGATCATATCCAAAAAAGCTTTAAATGTGTGCTTTTTTAAACATACTGCCGAAATTAGGCTCACCACTCATATTAATAAAGTTACGGTTCGGGCGTATGTTGAGGGCCCAATGCTTGGTGAAGGGGAACTATCTTATTTGTCATTTGTAACAAACTCCGGCTATAGATTCATTTTAATCAGGTTTCACCTAAACCTCATCCCATGTTTGCTGGGCTTCTCCACCGGCATCTTTACTACTCAAGATCTGCTGTGTTGACCATGTGTTGGTGCCTCGCCCCATTCTTACTTGCACATTTTCTTTTCTTGTAAGTTTGTTACTGAATACCGCAAAATATTTTTCAATCATGCGCAAGTACAATTTTAGGCAACGCCGTCCGGAGTTGTATCTTTTACAATTGCTGCCTGATCCTTTAATCTCCTTCTATGTTGCCTCCTTTTTATGTCTTTCGCTAAAAAAACAGGAAATTGCACACTTGTTGATATGAACTGCATTTTAAAGTTACAATTATGTTTTTATGGTGCCTTACTGCACATATCGGTCATGTATATATGAACATTTATGATTAATTTGCATTAATCTAAAAAAGTAATTTTGAATTCAATTGAATTGAATTGACTCAGGATGAGTAATATTTACTATTCCCACTCAAGTCACTGCAACAGTAGAGAAACTGTGAGAGTGTAGAGGGGTAAATTTGACTATTTTCACTCCAGTCAGTGAAACAGTAGGGAAACTGTTGGATTGTGGAGGGATAACATTTACTATTCCCACTCCAGTGAGTGCAGCAGGAGGGAAAGTGTTGGATTGTGGAGGGGTAAAATGTACTATTCCCACTCCAGTCAGTGCAACAGTAGGGGAAGTGTTGGATAACGGAAGGGGTAAAATTAACTTTTTACCACTCCAGTCAATACTAAACGTGGTCATTGTTAGATTTTGGAGGGGTCAAATCTACTATTCCCTCGTCAGTCAGTTCAACAGTAGGGAAAGTGTTGGGTTGCAGAGGAGTTACATTTACTAATGCCACTCCAGTCAGTACAACAGTAAGTAAATTGTTGGATTTTGGAGGGGTAAAATGTACTATTCCCACTCCAGTCAGTGTAAGATTACAGAAAGTGTTGGATTGCATAGTGGTAAATTCTGCACTCTTTGCAAGATTAGAAAAAGACTAATTCCCATCAAGAAAATGAAATATTTCAAAACTATACACTTTTTTATTTACAAATTTTAAATATAAAAAATCGATATATTTGTTTTTATATAAAAATGACATATTAATTATAATGTTTAATACATATCATAAGTTAATACAAATAGTATTAGACTTAAAACTCTAAATAATATTCTCAAAATAATAACATCCAGAAAATCAAATGTTACTTGCAATTGAAAAGCATAACACAATTAACACATACAATAAATAAAATAACATAGTTTAAAAAATAACTAATTTTATATTTGTTATAACTTAAATAACTTTCTACCCTATATCTCGATGAACTACACTACACACATCTTTGATTTCTTTTTTAAATGATAATACTTACACATTTTACATAACTAATTATCAATTAAAATATTCACAATAATTAACTAATTTTAAACTAATTACCTTTAATTACGTTCCCAAGCTATGGCCATACAAAAACAACACAGACGTAATATTTAAATGTAAAAAAATGTAGTTACATATTTACATAATTAATTATCTATTAAACAATTAATAAAAATATTTAGCTAATAATAAAATAAATGTACTTGATTATCTTCCCACTCTTTATACCTACAAATGCAACAACTCACATCTAATATATCACTTAAACAATATCTTAATCACACAATTTACATAATTAAATTATCAATTAAATACTTTTAAATTATCATTAATTATTCATTAATATACTTAACTTCCTACACACTCTTTACCCATACAGAAACAATACACACACCAACATATATATATATATATATATATATATATATATATATATATATATATATATATATATATATATATATATATATATATATATATATATATATATCTGACAAAGAAATGCGCCAGAGCCCGGATCCGGATATAACAGCTTTTATTTCAATCAGCGCAGGCTGCCTCAGGCACGATGCACCTGACGCGATTCAGCAAATAGCCATCAGTTATGTGATTTTTTACGAACACTAATCACACCTGGGACACAGCACTTCACGATGCTCAAACCTTTGATAAAAGCTATTTGCTGAAACGCGTCAGGTGCATCGTGCCTGAGGCTGCCTGCGCTGATTGAAATAAAAGCTGTTATATCCGGATCCGGGCTCTGGCGCATTTCTTTGTCAGATGTTAATTGGCGGGAAGCGCTGTCTCCCGTCTTAGTCAGAGCCGCCCTGCATGGGTCGAAGGTCCCCGACGACAGCATCTTTTTGGAACATTATTGATGGGGGACATGACTTGCCCATCCTGCTGCAAGCTTTGAGGATTTCCGGGCGATTTTTGCAGTACTGGATGGGAAAGGGAGCCGAGGGAGATGACTCTCTGCTTGGCAGGCTCCGGACAAAGCGCTTATGGACATTTGTGTGGCAACAATTCAGACTTTTATGCACCAGCTTTCTGTCCTGCCATACTTACCTGCAACAGCATGTCTGGTTGGTATGTGGTGAAACTTCATTGAGATTACACAGGCATTCCACAGCGGCCCAAGATGAATTATGGGAAATGTAGTATGGGAGCCATCAGTTATGTGATTTTTTACGAACATTAATCACACCTGGTGTGAGAAGTTGGCCTGATGTGCAGTGTTCACTATTCTAGTGATCACTATATATCAGTCCAAACAACCCTTATTGATGATTGGTTGTAAGTCAACCTTATAGACCAGCTATCCTAGTAGCATGGATACGAGCAGTCTAAGGCTAAGACTCTAGAGGGCGTGTTAAGCCAGCTGTTTTACCATCACATTACCCCTTGAACACCCAGTGAAAGGACACCACTCAAGTGTTATGAAAATAAACAATGTATTTATTAGAATCACAACAACCCTGTACTCTTTATGAGGACAGGGTGCTAAGCACACAACAAAACTCTTACGAAAATACTTAAGTTAGCACAGTATTTACAAATGCCCGAGGGGCACGAAAAACCATATACTTTAAAAGTGGAATGCGAAATTACTAGCAGGTAAGTACAGTACTAATAGGCTTTGGAATCGCTAGGACTTGACTAGGGAATCGTTAGATTACTTCTAGGAGACCTAGGGGACTCGGGTGCAGAGTGTGCACTCTCACGCGGGATGCGGGACAAAGTCTATGGAAGCTAGTAACGCTAAAGTTAGTGTTCACGGGCGAACCCGACCTGGTAGGGAGAAAACGACAGTGGATCCTGACCCTTGGATAGTGAGGCTATGCTGGGGCACCGAAATGCCGAAGTTACCTAGCCCAGGGGCTGCAGCTGCATAGGTCTCAAAAGACGTCGGGAATCCTCGTTGCCGGACCAGGAGCCTGGAAGAAAGATGCTGGCAGGCGACCAGTGAAGATAGTTCGAGTTGATCCAAGCCTGGATCTGGAAGATGGATGACACCTGAAAGCAGAGGGGACCAAGTTCGTGACTACTAGCCAGTAGTCAGTGGGCACCAGGAGGGCACCGGATGGCAGTCACCTCGACTAGGTGAGTGGGCGACGCTGGCTCTGCAGATCTCACGGACCAGGAGGCGTTGTCGGTGACCAGGATGGAGAGGCGAGCTGTCCCACGATGGATGAAGCTGTCAGCGTCGAAGTTACCCAGGATTGGGCAACAAGCCTTGGCTAATTCAAGCCCACGCGGTGGACTCAAAATGGCGTCTTGAGTGGACCAGGAGGGTCCGGGGTGCTCCTCTTCGGAAAGGGAGCAAGGGCCAGTCTGGAGCAACCAGACCAGCAGCAGTGATGTCGTCGGGCGTCGTTCAGAAGGCCACAAGCCAGCGGGCTAGTAGCCAAACAACGCGGTGAGCAGCAAAAAGCAGAAGGGCCCCACGCAGATCGTGGAGATGCTGGGAGGCTGCACTTCGGTGCTGGAGCTGCTCAGGGTCGGGGCTTCTAGGACCCCAAAGCACTCACCAGGAAATTACTCGGCGGGCTTGCTGTGCAGAAGTCGTGCAGTCTTGCAGATGGCCGGTCCCTCGAGGTCTCGTCGCACCCACGGTTCTCAGCTGGGCTGTAGAGGTGGGTAGAGGTCAGAGGTGCCAGGGAAGCCGGTTCTCGTTGAGCTGGGCAGTCGGATTCCGGAGGAAGGACTTGCAGCAGACCGCAGTGTTCTTTAGATGGTGCCTGCGGATGCAGGGTGACTACTCCTTAGTCACAAGGAAGAAATCTTAGGAAGAAGTCTTGAGTTCCTTTCGTGGAAAGTAGTTTCAGGATTCAAAGATGATCTAATTTGGAAGGGGGCCTGCTCTTACCTTTATCTGGGAAAAGGGGGCTGGCACGCGACTAAGTCCTGCCCTATGGGTGGGACCAGGAGGGGGGTGGTTACACCCCTCTCCTTTGGCGGGCTTTCCCCAGGCCAGGGGCTGGAGTGCCCCTGGAACTGGTTTCAGCCGGCCTATGCACAGTGAGCACCGGGGTGCCACTTGCAGTCACCTTCCTCTGTAGCCCTGCCTACCTGGAATACACAAAACCCTGTCTGGGACGGTGCTGGCACCGCCCCTGGCAGGAAACCCTTTGTCCTTGCCTCCTGCTCTGGGAGGACTCCCAGCAGTAGGAGGGCAGACTTGTGTCTCGGTGGCAGCATCCATTTTGTGGATGCTAAGGCTCTGTCTGACTTTAACCGGGGTTAGGGGTTACATATATGTCGTGTCCCTCTAGAAGGGTGGAATGCTAACCCCGTCGCCAGAATTGGCGAGGGGTTAGTATTCCAATTCGTATGACACCTTACTCGACATGTTTTGATAAAGCGATACCAGAGTTGGCATATAACCGCGAGGATTATAATGCACTTAAGAGTATATGGTATGCGATATCATGGAAACGGCTAAGGGATGGATCCCGAAAGCCGCAGACAGGCTCAGCTCATGCCAGAGCACCATCTCACACGATTCCAAGCACTCTGCCTTCAGGATTGTTAAGGCCTGCCATAGGAGTGACTGATAGGAGATCTGTGTGTCCATTTTAGGGTTAGATATAGGTATACTATATCTAAAGCAAAGGGTGAGTACACCACCTTGCCCCAGCTGTCGTGCAGCCAGTTGTGTCAGTTTAGTTAGTCAGCCCTGGGGTGGCATAATACATGCTTCAGCCCCTGGGAGACTTCTGGGTACACCTCAGCCCTGGGTACAGGGACTTGGAGAGGGCCCAGTGCCAATTCAGTACCTGAGTACAATTTGGATAGAGAGAACAGCTAGGCTGTGGGTCTGATTAGCAGGCCCACAGCCAGGGAAAGTCGTAAACCAGTGCAGCAAAAAGCAAAAATCTGGGTGATCATAGGATTGCAGACCCTACTCTCCTACATGACCCCCCCCCCCCAAACTTTGGGACAATAAACTAACCTTGACCAGGTGAGTCTTCTTGCTCTAAGTGGAAATACCTGGAGAGCCCATCAGCATTGCTGTGATCAGTACCAGGTCTATGCTCCACTGTAAAATCCATCCCCTGTAGGGAAATGGACCACCTAAGCAGTTTGGGGTTTTCACCCTTCATCTGATTTAGCCACAAGAGGGGCTTATGGTCTGTCTGAATGGTGAAGTGAGTGCCAAACAAGTAGGCCCTCAGCTTCTTCAGGGCCCAGACTACAGCAAAGGCCTCCCTCTCAATAGCTGACCAATTTTTCTCTCTGGGTGTCAACCTCCTACTAATGAAAGCAATAGGCTGATCATTACCATCAAAATTCAGTTGAGACAGAACAGCCCCCACACCCAACTCAGAAGCATCTGTTTGGACAATGAATGGCTTGGAGTAATCTGGACTCTTTAGGATAGGTGCTGTGCACATGGCCTGCTTTAGGTCATTGAATGCTTTCTGACAGCTTGCTGTCCACTGAACTTTCTTTGGCATCTTTTTGCTTGTCAGGTCATTAAGAGGGGTCACTATGGACCCATAATTTCTGACAAACTTCCTATAGTACCCAGTCAGGCCCAAGAAAGCTCGAACCTGAGTCTGGGTGATTGGAGGAGTCCAGTCCTTGATGGCCTGTATCTTACTCTCCAGTGGCTGAACCTGGCCTCCACCTACAAGGTGGCCCAGGTATACAACCTGTGTCTGCCCTATCTGGCACTTCGTGGCCTTGATAGTGAGGCCTGCCTTTTGCAGAGCCTCTAACACTTTCCTCAGGTGGACCAGGTGATCCTCCCAGGTGGAGCTAAAGACAGCAATATCGTCTAGATATGCTGCACAGAAGTCATCCAGCCCAGTGAGGACTTGATTCACCAACCTTTGGAAGGTGGCAGGTGCATTTTTCAGTCCAAAGGGCATTACCACAAACTGATAATGCCCTCCAGGGGTAGAAAATGCTGTCTTGGGTTTGGCCTCCTCAGCTAACCTGATTTGCCAATACCCAGCTGTCAAATCAAATGTACTTAAGAAGTTGGCAGAAGCCAATTTATCTATAAGTTCATCTGCTCTTGGTATTGGGTGGGCATCAGTCTTAGTGACTGCATTGAGGCCTCTGTAGTCTACGCAAAACCTCATCTCTTTCTTACCACCCTGGGTGTGAGGCTTTGGCACCAGAACTACTGGGCTAGCCCAAGGGCTATCTGAGGGCTCAATGACTCCCAGCTCCAACATTTTCTGCACTTCAGTTTTGATGCAGTCTCTAACATGATCAGGCTGTCTGTAGATTTTACTCTTGACAGGCAGACTGTCTCCAGTGTCAACATCATGGGTACACCAATCAGTTTGGCTGGGTGTCAGAGAGAACATATGTCTGAAGGATTGCAGGACTTGCCTGCAATCCTGTTGCTGATGTTCAGTGAGGCTGCCACAAAAGACAACACCATCAACTGATCCATCATCAGGATTCTGAGTGAGCAGGTCTGGGAGAGGGTCACTCTCTTCCTCCTGTCCCTCATCTGTGGCCATGAGCAAGCTCATGTCCTTCCTGTCAACATATGCCTTGAGCCTGTTAACATGGAGCACTCTGAGGGGGCTCCTGGGAGTTCCAAGGTCCACCAAGTAGGTAACCTCTCCCTTTTGCTCAATGATGGTGTGGGGCCCAGACCATTTGTCTTTCAGAGCTGCTGGGGCCACTGGCTCCAGCACCCACACCTTCTGTCCTGGCTGGTACACAGTCAGAACAGCATTTTGGTCATGCCAAGCTTTTTGAAGTTCTTGGCTGGCCTCCAGGTTTTTAGATGCCTTCTCCATATACTCAGCCATCCTGGAGCGGAGACCAAGTACATAGTCCACTATTGAGGTTCCGTGACAATTGTAAGTGATGTTTTCGACTCACACGAATATGGTCGAGTCTGGTATCTAAGAACCGCAAATGACGAGTTTAGTAAGTATACGCAGTTTCGCTGTGCTAACTTAAACCGTTCGTTTGATATGTGGGTTTTTCATCTGTACCCACGGGTTCCATCTTAGATACGGCATCCATTTTGTCTCTTGCCCTCAAGTAGCCAGCGAACGGACACTGTCCGCTTCGTTACCTTGGGACTCTCAAGATATTTGTGGAAGACACATGTTCTTTGTAAATATCTTTTACGATGAGGGGGATGATACTGTAAGGCAGATGGCCCCGCTTTTGCCGTGCCGGTTTATTGTCTCAGCCGTGCATCTCATTAGGCATGTCCCTTTGATGCCTGTATCTCGTGTTTCCCGATACCTCCCCTTTTACACCCTTTTCGATCTCCCCACTGTCTCCATCTTCCTCTGCACCTGTCTTTGTCCCTATTTCGATCTGTTTTACTGCCGATCGGAATTCACTAATGTTGGGAAGATGGGTTTTTACAGTTGGGAACCGCCAAATGTTTCCGCACTTATGTTCCGGACCTTATGTGTACCAAAGTGACCAAAGCGACCCCTCTGGGGGATAATTATGGGAACCAGGTTGTAAACTTTTGTGTACCATGTTGTCCTATGAGTAAATTCTGTATAAAAGGAGCGCTCCACAGAACCAATTTGAAGCAGTCTCCCCAAGTTGCACGTGTTGTACTTGTTGTGACTTCTGTGTTCCCTGCAGTAAATAAACCTTGAATCTTTGACGCCGAAGGAAGTGTCCCGTGTCTCTGTAGTTTGTGCGCCGAAACAGGTATCCCATGAAGGTTATAGGTGTTGTTCCCTGGCACCGCTGGTACTGTTAAAAAGTCCAGTCCTTCAGTTGGCGCCCAACGTGGGGCGACTTCAGCGGTACCGGTCCAAAGCCTGATGATCGTGAGGAACTTCGTGTGAAATCTCCGAGGGAAGGTGCACCCCGCTTCATCGATCCTGTTGTCGAAATAAGTGGCCCGAAGTTTTTCCCTGCGAAGATTCCCGCCTCCTGACGGCTGCGACGGACCGATGCCCTGACTGTCGACCTGTCTTCGACGCCCGGCGTAGACCTTATGTACAAGCGAGACGACAGACGGGCCTTCCTGGTGACGCCATTGAAGTTTTGAGTTAAGTATTTTTGGGTCGCTCCCAGTCCTTAGTGGTTGTTCTAGCTTTTGAAAGCTTTGTGGTTAGCCTTTAAGGCTTTGTGGTAATAGCTCTCCGAGCTTTGTAATAGCCTTAAGGCTTTGTTGTATTGCATGGTTCCATTGCATTTGTGGTTCTTAGTATTGGTTTTTTAGTATTATTTGACAGTTGCAATTGCCAAAAACCGAGGGTTTTGACTTACACGAGGTTTTTATTGCTTCGGTAATCCTTGAAGTTTGATACTAGGTTAGTGTGCACGATGCCTAGCCATAGTGATTTGTTTCGTATTTTCAAATGTTGCGCAATGGATTCCCGGTTGGAGGACTCATGTCCGATACCTCCAGTTGGAACTCCGATACATGATCTTTATAGTCGACATGGTGTGGGTCCTATAATCTATAATGATTACTGGGTCCGTTATACAAAGAAAGACGGTGACCTTAGATGGCCACCACATGGAACTTTTGAACTTTCGATTTTAGATAATCTTGAGGCTAAATTATTTTCAAAGAAAGCTAGGCCAGCTATGTTTGATTCTTTTCGGATATGGCGTAAAGAGGCCAAGCAGAAAGAAATCAAACAACTTAAAAAGGATCAAAAGCAAGAGTTCGTTCCTGTAATGCAAGCTATAAAAGAATGTAGACAAGACAAAGAAGAAAAAGACATGGAAATCGCTACTAGATTGCATCACATGAAAATAGATAAATGTTACCCAGTTTTACCGAATAAATCAGAAAAGAAAGAAGAAGATTTGAAGGAGGATTCCTTGCTGTCATACTTGATGAAATCACCACCTCCTTATGTACAGGGTGCTACTGCTCCTGTAGTTGCTCCTGTAGTACCTCCTGTTGTACCTCTTGTTGCTCCAGTGGCTGCGGGTCAGCCCGCTGTTAACCCTACGTTTGTTTCACCACCTGTCCTCGTTCCTACTGCTCCTGTACCTGTACCTTCGCAGACTGTTGTTTCTGCCACTCCAACTATCTTGTCCGTTCCTACTATGCCTTCCTTCACCTCCAGTGTTGTTGCCCCTGTTTTTCTTTCTCCTTCTGTTCGTAAGCGTGTTCCTAACTCTGTTGCTACCCTTTATTCACCTCTTTCTGGTCCGTTATTTTCGTCTAATTTATCTGAAACTCCTCAGAGACGGAGTCAGATCCCTAGTGGTAGGGAGAAAGAGACGTTAGTAACAATGGCACATAGGTGGATAAGACATCCTGCTAATTACACTCCACGTGTAGTCTTTGATACGTTTTCTCAGTTTAATGAGCCTACGCAGAGATTCGTATTTGAGGAGATGTGTAACTTTTTGAGAGAAGAATGGTATAATGATGATGTAGATAATGTACCGTCCGACATAATTGAACTTCAGAGTCACTTTTCAAACGGTATGATTATAGGAGGCGATGTACGACGTGCCGTGGAACGCTTATTAGCATTCAGACCCACAGCACATTCTCGGGTATCATTAGATGATACCACTGAAAACTGGAAAGCGGTTCCTGGTCAGTATCCTATGAGAGAAGTCCCGCCACTGTGGGTGCCTGGAGATCCGCAGGGTAACCCTGTGGTGCTACCGCATTTTCGAAGAGTGTGGATACATCTTCCATGGAAACGATCGGAAGTTTTGCAAGTGAAGCAATCCTTACCCGATCCGCATAAAAATCCGGCTGGTTATTATAAGGAGTTATCACAACTGATAGAAGCTTCTATTATGAACCTTGCCGACATCGACATGTTGTTTGGCAACGTTGTACCGCAACCAGTTTGGGCTAAAATTCGTCAAGCCAATCACGCAGCTGAATTAGGGGGTGATTGGGCTGCACTGCTAGCAGCTGATGCATTACAAGTCGGTGGGGCCAAGCCTGAACAGTTGATCTTGGATTTGCCTCAGAAAATCATTACGCTCATGAAAACTCTCATGCCAGCGATGAAGGTGAACTGGGATAAGTTATCAGCTTGTAAGCAAAAGAAAGACGAGAGTGTCTCGGATTTCTTTACAAGGTTTGAGGAAGCGTTTGTCGACCACAGCGGCCAGGACATGGGCGCTGAGGGAGGCCAGCGGTTATTCGTTGACAAATTCGTGTCGAATTTGTTGCCTGAACTAAGCAACAAACTAAAGAATTCAGAAAGTGCATGGGCAGTTTCAACCCCTGCGCAAATACTAGCAACGGCTCAGTATTATGAGAATAGGGAAAAGGAAGAAAGTGATCGTGTAGAAAAGAAAACGAAGGAGCTCAAAACAAAGGTTTTGTTGCAGCAAGCATACCCTCCACGATCAAACCAAAATGATGCACAACAGCAGTATCGACCACGAGCACAGCTCGATAGAACACAGCCGCGCTCTGACAACTTTGATTCCAGATCTTCACTTGGGTATAATCAGTGCGCATATTGTAGGAAAGAGGGACACCTAAAATATGATTGTCTTGCCTTACGGGACCGTCTGAATGGTGTGTCGACACGTGGAAACCGTGGTGGTGGTCCTCAACAGGCACTTCGTGGTAGAGGTCGTGGTTCATCCCACAATCAGAGTGATCGTTATCAAAATCAATCGGATGTAAATAATTACTTTGATCAGCGAAATACGGGGTCAGTTCGATCTGCACAGTATAATGTTGATGATTATTATGTAGAGTATGAAACTGTTGTAAATGACCATTACTAGGACAGCCAACGACAAAGAGAGGGAGTAGTGTCAGTTCCGGTCGATCAGAGTGGGCCTTACGTTGCAGTGGCTACATCGGGTGTAGTTGAGCCTTTTCTGTTAGACACTGGTGCGACAAAAAGTTCCATCATGCATTCAAAACTCCCTGGCGCACCTTTGTCTGGCTTAACGGACGTTTCCGTTGGATTCTCTGGCGCCCCTGTTAGTAACCCAGTCTCTAACCCTTTGCCTCTTATGATTGGACCCCGTGAGCTAACCGCTCCACTGATTCTATCTACAGGTTGTGGTGAAAATCTTTTGGGTCTGGATTTGTTGAAACGATTATATGCAACATTGTATTGTTCCCCCGAAGGAGTGAAGCTTACATTGGGACGGAGAGTGATCTCTCCCATGTATTTGTCAGTCGATAAATTCCCACCGGAGTTGATTTCCCTCCCTGCGTCCTTATGGGCCACAGGTCCCAATGACGTGGGCCTGTTAGACATTCCACCCTATGTGATTCAATTGAAACCAAATGCGCGATTACCGCGTTTACCTCAATATCGTATTTCTCTCGAGGGCGAACGAGCGCTGTTAGCAATTGTTTATGATCTCATTGGAAAGGGTGTTGTTGAAGAAACTCGTGGAAATGTATGTAATAGCCCTGTATTGCCAATTCTGAAATGAACTGACCCAACTAAACCTCCTGTGTACCGTTTCGTTATAGATTTGAGAGAGGTAAACAAAATAGTGGTTCCACAATTCCCCGTGGTCCCTGACATTACGGCTTTATTAACAATGATCCCGGCATCTGCCTCCTGGTTCACAGTGATCGATTTAAAGAATGCTTTCTTTAGCATCCCAATTGCAGAGGAAAGCAGAGACCTATTCGGATTTTCATTAGGTGGTCGCAGTTTTAGGCTAAAACGCGCTCCACAGGGCTACTGTGAGAGTCCGTCAATCTACAGCCAAGCACTTAAAGGTCAACTTGATGACTTTGTATTACCAACGGGTGCAGCTTTGATTCAATACGTTGACGATCTTTTAGTGGCAGCTGATACAGAAACTATTTGCAAAACGGCTACAGTATCATTGTTACACTATCTACATGACTTGCACCACAAGGTATCGCCTTCAAAGCTACAGTATTGTTGTCAAGAAGTTACCTATCTAGGTCACTTATTGTCAAAAGAAGGGAGAAGGTTGACCCCAGAGAGAATTGCAGCGATTTCCCGAATGACTGTGCCAAAAACCCAGAGAGATGTTCGCGCCTTTTTAGGTATTACGTCCTACTGCAGACAATGGATTCCAAATTTTTCATTGTTGGCGAAACCATTGATAGCCCTTACGTGCAAAGATGTTTCATCCCCAGTACCTTGGTCTGAAGAATGTCAGAAAAGTTTTTCTGAATTGCGTGATGCGTTGTGTTCGGCTCCTGTGTTGAGCACTCCTGACTACAGTAAGCCGTTTACACTATACGTTCACGAGAGGGATGGTTGCGCGTTGAGTGTTTTGACACAACCTTTTGGTGGTAAGCAACGCCCATGTGCCTACTTTTCTTCGACTTTAGACCCAGTAGCAAGAGCTTTGCCAAGTTGCTTAAGGGCAACAGCGGCAGCTGCGGCGTCCATTCGACAGTCCGCAGGTCTAGTCATGGATAATATGCTCACGGTAATGGTTCCGCATGCAGTCGACACTCTATTGAACCGAACGAAAACTCAACATCTGACAAGTGCAAGATTGTCTGGATATGAGTTGACGTTGCTGGCCAGTCACATACGGATAAAACGATGTAATGTGTTGAATCCAGCAACATTGCTGCCGATCGACACAGAATCAAGTGGTGAAGCAGTACATGACTGCTATCTCAGAACTGAAGAGGAAACCAAGGGTCGCATTGACCTAAAAGATACTCCATTGACAGATCCCGATGGTACTTTGTATGTGGATGGTTCTTGTTTCAAGTTGCCGAACGGTGATGTGACAACTGCGTATGCTGTAGTTACATTGAGAACGATTGTGGAAAACGCAAGGTTAAGTCAGAATTCGGCTCAGGCTGCTGAGTTAATTGCTTTGACGAGAGCGTGTGTGTTGTCTAAAGATAAACGGGTGAATGTGTTTACAGATAGCCAATATGCGTTTGGTGTGGCACATAGTTTTGGACGACTGTGGAGAGAGAGAGGATTCCTTACGTCACATGGTACGAAGATTCAGCATGGCCAGCTTGTAAATGATCTTTTGGATGCACTTACGTTGCCTAAGCAAGTGGCGATTGTTAAATGTAGTGCGCATCGTAAGGTGACGGATGATGTTGGTCGTGGTAATGCGTTTGCGGATGAGACTGCTAAGGAGACTGCCCGGAACCTTAGCACTCGAATGTATGTGACGAGTTCGGTTAGGTGGCCTGCAGAATCAAGTATGTGTGAAAACACTATCGAGAGTGTGAAAGCAATTCAGAATGAGGCCACCGAGACTGAAAAGACGAAGTGGAAAGAAAGTAAGGGAAAGTTGGATGCGAATGGTTGTTGGATTGACTTATCGGAACAGAAAAGATGGATGTTGCCTGATGCATATGTGCTGGCTGTTGTGACTATGGCACATGGGTTAGCACATATTAGCGCGAAAGGTATCTGTAAATTGCTGTTTCCTGTGTGGAAGAATGATGGTATTACGAAATGTGCTGAACGCTTGGTTAAGAATTGTATGGTATGTATGTTGTACAATCCTGGTAAGGGAACCCCAACTCCTCCTGGTAGTTTTGCTCCCCCTTCATGTCCCTTTGAGGTGATCCAATTGGACTTCATCCATATGGAGCGATGCAATAACTTGAAATACGTTTTAGTTGTTGTTTGCGCATTCTCCCGATGGATTGAGGCCTATCCTCTCAAAGACAATACTGCTTTGTCCACTGCGAAAATCCTACTGAAGGAATACTTTCCTCGGTATGGAATGCCTAAAATTGTGTGGTCAGACAACGGAAATGAGTTTGTGGGGAGTGTGATGAAGAGTGTGTGCAAGGGCCTTGGAATTAATCAGAAATTCCATAGTGCCAATCATCCTCAGTCAGCTGGTTTGGTTGAAGGGTACAATGGCACCCTTAAACTAAAACTAGCAAAGATTCAGGCTACGACAGGTCTTTCATGGCCTGACGCTTTACCCTTAGCATTACTGTCAACAAGGGCAACTGTACACTCCCGAGTAGGGCTCAGTCCCTATGAAATAGTGTTCGGTCGCCCTGCCAATGTTTGGGGGGTCCCTAGACCGGGTGCCTTTTGTGATCTTGAGTATCCAATGTTGATTGATTATCTTCATGACTTGACTGCTAAACTGAGGTTAATTCACCAACAGGTTCACGAAGCATTGCCGACGCAGACGGAGGGTCCAGGCCACCAGCTTCAGCCCGGAGATTGGGTGGTAACGCGAAATTTTTCGCGCAAGAACAATTTGGATCCCAGGTTCACTGGACCCTATCAGGTCCTCCTTGCCACGAGAACTGCAGTTCGTCTTGAGGGGCGGAAGAATTGGGTGCATGCTACCCATACCAAGAAAGTCCCCATCCCGTTGCCAGCAGACTCGTGGGTGAGGAAAGGCATTGCATCAACTGAAACCAAAGGATTGTCAGCGTTTGTACCTTTCAGCGACGCACAACCTGTCGGAGAATCCTCAGTGCAGCAAAAAGGCATTGTTGAACACTTGTCATCAGAAGACTCAAGACCAGAACATTCAGCTGATCAACAGGGCGTTGTCCCTTCGACGGATCTTTTGTTTAACGAACAGACACGTCCTGGGAAAACCCGATATTTTTTGCGATCCAGCACTAAAGACTAATAAAAAACCCCGTTCTGTCCCTTGACAAGTGCATTATCCCGTTTTCCATGATCAGTTTGAACACTCATACTATTGTAATTATTTTGTACATATTCATTGAGCTTCGTTCCTTACACTTTTTGTTTCCACAGCTGAGAGACATTGTTTTCGCATATATATACATATTTGTGAAATGAAGGCCGTAGGGCCGCGCGCGTACTTCCTTCTGGTTAGTAGGTCTTGACGCTAGGTTAAAGACCGTCGGTTCCTGGGAACTCCTAGGAATCGACTATTGCTACACAGAACGAAGTGCGTCAAGAAACGTTGCGGACGGTCATAGGGAATGGCATTTTCAAAGCTGATGGACTTGGAAAGAGCTCAAGCACAAAGATTCAAGCTGCAGCAACTCAGTCGTACCAAATGTTTTGTGTTCCAAATATTCGTACTGTTTGTGACTGTTTCTGCGTTATTGGCGGGTGGAGTATATTACACGATGTCTTACTTCTTGCCTTCTATCATACCTACTCCTACCCCTGACCTTAAACTCATCTCCACTGATTCTCCTCATTCTTTTCACATCTTACCTGAACACGAGCAGGCTAGACGTGCAGAATTCCGCAACAATTCCTTTATTCAGCTCCTTCATCAGCATCAGTTAGTGGTTAACACTACTAATTGTTGGGTGTGTGGGTTGATGCCGCATACTACGGATAAGGGAATTCCATATCTGGTGTTACCGTATAGCTCCCAAGGGTCTGCTCGAGCATTTCAAACAATGTTTCAAAGCGCACCGGGTTTCCACCCCATTCGAGAACCACGTTCCCCCTACTCTGGTCCTACCTCGTACCAAAAACCTTTGTCTATAGCAATAGAGGATTTAGATAGCGATATCTATGATCCCTCGCTTATCCCTGAAGAAGAGGTACAAGCCTATAGGGTCCTAAGTAGAGGCGAATATAGTGTGTTTACTGGTGAAAAACAGCTTAAAAGCTCGCCTCCGATATGGGTCGTACCCCACATTGGTAATTTTTATTTAATAGGTCGCGGCCGTAGATCGAAAGCCCGACTTGGAGAGAGTGCTTGCACTGAAAATTATATTTTGCCAATGGTCTCGTCCCCTGTGTTTTTGGCTGCCAAGGGTACATACTTTATTTGTCATGATCGTGCGTATGCATGGTTGCCCTCTGACTTCATGGGCTCATGTTTTATCGCAAACTTGTTGCCTCCGACGTTTACTGTAGATGCAGATTATCACAAAACTAGAGTTATGAGAGGCGTAATTAGCGAAGAGGATACTGCCGGTCAAGAGGCAGGAGACTTTTTCAAGGGTTTCCTCCCATTTTGGGGACCTATGGTTAATAGTAGGAACCTGAGACAGTTGACTCGAGTGGTAGAATCGACAGCTAATATTACTGCCAGTGCCCTTGGTAATATCACCACAGAACTTCAGGCGGATAGACTTATGACGTTACAAAACCGTATGGTTTTAGACGTGATCTTAGCAGATCGAGGTGGGGTATGTAAGGTGATCCATTCGAGCTGCTGTATTTTCATTCCTGATAACGCTCCGACTGTCTATCAAGCCATCTCGAAGTTGCATAAGATCTCCGAATCCATACACGTGGATGTAGGGGATTGGACGCTACTTGGATGGTTTTGGGGCCTGATGTCGACTTGGGGTTGGAAGATTCTGATGATCATTGGAGTCGTTGTAGCGTTCCTGTTCACGTGTTGCCTTTGCGTGCAGTGCGGTCCTGCCTTATGTGGCCTCTGTGCTACAACGTGTATGAGACAGCCACCTGTTACCAAAGGGTCTCGGTTGGACAGAGCTATGCTACAGCAACATCTCGAGGGTCTGATGAATATCGAATATGATTCCGACTAGTGCTTGCCTACATGAGGGCAAAAGGAGCGTCTGAGGTTCCGTGACAATTGTAAGTGATGTTTTCGACTCACACGAATATGGTCGAGTCTGGTATCTAAGAACCGCAAAGGACGAGTTTAGTAAGTATACGCAGTTTCGCTGTGCTAACTTAAACCGTTCGTTTGATATGTGGATTTTTCATCTGTACCCACGGGTTCCAGCTTAGATACGGCATCCATTTTGTCTCTTGCCCTCAAGTAGCCAGCGAACGGACACTGTCCGCTTCGTTACCTTGGGACTCTCAAGATATTTGTGGAAGACACATGTTCTTTGTAAATATCTTTTACGATGAGGGGGATGATACTGTAAGGCAGATGGCCCCGCTTTTGCCGTGCCGGTTTATTGTCTCAGCCGTGCATCTCATTAGGCATGTCCCTTTGATGCCTGTATCTCGTGTTTCCCGATACCTCCCCTTTTACACCCTTTTCGATCTCCCCACTGTCTCCATCTTCCTCTGCACCTGTCTTTGTCCCTATTTCGATCTGTTTTACTGCCGATCGGAATTCACTAATGTTGGGAAGATGGGTTTTTACAGTTGGGAACCGCCAAATGTTTCCGCACTTATGTTCCGGACCTTATGTGTACCAAAGTGACCAAAGCGACCCCTCTGGGGGATAATTATGGGAACCAGGTTGTAAACTTTTGTGTACCATGTTGTCCTATGAGTAAATTCTGTATAAAAGGAGCGCTCCACAGAACCAATTTGAAGCAGTCTCCCCAAGTTGCACGTGTTGTACTTGTTGTGACTTCTGTGTTCCCTGCAGTAAATAAACCTTGAATCTTTGACGCCGAAGGAAGTGTCCCGTGTCTCTGTAGTTTGTGCGCCGAAACAGGTATCCCATGAAGGTTATAGGTGTTGTTCCCTGGCACCGCTGGTACTGTTAAAAAGTCCAGTCCTTCACTATGTTGGTTGCAGGTTTTTTGAGAGGTCTCTCCCATCCTTCCTTCACCAAACACAGGGGTCCCCTTACAGGATGCCCATACAGAAGCTCAAAAGGGCTGTAGCCAACCCCCTTCTGTGGGACCTCTCTGTAAGCAAACAAGAGGCAGGGGATCAGGACATCCCATCTTCTCCTAAGAGTTTCAGGTAGCCCATGAATCATCCCTTTGAGGGTCCTGTTGAATCTCTCAACAAGCCCATTGCATTGTGGGTGGTAGGGTGTGGTGAACTTGTAGTTCACACCACACTCCTTCCACATTGCAGTCAGATATCCTGACATGAAGTTTGTACCTCTGTCAGAAACAACCTCCTTAGGGAAGCCCACTCTGGAGAACACTCCAACTAGGGCCCTTGCCACTACAGGTGCTGTAGTGGTCCTAAGTGGAATAGCTTCAGGATACCTGGTGGCATGATCCACTACCACCAGTATAAACTTGTGCCCTGATGCTGTCTGGGGTTCCATTGGACCAACAATGTCAATCCCCACCCTTTCAAAGGGAACCCCCACCACAGGTAGTGGTATGAGGGGGGCCTTTGTTGTGCCACCTGACTTACCACTGGCTTGGCAAGTGACACAGGAGCGACAAAACTCATTGGTATTCTCATTCATATGGGGCCAGTGAAAGTGTGAGACAAGCCTGTCCCAAGTCTTTGTCTGACCTAAATGACCTGCAAGGGGAATCTCATGGGCCAAGGTGAGAAGGAAACCTCTCAGAGACAAGGGGATGACCAGCCTCCTGGTTGCACCAGGCTTGGGGTCTCTTGACTCAGAGTACAGGAGTCCATCTTCCCAGTATACCCTGTGGGCACCTGTGGCATTCCCTGCAGCCTCAGCAGCAGCCTGCTGTCTGAGGGGTTCAAGGGAAGGGCAGTCTAACTGTGCCTTCCCCAGGTCTGCTCTGGAGGGTCCCCCTGAGCCCAGAAACTCAACTTGATCAAGTTCAAGCTCTTTAGGCTCAGTTTCCCTCAGTTCTCTCAGATCAGCCTCCTCAGAGACTTGATCCTCAACCTGGGGCAAGGGGGAAGGCAAAGCCTTACCCTTACTGCTCTTCTTCTTGGAAGGTGTCTGGTCCATAATTTCAGGATCCAGCACCTGTTCAGTGGGGCATTTTCTGGCCTGTGACCTAGTCACAGCAAGCACATGTGCTGGCAAGCCTAACATTTCCATGTGAGTCCTCTGCTCCACTTCTGACCATTGTGATGACTCCAAATCATTGCCCAACAAACAATCAACTGGGAGGTCTGAACTGACTACAACTTTCTTTTGTCCCTTCACTCCACCCCAGGAGAAAGCCACAATTGCCACACTATGACTAGTAGTGACATTGCTGGCATTGGTCACCAGGAAATCAGTACCTGGCATGATCTGTCCAGGGTTCACAAAGTTAGGTGTCACCATGGTGACACTGGCACAAGTGTCCCTATAGGCCTGAGACATTTTGCCATTAATCAAAGGCGTCTGCCTGTATTTGCCCAAAGTATTGGGACTTATCTCAGGGGATATATCCATATCCCCTGTACAGACAAGGACAGCCTGAGTGAGTGTGCCAACTAAGTTGTCAGACCCCTCAGTTCCCAAGGTTAACCCAACTAATGCCTTGGGAGGTACACTACCACTACTGACTGTACTAGGGGGTGCAGTTGCCTTAGGGGCTGTAGTGGCAGGAGTTTGTCCTCCTCTTTTGGTGCACTCACTAAACCAGTGAGATTTACTTTTGCAGTACTGGCACCACCTTTTTGACTGGCCTTCTTGAGTCTTCTTCTTCTGGGAAGCCTGACCCCCACCCTCTTTGGTTTGTTGGGGACCTGGTGAAGACTTCTGGTCATTTTGTTCACTCTTGGCATTACCCTTCTGGTCTGCTTTCTTCTGACCACCCTGGTTCTGGTTCTGGTTCTGCTTGATCCTTGTCCTGACCCATTTGTCTGCCTTCTTTCCCAATTCTTGGGGAGAGGTCAGATCTGAATCAACAAGGTGCTGGTGCAACAACTGGTTCTGACAATTGTTTAAAATCTGTTCTCTCATCATAAGATTATACAATCCTGTGTAATCTGTAACCTTGCTACCCAGCAACCAGCCCTCCAAAGCCTTAGTGGCACTATCCACAAAGTCAGACCAGTCCTGAGACTGAGTTTTCTGGGTGTCTCTGAACAGCAACCTGTACTGCTCAGTGGTTAAACCAAACCCATCAATCAGTGCATTTTTCAGGACCTGGTAATCATTAGCATCCTCCACTCTTGTAGTGAGGAGCTTATCTCTACCTTTACCATCAAAGGAGAGCCACAGTATAGCTGCCCACTGACTTCGGGGAATGCACTGCACAGTGCAGGCCCTCTCCAAAGCAGCCATCCATTTCTGGATATCATCCCCTTGCTTAAAGGGGGGCACTATCTTAGTCAGGTGTTTAGTATCTAAACCCTTCTCTCTATCTCTTGGGAGATTGCTGCCACCAGTGGGAGGTAGCCCACTCATCTGCGGCTCTCTAGCAAAGGCAAGCTTTTCTTTGGCCAGGGCAAGTTCTTCCCTTTCAATCCTCAGAGCAGCCTGTCTCATTCTAGCTTCATGCTCTATTCTCTGAGGGGAAGTCACTCTCCTCTGTGGAGAGTTTCTCCTCCTCTGGGAAGAGGCATTAGAGTGCAGAGATCTATTGGAGTCCCTAGAAAGAGATCTATCTCTCCTAACTCCAAGGTTAGGCCCACTTCGGGTTAGTACTGGGGGGCCCCCAGATCCTAGCCCAAGTAAGTCTAAGTTGGCCCTGGTTAGCCTTCTGACTACCTCAAGACCTTTGTCTACCTCATCCCCAGAGAGTTCCTCTTGATCCTCCTCCTCAACTGCAGTAGCAGTGTTGGGGAGGTCTGGATCCCCAGAGGTTCCCTCTAAGGCTGGCATATTCTCATGTAACTGAGAAATCTTTCTGGCATCATATGTCTCTAAGAGACCTATCAGAAAGGGAATGGTGGGGTTAGACCCCTGCTTCAGTTTCCTGGAGGTACAGACTTGTCTCATCTCCTGAAAACTGAGAGCTGCATATCTTGAAGTGACCTGTGGAGGGTCAACACTGACCAGGGGAGTCTCAGTAGATTCTCCCTGGGTAGACATGCTTTTCTAGTGAGGTGTAAGTGGTGCACTTACCTACACTATGTGTTTGCCTACTGATCCCTTGCTAGAGTTGTAGTTTAAGGTGTGCTAGGCCCTAGGAGCTACAACAGCTGGTTCAGTAGAACTCAGAGTATTCTAAGCTAAGTTATATGTACCTTTAGTACTTATGTGATCTTTCACAAGATATTCTTAGGATATGTGTGGTAAAACAACAGCAAGCTCAAATCCCAACCGCTGCTCACCAATGTGAGAAGTTGGCCTGATGTGCAGTGTTCACTATTCTAGTGATCACTATATATCAGTCCAAACAACCCTTATTGATGATTGGTTGTAAGTCAACCTTATAGACCAGCTATCCTAGTAGCATGGATACGAGCAGTCTAAGGCTAAGACTCTAGAGGGCGTGTTAAGCCAGCTGTTTTACCATCACATTACCCCTTGAACACCCAGTGAAAGGACACCACACAAGTGTTATGAAAATAAACAATGTATTTATTAGAATCACAACAACCCTGTACTCTTTATGAGGACAGGGTGCTAAGCACACAACAAAACTCTTACGAAAATACTTAAGTTAGCAAAGTATTTACAAATGCCCGAGGGGCACGAAAAACCATATACTTTAAAAGTGGAATGCGAAATTACTAGCAGGTAAGTACAGTACTAATAGGCTTTGGAATCGCTAGGACTTGACTAGGGAATCGTTAGATTACTTCTAGGAGACCTAGGGGACTCGGGTGCAGAGTGTGCACTCTCACGCGGGATGCGGGACAAAGTCTATGGAAGCTAGTAACGCTAAAGTTAATGTTCACGGGCGAACCCGACCTGGTAGGGAGAAAACGACAGTGGATCCTGACCCTTGGATAGTGAGGCTATGCTGGGGCACCGAAATGCCGAAGTTACCTAGCCCAGGGGCTGCAGCTGCATAGGTCTCAAAAGACGTCGGGAATCCTCGTTGCCGGACCAGGAGCCTGGAAGAAAGATGCTGGCAGGCGACCAGTGAAGATAGTTCGAGTTGATCCAAGCCTGGATCTGGAAGATGGATGACACCTGAAAGCAGAGGGGACCAAGTTCGTGACTACTAGCCAGTAGTCAGTGGGCACCAGGAGGGCACCGGATGGCAGTCACCTCGACTAGGTGAGTGGGTGACGCTGGCGCAGATCTCACGGACCAGGAGGCGTTGTCGGCGACCAGGATGGAGAGGCGAGCTGTGCCACGATGGATGAAGCTGTCGGCGTCGAAGTTACCAAGGATTGGGCAACAAGCCTTGGCTAATTCAAGCCCACGCGGTGGACTCAAAATGGCGTCTTGAGTGGACCAGGAGGGTCCGGGGTGCTCCTCTTCGGAAAGGGAGCAAGGGCCAGTCTGGAGCAACCAGACCAGCAGCAGTTATGTCGTCGGGCGTCGTTCAGAAGGCCACAAGCCAGCGGGCTAGTAGCCAAACAACGCGGTGAGCAGCAAAAAGCAGAAGGGCCCCACGCAGATCGTGGAGATGCTGGGAGGCTGTACTTCGGTGCTGGAGCTGCTCAGGGTCGGGGCTTCTAGGACCCCAAAGCACTCACCAGGAAATTACTCGGCGGGCTTGCTGTGCAGAAGTCATGCAGTCTTTCAGATGGCCGGTCCCTCGAGGTCTCGTCGCACCCACGGTTCTCAGCTGGGCTGTAGAGGTGGGTAGAGGTCAGAGGTGCCAGGGAAGCCGGTTCTCGTTGAGCTGGGCAGTCGGATTCCGGAGGAAGGACTTGCAGCAGACCGCAGTGTTCTTTAGATGGTGCCTACGGATGCAGGGTGACTACTCCTTAGTCACAAGGGAGAAATCTTAGGAAGAAGTCTTGAGTTCCTTTCGTGGAAAGTAGTTTCAGGATTCAAAGATGATCTAATTTGGAAGGGGGCCTGCTCCTACCTTTATCTGGGAAAAGAGGGCTGGCACGCGATTAAGTCCTGCCCTATGGGTGGGACCAGGAGGGGGGTGGTTACACCCCTCTCCTTTGGCGGGCTTTCCCCAGGCCAGGGGCTGGAGTGCCCCTGGAACTGGTTTCAGCCGGCCTATGCACAGTGAGCACCGGGGTGCCACTTGCAGTCACCTTCCTCTGTAGCCCTGCCTACCTGGAATACACAAAACCCTGTCTGGGACGGTGCTGGCACCGCCCCTGGCAGGAAACCCTTTGTCCTTGTCTCCTGCTCTGGGAGGACTCCCAGCAGTAGGAGGGCAGACTTGTGTCTCGGTGGCAGCATCCATTTTGTGGATGCTAAGGCTCTGTCTGACTTTAACCGGGGTTAGGGGTTACATATATGTCGTGTCCCTCTAGAAGGGTGGAATGCTAACCCCGTCGCCAGAATTGGCGAGGGGTTAGTATTCCAATTCGTATGACACCTTACTCGACATGTTTTGATAAAGCGATACCAGAGTTGGCATATAACCGCGAGGATTATAATGCACTTAAGAGTATATGGTATGCGATATCATGGAAACGGCTAAGGGATGGATCCCGAAAGCCGCAGACAGGCTCAGCTCATGCCAGAGCACCATCTCACACGATTCCAAGCACTCTGCCTTCAGGATTGTTAAGGCCTGCCATAGGAGTGACTGATAGGAGATCTGTGTGTCCATTTTAGGGTTAGATATAGGTATACTATATCTAAAGCAAAGGGTGAGTACACCACCTTGCCCCAGCTGTCGTGCAGCCAGTTGTGTCAGTTTAGTTAGTCAGCCCAGGGGTGGCATAATACATGCTTCAGCCCCTGGGAGACTTCTGGGTACACCTCAGCCCTGGGTACAGGGACTTGGAGAGGGCCCAGTGCCAATTCAGTACCTGAGTACAATTTGGATAGAGAGAACAGCTAGGCTGTGGGTCTGATTAGCAGGCCCACAGCCAGGGAAAGTCGTAAACCAGTGCAGCAAAAAGCAAAAATCTGGGTGATCATAGGATTGCAGACCCTACTCTCCTACACCTGGGACACAGCACTTCACGATGCTCAAACCTTTGATAAAAGCTATTTGCTGAAACGCGTCAGGTGCATCGTGCCTGAGGCTGCCTGCGCTGATTGAAATAAAAGCTGTTATATCCGGATCCGGGCTCTGGCGCATTTCTTTGTCAGATGTTAATTGGCGGGAAGCGCTGTCTCCCGTCTTAGTCAGAGCCGCCCTGCATGGGTCGGAGGTCCCCGACGACAGCATCTTTTTGGAAAATTTTTGATGGCGGACATGACCCGCCCATCCTGCTGCAAGCTTTGAGGATTTCCGGGCGATTTTTGCAGTACTGGATGGGAAAGGGGGCCGAGGGAGATGACTCTCTGCTTGGCAGGCTCCGGACAAAGCGCTTATGGACATTTGTGTGGCAACAATTCAGACTTTTGTGCACCAGCTTTCTGTCCTGCCATACTTACCTGCAACAGCATGTCTGGTTCGTATGTGGTGAAACTTCATTGTGATTACACAGGCATTCCACAGAGGCCCAAGATGAATTATGGGAAATGTAGTATGGGAGCCATCAGTTATGTGATTTTTTACGAACATTAATCACACCTGGGACACAGCACTTCACGATGCTCAAACCTTTGATAAAAGCTATTTGCTGAAACGCGTCAGGTGCATCGTGCCTGAGGCTGCCTGCGCTGATTGAAATAAAAGCTGTTATATCCGGATCCGGGCTCTGGCGCATTTCTTTGTCAGATGTTAATTGGCGGGAAGCGCTGTCTCCCGTCTTAGTCAGAGCCGCCCTGCATGGGTCGGAGGTCCCCGACGACAGCATCTTTTTGGAACATTATTGATGGGGGACATGACCCGCCCGTCCTGCTGCAAGCTTTGAGGATTTCCGGGCGATTTTTGCAGTACTGGATGGGAAAGGAAGCCGAGGGAGATGACTCTCTTCTTGGCAGGCTCCGGACAAAGCGCTTATGGACATTTGTGTGGCAACAATTCAGACTTTTGTGCACCAGCTTTCTGTCTTGCCATACTTACCTGCAACAGCATGTCTGGTTCGTATGTGGTGAAACTTCATTGAGATTACACAGGCATTCCACAGCGGCCCAAGATGAATTATGGGAAATGTAGTATGGGAGCCATCAGTTATGTGATTTTTTACAAACATTAATCACACCTGGGACACAGCACTTCACGATGCTCAAACCTTTCATAAAAGCTATTTGCTGAAACGCGTCAGGTGCATCGTGCCTGAGGCTGCCTGCGCTGATTGAAATAAAAGCTGTTATATCCGGATCCGGGCTCTGGCGCATTTCTTTGTCAGATGTTAATTGGCAGGAAGCGCTGTCTCCCGTCTTAGTCAGAGCCGCCCTGCATGGGTCGGAGGTCCCCGACGACAGCATCTTTTTGGAACAATATATATATATATATATATATATATATATATATATATATATATATATATATATATATATATATATATATATATATATATATATATATATATATATATATATATATATATATATATATATTTAATATATTACATAATGTATACAATTCTTTATCAACTAAATAACTAATTATACAATTATAATAAAAATAATGATTCATTAATTATAATTAATTTACTTCCCACCCTATACACCTTCCAAACCTACAACTCACACCTGAAACATACCTTAAAACATGTAATTATACAATTAATATAAATAATTATGGATAAATAATTCATATTATTAAAAAAGTTATTATGAATTCATTATAATTTCCTTTCTCCCTTATACCACTACATAACCCAAAACCCACACCTGAAACTTAACTTCACAAAACAAATATTGTACAATTAACATAACTAATTATAAATTAAATAAATAATATTGTATAAAAATTAGTTATTTATTCATAATAATTAATTTACCTCATACTCTATAAACCTACAAAACCCAAAACACACACCTAAAACTCAACTTTAAAATAATTATACAATTACCTGAAATAATTATCAATTAAATAATATTAATTAAAATTAATTATTAATTGATTATAATTAGTTTATTTTTCACCCTGTATCCCTAAAAACATTAAAAAAGCTACAGTACTAAAAATGATTTTAAAAATGTTAAACTACTAAAAATGTACAAACTATATTAAGCAGCATTAACAATATTTATACAAACAATATATAACATATAAAATTAAAATATATCAACATAAAAATAATAAAACATCGATATTATTCACATGAAAAATTTAACATCGATATTAACAACATAGATATTTTTGCAATCAATATGTACACTGCTATATTTTTAACATTGATATTACTTACTGTAAAATCGATATACTTGTCAACAATATTCTTGCTGATGATATTTCTGTATGACAATATTTCCAACACGATATTTCTGTAGGACAACATTAAAATGTCAATATTTTGCCTGAATGCCCTTATTTATCATTCCTTAATCATTTATAGTGGAGGAAAATCAGGATTAGGCTGTGTTTCAGAATTCTCAGGCTCATGTGAAGAAGCAACATGTTTGCGCTTGCAGGGGCGCTGAGAGTGCTCCGTGTCTTTTGTAAACTCAAAGCCCAAAGGCACCATTCCTGGTTTCTATAGTACCAAAGTTCCCTTCTGGTGCCTTTTCTTGCAATGGTTGACAATAGAAAAGGAACATTCAGCACTCTTCACATCTCGCAAAGTAAGCATAACAGATGATGTGTTGCTAGAGCATCAGCATTCTTGACAGTCAGCATATTCCTATGTGACCCAAAATTAAACTCTCAAACAGGGTTGTGGTGAACGCATGACAATATGTATGGGCATAAGGGTTTGCAGAAGCATGGCCGCCATAACTCTTCAAAAAGTTAAAACCAAAGAAATAATATTCCAAAGGATGGCGAAGCAGGCCTTTTGCGTAGCTGAAAATGATAGTAAGTGACAGTACGGACGACAGAACAAAAATCTGCAAGTGCTTGGGGGTGAGATTGTTTCACTTCCCTCCATCCAGTGGTGTTGGAACTATTTTCAGAGTGGGTCACCTGCCATCAGTGATACATCACTGAAGTCATAGGGCTCCTGAAAAATCCAAGTGTCACACAAAGAATAAGTGTAGCAAATGGGCCATGCCAATTCAGCATCAGAGTGGAAAGGATGTGTTCTTTACAGCCTGTAGTGCAATTGGAGCAAACTGTCACAAATAAATTACTAAAGCATGGTGTGGTAGTGCACTATAATTTTGAAACACCCCAGTTTTAGATGAAATGGAAACTAAAATTTCACAGACATGCAGTTTTGCTGATACAACTATGTGTGGCACAAACAAAGGCTAATGTGTTGAATGTCAGCGAGTATTTATTATTTGTGAATCAATGAGTAAAGTGTCTTGATTTGATTTAATCCTATTAACACCTTTGTTTTCATTGTACTTCAAATTTATTTAAAAAGTGCTTTTTTGGTGCTTTTCCTAACTACAGATATATATATTTTTTAATATTTCTACAGTTCATTTAAAGGTATTTAAATGTTGTTGTATGTTAGAAACACATAGACATCCTACAGCCTTTCCTTTCACACCCTCTGTATGCCAGGCAAGATTGTCACATATTCATATTTCATTTTACAAAATCTTACAAAATTACAGTAAGAGAAAGAAAAGTAAACCCCAATTTCCATTTTGAAAGAATAGGCAGCAATTTGTCAGAAGCAGCCTCTTGTTTGACCTATGTCTTTGAACTCACAGCAAATGTGACAAGTTGAAAAAAAAGGGCCTTATTATGATGGCAGTCGGATCAGAACCGGTTGCAGTCTGACTGACATCTGGAGCCACAGTCTGACCACAGCATTATGTGTGGCAGTTGGAGGCAGCGGGTGGAGGGACCTACTAATGCTTCCAACTGGCTCAGGGAGCCTGTCCGACTATCGGTCGAAATATAATATCCTACAATAGGGTGGTGATTGCTCAGGCACCACCGTACGGATTATGATGGCCCTTTCAGATTGCCTTTCAATGGCGGTCCGGCCGCCATTGAAAGAAATCGGAAACAGAATTTGGAGGGCCCGAGCAGGGCACCCCTCCCTCTGCGGTCTGTGCTATGTGGCCTGAGGGACACCTGTGGTGCCTCCCCAAACTTCCATAACCCGTGTTACAGTCTAATTTTTGCTGCTGACGCACACTCCCACAAGCATTATCGGCTTTAAATCTTGTCGATGACGTGGCCGCGCTGTGGCACTTTTCTCCCGCTCTGATCCTGGTCAGAAGCAAGAGTCCCTTTTTAAAAATTGTTGTGATTGCGTTTTTAAAACTGTTTGAAAAATGTCCTTACCTACACCTTATCCTTTGTTGGGGGCACTCTGAGCTGATTGAAAGGCTCTGTGGGAACTTCTGCTTTGTGTTTGGGGAAATTTAAGTTAGCGCTCTAGTTTTTCCTGCTGATCCGCACTCACGCAAGCATTATCAGCTTTAAATCTCGTCGATGACGCGGCCGCGCTGTGGCACTTTTCTCTCTCTCTGATCCTTGTCAGAAGTGAGAGTCTCTTTTTAAAAATTGTTGTGATTGTGTTTTTAAAACTGTTTGAAAAATGTCCTTACCTACACCTTATTTTTTGTTGGGGGAACTCTCAGCTGGTTGAAAGGCTCTGTGGGAACTTCCACTTTGTGTTTGGGGAAATTTAAGTTAGCGCTCTAGTTTTCATGCTGACGCGCACTCACGCACGCATTATCGGCTTTAAATCAAGCCGATGATGCCTCTGCGCAGCGGGCGCGCCGAAGGTGTGCCAAAGGCAAGACCGTCTGCACCCGTCTGCGCCAAGCCGGGGCTAGGGGCCAGAACCCCTGTCCAACCCCCCTCAGACAAGTACAGTTATGATAGGGAGTAGCTTTTCAGAGTTAAGGGTGAGATCAGGAGTAAGTGTGTGCATAGTCTGTCTTTAGACGAGGAGAATATATGTTGCCCTTTATGTAGCTATAATTTTAAGCCAGTCCAGGTTGCCCTCCATTGACTACCGGTAAGGGTAAAGCAAAATGTATTTCCATTATTTTACTTAACTGTCGCTCCCATCAAAAACATTCTATTCAAATTCACCTACTTCTCGAGGAGAGGAGACCGGATGCAATCTTTCTCACAGAAACATGGATTACTAAGGATTCTGATGCTGATATAGTTCAAGATCTCCCTCAAATTACGCCATTTTTAGGCAAGATCGTGCCAATGGTCGTGGCGGGGGAATTGCTGTTATTTGTAAAGATATCTATAGATGTAGAGCCACTAGCGGCCATTTATCTGATTGTGAAAGCCTTTCATTTGGCATAAGCTTCTCTCCGACCTATACTTTTTGTGGGATGCTTATATATCGCCCACCAGGACCGCTGGGTAATTTTTGTAAAGATCTCCCAGATGTAGCTACCAATGAGGCGAGTTTTTCGTCCAATTTTTCCATCTTGGGCAATCTGAATTTACACTTTGAGGATCTTGACTCTCCTCCTGTTCAGGACCTTATTGAATGTCTCGAAACATTTCAATTCAAGCAAATAGTGACTGGCCCTACTCATAATTTGGGGCATTTGCTTGATCCCTTATTGACAAATCTCACAGATATTACTTTGGTTGAGTCCATTGCGTTTCCTTGGTCCGATCATTTCCTATTATCTTTTATTTGGACCCCTCAAGAGTCATTACAGCCTTTCGTAGAACTAAAAAAATTGGCCGCATATGGTCTAAGCTTTCAGTGGAAAAATGGGCAACTAATCTTATAGATTCCACTCATATTCCTCATTCTAACCCCACGAGGGCGAATGAGAATTTTAACAATTGGCTGGAGTCCTCTCTTGACCTAGTTCTCCCAAAGAAAGAGCTTTGCCATCGAGTAGGTCCGAATAAGAAAGCTTGGTATACTCATACTCTGAGACAGCTCAAAAAAGCATGTAAACAATTTGAAAGGAAATGGATTAAGGACTTCACAGTAATACGTAAGGGCAAATATAGAGAGGCAATTAAGCTCTACAAAATGAAATAAAAGCTGCCCAAGCCAGCTATTATCATGGAAAAATTATTTCAGCATCTAACGCTCCTCTGGAAATTTTTACAATTATGTAATCTCTTCTCACCCCCTAGTTCCCCTATTGGCGGTGATAATGCTTTCAATTGTTGTGAGGAGTTAGCAAGTTTCTTTCTCCACTAAAGTTTATAACATCTATTCTACTTTTCAGGAAAAGACCTTATATACAAATATTTTACTGCCTCCACAACAAGCTATGCTGGAATAATTTCCTCCGCTCACCCTGTCCTTACTGCAGGATCTTCTGAAGCAACCGAAATCAGGATCTCCTGCAGACCCTGCTACCCCGGCCACTCTGAATTTGGTCTCAGAGATAATTTGCCCAGTTATGCAGGATGTAATAAATGCTTCTCTTTTAATGGCCAGGTTCCCTGTCTTTGGAAATATGCAAAAATTAGGGCCCTCTTAAAAAAGAGCAATTTAGACCCAGAGGATTGGGCTAATTATCACCCCATCTCTTTACTGCCAGGAATTAGTAAATTAACAGAAGAATATGTGAATTCCTTATTGATAGCTCATCTTGAGGAAAATGACTACCTCCACCCTACTCAGACCGCATTCAGGCGTCATCAGGGCACGGAGACTGCCCTTCTTGCCGTGGTCGAAGAATCAAGAAAGATCTTGGACAACGGAGGCTGCACTGCTATTATTTTATTCGATCTCAGCGCAGCCTTCGATACTGTGAACGATCATATCCCGATCCAAAGACTCAGGGAGGTGGGAGTTGCAGGCACTGCCTTAAAATGGCTACAGTCCTTTCTGACAGACAGATCATTCGCTGAAGGAGCCCTCTCAAAGCAAATACCTTTGCAGTATGGAGTTCCCCAGGGATCGTCACTGAGTCCTACCATGTTTAACATCTACTTGAGGCCTTTGGCGGGGGTGGTACTTCCCTGGGCAATCCATACTGTTACTTATGCTGATGACACCCAATTGGTGGTGTCTTAGTCGGCAAAATAAATCTGAGCAGGGTTTAGCTGCATGCCTTGCAAAGTTATCTGAATGGATGGACCTGCCTTTTTTAAGTTAAATGGGGCCAATACAGAAATTATGATCTTGGGCCATGCCTCCCCCAACAATTTAGATCTTATGTGGCCCAGCTATCTTGGCTCTCCACCTGCTCCAAAGAAACAAATTAAGAGTTTGGGCATCTGGTTGGATTGCAACCTGAACCTTACTGCTCAAGCATGTAAAGTTGCTGGGACCTGTTATGGTCTTCTTAGGTGGATACGTAAGATCCTTCCCCTGCTCCCTTTTGATGCCAGGCGGATGTTGGTTTAAGCCCTCATTTTGTCTTGGCTGGACTATGCAAATGCAGTCTATTTGGGTGCGCCACAGTGAACTATTAAGAGATTACAGATTGCCCAGAATTGCGCGACTCGTCTTTTGTTGAACATCCCTAAACGTAATTCTGTTAAGTTGGCAAATGGTTGGCTGCACTGGCTCCCTGTTCAAGAAAGAATCAGGTTCAAGGCCATGTGTATTGTCCACAAGTCCATCTCTGGTAATGGTCCCTCTTTGATTCAGCCCATGGTACAACTTTACCGCACCAAGAGGACTTTAAGATCCAATAATAAGCGACTGCTTGCAGTCTCTAGGATGAAACGGGCTCGGACTGCAGGGCGGCGGTTTTCTTATAATGCAGCCAAACCTTAGAACCAGCTCCCAGATTTCATTTGTCTTGAATCTGACCATCGTAGATTCAGGAAGCAGCTGAAGACTTTTCTCTTTCCGTGATCAGTGGTGATTGATTGGTGTCACAGGAAGCGCTGGGATGCCCTTGGGTAGCCATGCGCTATACAAGTGCGTATTCATTCATTCATTCACAGTCACCACATGGTGCATGGCACACAATGCATGGATGTTTGCAAACATCCATTTAAAAAAAAAAAATTTATTTCAACAATTTTTATTAGAAAACAAAATGTTATACAATGCAGAGAAAGAGAAGGCAATGTAGGACATTGTTATTGTGCTGTTGCAGTTACATTTGGCTTACACAATATATGTTAAGGCATCAAAAAACGAAAATAACTATTCGTGGCCCATTGCTTTACTAGAGTGGAGACATATTGCATTACCTTCGAGCAAGGAAAAAGAAAGGTAATGCGGCGTGAGCTGCTGCCCATTTTTGGCCGCAGCGCAAGCCACAATGGAAAAATTAATATTTCTGACCACCTCATGGGCGGTCGAAACCTAATTTGTCGGGCGAAACCACCGACTACTGGTTGGTCGGTTTCCATTCTGAGACCATGTCGGCGGCATCATAATCAAGGTCACAATTTAAAGGCATATTTATTGGTAATTCACATTCTGAAATGCAGCATGGCTATTTTGGTGGTCGTGAAGCAACCATCCCACCCCATGTAGCCCTACTTCCTGCACCTACGGACAGCTGGAGATATGGACAAAGAGACTGAGAATATGAGGGGCAGAGAGGCGGGAGAGAACAAAAATCAGAGATAGGGGAGCTACAAGACAGACAGATAATAGAGAAGTAATTTAAGACTGAGCATAAGGGGATGGAGACGAACTAGGGAGGGTCCACCTATGAAAGCGAGATCTCTTGCTGGTTTAGTGCCTTGAGTCCTCTTTAATGTTTCTAAGCACTTTTACCAATTGACCCGCATTTGGACTAACCTTCATCATTTTGTTGCTTTTGTTACAAAAATGAGTTTTGTCCTGAGATAAGTGGTTTAGGTAATCACAAAGAGCGAGGCTGCTGCACTGTGCTTTACAGACAGTAAAACCCGACACGTGGCTTGAAGCCTGGATATTTTTTTTTAGAAGAGCTCCGACAGCTACTCTGAAAGAATTATGTCGTGAAGTCAACACCCTTTCAAAGAAACCGCAAACCTATATTTAATGTTCTAGTACTGTATAGTTCGAATTTATTTTAAAATTATATAGCAATTTCTAAAGCAAAATAGTAAATTATGATTACTACAAAATGTTAAGCTGCATTGGCCGGGAATCGAACCCGGGCCTCCCGCGTGGCAGGCGAGAATTCTACCACTGAACCACCAATGCCTCGCTATTCTACTTTCGGTGTGATACTAATATATAGCTAATTATGTGACCATATTCATAACTGATATGTTGTTTGTACTTAACTCGAGTCCATACATGAGGCTGACAAGACCACAGGGATGGTTATCATAAAGCACTAATGCTTCATATGAAGAGAGCAGCTATGAAGCGCACATGTAGTATGTAACAGTTTCTATCTGTGACCCACCAATGCTTCCATAGTACATATGAACCTCAGAGACACACTGAAGATGATACAACTTGGCCACCGCTGATGCTGAATCTTTAGATGTAGTCATTGTTAAACCACCCGGGCTGTACCTGAACCAGACAGAAACAAAGATGCTGCACAGTACAACCCATGCCGGAAATGAAGAGAAGTGACAGAACTGACATCCGCAGGCGATGAAAAGACAATGCTTTCTGTACTGAACACAGACAAGCACCAATGAACCATCGGCCCTTCCTGTATGGTGAGAAGAGACACAGATCACATGCAGCAGACTGGGGGACATTACTAGCGCTTTCTCGTGGAGCTGGGGTACACTTTATGGGACGGCCGTCTCTATCCATATTTAAGGGATACAAAGGGATACATGTTTACCCATTAATGTGGACAAGTCTTTAATGCCCGTTTTTGTCTGGGCGAGAAATAAAACAACATTACAGAAAAAAAAATGAAACATCCCTACAGAAAAGGTATATAACACAAGCAAATGTTTCTGCGTTCCGTAAAAACTATGTATATGCAATTACACCGACTACAATATGCAACAGTATATTAAAAGTAAGCTATTAATTAAAACACTCCTTCCCTACTGTAAAACAGCTGTGTCATCATAATGAAATGACTTCTCTTGATTAAAGCTGACATTATCACCACTTGCAAAGTACAAATCATGGGCACAGGCGGCATTTAAAAAAAATAGTCTATCTGTTGAAAATGTATATTAAGAAAGAAAAGATTTCGCCCAACTGCCGTGACATTGCCACCCGCAATGCCGTGACCCGGATTCGAACCGGGGTTGCTGCGGCCACAACGCAGAGTACTAACCACTATACGATCACGGCGAGCTACTTGGGGTCTGAGACATGCACCTGCACCTGACTTTCATAGCGCAGGTCGCCCGGCATTATCTGTGATGAGGGTCTTATTAATATGCAGAAGGGTCTCTTCTTGTGTTTGTGTTTTGAGGCAGATGCTTCACATTTCGCCTCCTTGACTGGAATGTTCACAAACCAACACACAGCCCTGCAGTCCTGCTCTGTAGGGACCGCTCCTTCCTTGTTAAATGTCAAGCCTCTCATCATGTGCAGTTAGTTGCAGAGTGAGAGAGAGAGATCATCGCATGTGGCTGCATTGCGAAGAGAGCTGAGCCCACTGGCTCTCCGTAGCCAATCACCCGAGCAGGTTAATGAGAGGAACCAGCTATAGGGAAAGAGAAACATTGGTTTCAGAGGACCTGAAATGGACGAGTTTTCAAGTTTTAGACAACTGGTTAAATCCTCTGCGGCCGGAGAGTTTAGTTCCACATTTACGGGTATCATATAAGGGTCAAGGCTGAAAAAATAGTACACGTTTGTTTTTATGTCATCCCAGGAACCACAGAATACTGGAATCAGTGGACTCTTTTAATAGCAAGAAACAATGTTTACTTTAAAAAAAATAAGTGAAGATTCTCAAAATATTTTTTAGCAGGCACCACCCACTCACTGCCCATGAGGGCAATGCTAAATGGGGCCCACCTTCCTCAAGAGGTTTTTGGGGTTACTCCGTCCAAGAAACTTTTTTAAAATCTGCTTAAGCAGAGCCTTTTACAGTTCAGTTTCATAAGATGTTAAAGGCCACTTGAGAAGTGGTCCACAACTTTAACTGTCTGATTTGGGTGGGGCACATGAATAGATGTTTTGTGCTACCAGTTGAAACAAATGATTCAAGATATGTTATGTGACAATAATTAAGGCTTCTAAACACTCGAGCATATTTGTGAAAGTTCCACAACTGTGGGTAGTTGATTGATTATGTGTTAATATCGAACTCAGTATCATACAACCAGATTCTGCTCTGTTTCAATTATCTGATTTAATAATAATGTAATACACGGGTCTGGAAACTCTTTCCTCTAATTTCTGCATTATAGGTGATGGGTGATGTGTCTTATCTCCTGTAATAAAGAAATGACATTGCTGCTCAACAGTAATAAGTTATTACAGATTAGTTCTGACAGTATCATACCTTCTACCAGCAGCTAAGGAGAATGGCATGACATGGAGCATCATTATAGTTAAAGAACAAAAACGCCAGACATGACTGTGATAACAGGCACAGTACTTTAGATGTACCCTTCAATACCAGACACCTTACACTGCAGGCGACCTCCAGATCAGGAGACAATGTGCCTAAGCTGGTTTTCAAAAGTAGCAACAATCCTCCTAGTGAGGTTTTGAAAACTTTACCAGAACTTCAGACAGAACTGTGGTGCAGATTTATAAGCTCCTTGCGCCACTTTTGCATCCCTTTTAACATGGGAAAAGTGGCGCAAAATTGTTGCAAGGGGCTTGTAAATAAGCCCCTGTGTACATCTCAGATCGACCGGAACTTCCCTGGTAAAAATTCCCAAAGTCCAAAAAGCAAGAATGGGCATGTGTTCATTCTGCTATCTGGCAGCTAAAAACTGGAATACACTGCCTCTTTTTCTCCGCTCCGAGTCATCGGAGAATCTTTTCCTGAAAAGATTAAAAACCTGTCTTTTCCAGCTTTTAGTTTTTCTGTTGCTCCTTCTTCCCTTGTTTCCCAGGCCCTGCACCTTTTATCCCTTTTCGGAAGAGTGGTCTCAGCACAGGGACACACCAGTTGGTGTAACCAGGTGATTTATAAGTGATATTATTATTATTATTATTATTATTATTAATATTGTTTTTACTTGACACAATACCCTAAGGGGACTCTACAGAACTAGGCACAGCACTTCAGGAGGGTCCCAGGCTTTTGTCACAATATGCTAAACTAGTCTCTAAAATGGGTAGAAACTGTTCACACACATTATTCTAAAGGAACCCTTTGGACATGTGCCCAGCTCTCCACACAAGGCCTTACTTGTGCTGTGCACACTGTCCACCTGTAAAAGTGCTTCCATTTCCGCCTGGTTTTTCTTACCGCTCCCTCTGCATCCCAACACTACTTTTGGCCTACTCACAGCCTTATCATGGAAGTGAAGCTTGCAACGCCGCTGCCTGTGCTGTAACCATCAGTACTCTAAAGCTCAGTTTCACTGCTGATGCCTGTGTGTGCCTGTTCTTGAGACTCTGAAGCTTGAACCTCTTCTGCACCTTCAGTAACAGTCTCAGTAATGGAAGGTCACTCTGGTGCTGCCTGTGCTGCTCCTGTTGTTTAAAGCTTGCATTACTGCTGCTCAGCTTGTACTTTGATGCGAGTGCAGCTTAAAACAGTCTTTTCACTTCACAAAACCAAACTGATTGGCTTTGAAAATTAAAGACAATAGTGGTTGGTGGTGCTGCGGAACGGGCAGAATCCTTGCCAGTGTAAAACTCCTGCCGACTTTGACTGCTCACACTCTGCCCACGTCTTGCGGCCCCCGCTTCGCGGGAGCCGCTCGAGAATACCGGCTAACCAAGGACTTCCCATACCAGCGAGAGGAGCCTAACAGTGACGCGCTAACCCCTGCGGGACTGCGAGGACCAGCGGGCGTTGCGGCTGGAGACTCGCCACAGCTGGTCCTCTTCCCGCCCCCCTCCTGCACGGATAAATCTGCGGAGGGCTTGGGTGATGCGTGTGCTGCTGCGGAACGGGCAGAATCCTTGCCAGTGTAAAACTCCTGCCGACTTTGACTGCTCACACTCTGCCCACGTCTCGCGGCCCCCGCTTCGCGGGAGCCGCTCGAGAATACCGGCTAACCAAGGACTTCCCATACCAGCGAGAGGAGCCTAACAGTGACGCGCTAACCCCTGCGGGACTGCGAGGACCAGCGGGCGTTGCGGCTGGAGACTCACCACAGCTGGTCCTCTTCCCGCCTACCTCCTGTCTTAAACAGCCTGCGCTGGTCGCGCAAGCGGGACGCGCGTGGGGCAAAGCGCGGAGCTAAGCCCGGGCAAAGGGCGGGCCGTTTGAGGCCGTTCGAGGACCGGAGAGACCGGGATCGGGTCCCCCCCCCTGGCTGGCCCAGTATCACCCACTGACTTTCAGCGGTCTTCGCCCACTGGGAATCCATGATGACCACCAGGGAAACGCAAAGCAAATCTGCATTGGCCGCAGCTGGAGTTCCAAAAGGTACTATCGACAATTATTTTGTTAAAGCCGGCTCTTTGTTGATAGACGAAATTTCTGTGTTAGAACGCCGCATCTCCCAAGAGATTGATTGGGTGAGGAGATCATCAATGGGACCATTGGCTCTGGCCAAAACACCAGATGAAAGGCCAGAACTTAATAGAAATATCCAGATGGGCTCACAGTCAATCCATCATGCCTCTAACCCAGATCTTACCATGGAAGTCTCCAAGGATCTAGAGGACATGAGTCGCATGATCCTACCCATGACCCGCACACCGTCTGCCCCACCCCTAGCCTCCAGCAAGGTCCTGACTGCCCCTTGCATTATCATGAATACCTCAGAACTACAGAGGGGGCTAGGGAAGGAGCATTACAAAAAAAGAAGAAAGGGGGGCAAACCAAAGGCGGCAGCAAGTTAAAACCATCTGAGCCCAAACTTGCTAGCGATGCTGGAATCCTGGGGGATAATACTCCGGGACAACCACCCAAAAATGTTAGGAATATCCAAAAAATATCCTTTCGATCTATAGAACAATCCCTTCCACAAGGTGATATTTCTATAGACTCTGCAAATAAGGACATAACCCTTGCAGATATAGGTTCACTTATTAGGTCACTCTTAAGCCCTCTGGAAGCCCGACTCATAAAGATCGAAGCAAGGCTGGTCAATATTGAGAAATATACAGTCCAGCTTGCAGACAGTCTAAAGTCGGAATCCAAGGGCTTTAAAAGAGGGTTAAATAGTATGCCCAAAAAAAGCCTAGAGCACACAATCCCGACGAAGAAAAATGATCCCCCAACCTCGCAAAATATAAAATCGATTCCCAAACAAAACAAGACCACACAAGTTTCCGACATTATAAGCAAAACCACACCACCTACCCAAATTCAAACTCTGAATCCCACGACCTTAAACACAATTAGTAAACCCACATATAAGCCTGATCCCCCAGATAGAATTAAGAATGTTACGCGGCTCTTAGACAACAACCAGACTAACACTCGGAAATTCAAACCCGTAAACTTACCACCGGAAGCATCCCCGTATACAGTGATTCTGGCGGGAGCTCCTGAACTATCTCTCAATTCTATTGAGAAGTCAGCCTCGCTCAAAAATAAAGTCATCAACTGGCTGTCTATATACAGACCCCTACCACAAGGAACAACCAGCGATGTATCCATGGCGAGACGCGTCGCTTGGGTGGGCAACCTGAGAAAGACAATTAGCGGTGATTGCATTGTGGTTAGCTTTAGGGATCCGAGGACAGCCTCATATATCTGCAGCTGGGTCCCGGACGACCAAGGGAACTTAATCCAGGCTCTTCCCCTTTCGTTCTTCTACCCGTCAAGCATCTATCTGGCAGAAGATCCTAGATGGGGTCATCATCAGGAGCTATTGGGAGAGTGGGAAAGCAACAGTGTAGAGAGAAGGGAGCCATACTATCGTAGGAATATGCACCCTGAATACCCACCGTTACATGATGATGGGGAGGGGTGGGAGTATGTCACCAGAAGGAAAGGAGGATGGGGTGGCAGACCAAGAGGAGTCCCTGGTCCACATAGATTGCATCACCCAGCCTATTTTCCAACCTCAAATAGGTATAGTACCCTGGAAATGGTCGACTCACTGACTGATTCCAATACAAAGGCAGTGGACCACCTTGCTGCAGTTTATCCTGCAGAAGATAGACCCACCACCGGAGGCCAATCGGGGCCACAAATGGAATCTAAAATCACCACTGATACTCTAAATTATTCCCAAGAATGTGTTAGCAGTATACATGTAATTAGGGACAATACTACCAACTCAGAGTCCGAACAAGGAGAACTCCTACAAACCTCAATGGTAAATACTACCCTCGTCCCTATAGGGAACACTCTGTCTAACATAGAGCAACCACCATTAAGACCTGCTATGCTTAGTTTAATTTCAAGGAACGTAGCAGGTATCGGCAACAAAATTGAATGTCCCGATTGGTTGTCGTTTATCAGCTCAAAGGGAATCTGTCTCCTTCAGGAAACCTGGGCACGAGAGGAGTTCACATGCCCAGGTTTCGAAATTTTTTCTAAAAAGGCAAAGTGGGGGGGTAAGGGACGCCCGTCAGGAGGGTTGGCAACTTTGATCGCCTCCCACCTGGGCTGTAAGGCTAGTTGTTTAGCTGTAGACTCTCAGAATATTCTACCAGTCCTCCTAGAATGGCCAAATCTGGTTAAGTTACTGATCATAAACGTCTATTCGAGACCCGTGCCCTTATCTGGGGAATCGAAAACAATTGAGGATCTCTCAACCCTTCTGAGTGATATTCCAAGGGATCTTCCTCAGTTGGTAGCAGGAGACCTCAACTCCCACTATGAGCCACTTCCCGGATTGTTGGAAGGACCATCCCTAGAAGAGGACGCTAGTTGCCTGATACCAGACACGGTGGCTCCTCCACCAAGAGCCTGGACACCCCTTGCATTACAAATTACAGCCTTGACCCTTAATTACGGTCTACGCGCATGCAACGGGCGTACAAAATCAGACAACCCCTGTAGATGTACATTCAACAAATCAGGTAGTGAATCCAGACTAGACTACATTCTAGCCCAAATAACAAACTGGACACGAATAATTGATTTCAGGGTACAACCCAGAGAGGATAGCGACCATAATGCACTTATACTTGAATATGCTATCCCTGGTATAGATGACATGGGAACGGATAATGAAAATGGGACCACTGGGCTACTCCTAGAGAACAACAGGAGGAGAGTGAGGTGGGGGAAGTTGGCAACTAATGATGCAAAAATATCCAGGCTCTATGCCAGAATCACTCCAGTCCTTGAAAGGGCATTTGGTCTCTCCGATAAACTAGCGGACAGAAGGAATGTAGAACTACTGAGCCAAACCCATAAAGACCTAATAAATACTTTACAGTCAGACCTATTCTCAGAAGCACCATCAAAAAGCAGTACACTAAATAAAAAATCCTGGTACAACACCGTATGCCGGGAATCTAAACGGGAACTTTTATCTGTAATTAAGGCTCATGGATCCCGTGAGATAATAAAAGACAAAAGATGGGCATATAGGACATTGCTGGCAAATGCCAAAGCCGAATGGGACCAAAAGCATTGGGAAGACTTATCTGAGGCACTAGCCAATAAAGATTCTCGTAAATTTTGGCGAGTGGTTAACCACGGGTCAGAGGATCTTCCCTCTGCCATTGAATCTAACATTGCTCCTGCCTTATGGCAGGAACGCTATCAATCCCTATACTCAACTGAGGATATGCCTCACACCAACTCTAACAGTATTGACATGATAGGTCAAGTGGGCGAACCATTCGTGTTAAAAGAAGTTTGCGCCGCAATTGCGGGGCTGGCAGGAGGCAAAGCACCGGGACTGGACGGGGTCCCTGGAGATCTGTACAAACAGGAACCAGAGATATGGGCACCATATCTATTGCTGATATTCAACGCGGTCCTTGGGGGCATGGAGGTCCCAGATACTTGGCTGGGCGCAGAGGTGGTCCCTATATTCCAAATGGATCCCCTCTGCTCCCAGCCAACTATCGCCCCATAAGCCTCATTGATGTCTCGCAAAAGCTCTTTGGCAGACTAATCCTGAATCGCTTACAGAATTGGCTGGAGGAAACGGACACCCTCAGCCCATACCAGGCTGGATTCAGGAGGGGTGTCTCCACATTAGACCAAGTATTCAGATTAAATCTCATATACTGGAGACGGGCACTTATCGAGGGTGGCACCTTATATACGGTCTTTGTGGACCTGCGTGCCGCCTTCGACTTAGTGCCAAGAGCAAAATTGTGGGAGGTAATAATTGAACTGGGCGTCCCAAAAGACATCCTTGCGATTTTGTTTAAACTACGTCCCAACAATTTCGCAATGGTCAGATGCGGGAGAAGCGGGAAGCTGACTGAAAGATTCCCCGTTCACAGAGGGGTGAGGCAGGGCTGTGTGCTTGCACCGACCCTGTTCTGCCTCTTTGTGAACGGGGTAATCTCACACCTGACTGGGATTGCCAACACCGACGCCCCAAAATTGAACGGCAGCAGGGTGCCAGCCATTACGTTTGCGGACGATACCCTGCTGCTATCTAAATCCCCCATGGGCATACAGAGGGTGATTGATGGCTTCCAGGACTTTTGCACAGAAAGGGGCCTCGAAATAAACCCCCAAAAAACTAAATTTATGATCATGAATCCTAAGTCACAAAAGCGCTCAAATCCCTTACTTGGTTCTGTGAGGCTGGAAAGGGTATACACTATTGAGTATTTGGGGCTAACGCTAAATGAAAACTTAACATGGGGGGCCCACCGGATAAAAGCCAATATGAGGCTAGTTCAGAGGGCGGGGGCTATCATGAGAATCGCTTCAAAATCAACTTTTCGCCCTCTGTCCCCGGCCATCCAAATTTATAAAATGCAGGCTCGGGGTGGTGCTACGTATGGGGGAGAGATGTGGGGTCACACGTCATCTTCCAATCTACAGGTGACGGAAAATAAATTTATAAGACAACTTACAGCTTTACCAATAAGTACCCCACTCATGCCGTTGAGATTGGATCTGGCTCTGAGGCCCATTACAGAAGAACTAGGGCTAAAGCCCCTAACATTTTGGAGCCGCATATGGAGCAGCTAGGATCTCACTTCCTATCGATCTGAGTTGCAGGAATTTCTAACCCTACCCAATGCCGCCAAGATACCTTGGCTAAATTACATAAAGACAACATGCGAGACCCTCGGATTACCAGAACTGTGGCTAGACCCACAAAGCACAAGCACCAGGATCTCAAGGAAAGCACTCTCCAGAGTTTATTATGAAAAAATGCTCACTCGAGTCCTGGCAACTGCCCGAGAGGGCTCCTTGACGCATGCCTTTATGATAATTAAAGACTTACACAATTTTGAAAGCGTGTTGTATGGCATGGCTCCTGCTCTAACAAGGAAACTTTTTTTACAATGGAGGTATGGGACTCTTCCCCTAAAGACCTTCACTAAAGCGTGGGCGGGACAGTTGCCGAATGAGTTGTGTCCAGCTTGTGCTACAACTAGAGAAAGCGAAGTCCATGTTATCTTCTTCTGCCCAGCCTACCGTAAAAGCAGACGAGATTGGTTGACCCCATTACTGAGAAACCTAGGATTCAGAACTTTCCTTCCTGCATTTAGAGTTTTAAAAACAGACCTATCCCCGTCAACGATGTTTGCCCTGGCTAAATTCTTAACAGCAATGTGGTATGGCAGAACCCGATATATAAAGATGGCAGAGGACCACTGAGAACTTGTTGTTTTGATACACTGTAATTTCTGTTTTAATAGTCTTTCATATTTTTAACGATGATGAACTGTTGTACATCTTTTATGATCAAATGATCGAAATAAAGATTTGAAATTTGAAAAATTTGGTTGGTGGTACAATAGATTACCAACTAAGCCACAGCGGCTTCTATAACTCTGAACCCACACTGTGTCTGATGTAACTGTGCATCAATGCATATTTTTCTGTCTCTTTAGAATTTTCTAGTTGCTACCAACAATAAAATAGAGAAGAAAACCTGATATTGGAATGGAAAAATTATAAAGAGGGTCACGAAAAACGAATATCATTATACGTGCTTATCTGTATTTATTTTGGAAAGTTTACACTGGTGTATGAAGAGCGCAATGCATACGTTAAACTAAACAAGAGTACAATGATTTAGAGGACACCAATATATACAAGATAATTTCCTGATGCCTACATGACTCATGTGCTTTTTTCTTCTCCTCTCGTGACCTCTAGACATCCCACCGAGAAGCCGAGGAACCGCCACTCTCGGAGAGACAGGGTCACCTTTAGTGACGCGTCCCAGGTTCAAACATTGCTTCAAGATTTATTACTCAATTTAGGTAAAGGTGCCCGGGAATCCAGATTGAAATTTTCTTTATTCAAATTACTCCATGACTGGCACTGGTCCCTAGTAAAGTTGAACAAGGCAGGATTACTTCCACATACGAATTGCTGGAGATGTAATAATTATGGTTGCGATATCATGCATATTATATGTGGATGTCCCATGATTCAATCTTATTGGCATTTCATAGACCGGACATTAAGTCACACTGTTTCATTACAACTACCGCTTTCACCTTCCACAATTATATTACATGATTTCAGATCCTTTCAATATCTTTCTAAACCTCAGAGTAGACTTCTGCATACTGCTTTAGCAACTGCCAACATCTGCATACTCAGATGATGGACATCTCCAACTCCACCATCTCCAGAATCCTGGCTTACAACAATGATAGAAACTGCTTCCCATGGAAGAGTTATATATAATGTAAATAATCAGTTGGATCTGTTTAATCGAATTTGGGCCCCCTTCTTCACACTGGATAATGCTTCAGTGAGAGATAGTGCTTCTACTTCTATGCAACATACCTATACACTTTAATCTATTATCAGTTTCAAAGATCTTTCCTATTTTTTATACTATCTTTCATATCTTGCAAGGAAATGATTTTATTGGATATGTTTACAGTTTTCCTCTTCTATCACATTGTTAATATGATATTCAGATTATAATGGTTTTAGTTTTTTATGCTTAGATTGATGATATTATCCTCTCTTATAATATATACATATCACTCTCTTATCTTATTTAAATGTTCTATTGTATAATTTGGATTTTACTATATTTGTCATGATTTATCACCTTTTTACTTTCTAATGTGTTGACCTACAGATAGTGTCTTTTATCTAATGCGATGTTTATATAATTAGACAGTGTAATTAACATGCTACACATTTTCTTTTCCATAGTATATTGAAATGAGTTCATGTAATTTATTATTTATTTCACATATGGACTAGTATACTGAACATGAACTACTAATAAAAAATTATAACACAATTATTGGCAGTGACTATTAGGCATGACAGAACGCTATTTCTATCTTCTGACGCGGCCGGCCCTATTGGGTTGTAGGCGGAACGCTGTGTATAATGTTGAGAAGCAAACACACTTTCCATGTTATTTTACTGCATTTCCTCTGACGCGGCCGGCCCCTGTGGGGTTGTAGGCTTATCGCCATGTATATGTCACTTTTTTTGCGTACTCCCTTCTTCCGGGGTGAAATAAAAACAGACTTAAAAAAAAAAATTATAACACAAACATTGCATCAAAAAGTGAAGTTTGGGAGACCCATGAAAACATGACTGAGGTGGGTATTTGGGAGACCCATGAAAACATGACTGAGGTGGGTATAAAGGGGGGGGGGGGGGCTGTTAACCCGCAGTGCCCCTTACATGGCACTAACATAACCACCCTGGTCCTGGTACACCAGAGATGAGTAAATTACCAGAGTAAACATCAACCCTGTTTTTAACAGCCTTGTCCTGTAGTGCACGACTTTTCCAATTTAATTTTGAAAAACAGTTATCAGTATGGGATTCGAACGCATAACCTTGAGATTATTAGCACTACGCTCTAACCAACTGAGCTAATTTTCCTCCTTACAATATGAATCAAGAGGCATCACGAGGTGCATACACCTAGCCAGGAGCTTCTAATTGCTAAATTATAGGTTGTTCCAATGTACAGATTAATTCAAGAGGCATACAGACAGGCCATTACTGACCCATCATAGTTTCCGGCCAAGACATTGGGGCACTCAGATATTCCTGCACCAACTGGCACATACCGGGAGCGTCACCAAAGAACACGGATATTATTTAATGAGCTGCACTGAACGCACTTCACTAACAAGAGCTGCACGACCATCACTCCCCAGAAAAGATGGATTGTAGGCTAGAATCACTCCGCAGACCCTCCGACCCGCCACACTCACCCAGAAAGGTACTGGTCTGGGCTCAGCAGCATTGCGCATGCTCAATGTACTGCAGGATTTTCTCACACTATCACTCACTGGGCTGTCAATCCTTAACCCACCCCTACCTGTACCCTTTTCACTGTACTCTCTCCTTCCTCCACCCATCTCTCTCCACTTTCATAGACATGGACATAGGCTGAACCTTCTCGAGTACACAGCTCATAACTTTCCAAACTGAATGTAGTGCCCGGTGCCCCATTATTCTCTGCATCCCCCTTCCTACACAGTCTTGTTTTCCATCCATATTAGAAACCGCACCACAGCCATCATTAAGTTGAGTTCTCTGATGTTGTAATTATAAGAAGTAAGTAGTCGTGGCCGAGTGATTAAGGCGATAGACTAGAAATCTATTGGGATCTCCCCGCGCAGGTTCGAATCCTGCCAACTACGGTTAATTTTTTTAATAATTACATTTTGACATGGAAACTAATTATGAGGTTCAGAAACATCTGCATTTTATTCATAATTGTGTCTTTGTCACTCTTGTCACATACACCACCATCGCCTGCACAATGTGATTGCAAAAAAAAAAATACTCTAGGTCAAACAAATCAAACATACTTTATAAAGTGCCTCAAGTAGTAGACCTTTACGTTTCACTGGTCACCTTTGTGTTACGAGTTGTTGTGTTCAGATGCTAAGCTAGCACTAAAGAGGCGAAACTGTTTCCTAAATAGCATAATGTGTGTTAAAATGTCAAAATATAAAAATAAGGCTCTGAGGGACAAGTAGGTAGATCTTTTTTCCTCTTCGGTACACCCCGCGATTGATCGTACTTGATTAGGTAATGTGCTTTGTCGATGTTAGTCAATAACACCAGCTTGACGGATCTTTCTCTCTATGCCAAATCCATATGTGTTATCCGGTCCCTTTGGTTGGCGAAGAACCATTAAACGTGGCGCACTGGCATCATCTAAAGTAATGCTTTTCAAACGGTTGACCAATCTGTCTGGACGAGGAGCTGCAACTGCCTTTGGACCTTCACATACACGCCAAACATTACAGGCACTACATTTTCCAGTACGTTGGTTTAGAATAACTGCAAACTCCACTTCATCCCCAGCTTGCAATTCTATCCCATCCTGGACTTCTTTTACATGGAAAAATAGTTTTTTGCTGTCACCCACTTCATAGTTAATGAAGCCAAACTGATCTTTCACACATTCCACGGTACCTCTGCGAAGGGGTTCAATATTTCATTCATTTCATTTCATTTCATAACTTTATTTCGATTTCACAAAGAAATCATAAAAGTATACATCAATATAAAACACCGGCAACAATAAAACCACAAATCATATTTACATAATTCTAATTTTCATAAACATTTGCTAATTTTCATAAAACAATCACTATGAGTTCCTGATAGCATGCGCTGATCTGAAAAGGGTAGGAGAATTGATAGTACCCTTACCTAGGGGGTATTTGTGTAAGGCTGTTAATCTTGGTGGGGGAATAGGTAGGGTACTTGGATAAAAATCATACAGATCCCAAACGGAGATGGGGCCATCATTTTTGTGGGGCAGGGAGGACCGTAAGTGGGGGACTGTGTGCCTGTCCCTAAATTTAACTAGAACTAGGTCCCCGGGAATTTCTTTATAAAAAGACCCTAACCAGCCCACCCTTCTAACACTCAAGATACCACCATCTTTGTTAGGTGGGAGGGGTCTATTTTTTGATAGCCAAAACAGGACCTTGTGCAATAGGTCCTGGTGTCTTTCAGGTCTCCCATGGGTGGGCGCAGGTACTCCTGCAAGAACGAGCACAAAGGGGGCGGCTTCTGGAGGCAAATCTATACAATCTACTCTGTTAGGTTCTGCTCTAGAAGCAGAGTAATTAAATAACACCGGTTTACGAGCAGTTTTGGTAGCAGTTGGAGGTTGTCTCTTGGGAAGTTGTCTATCGGTAAACACATTTTTTCTGGTATTGCTCACAGATTTATCTATGTGCGATGGGCAGTGGAAAGGTGTACTTACAGATGGAGCAGTTTTTGTAGTGTGAGGCACTTTGGGAGCAGTAGGGAGAGTAAAGCAATTGGATCTAACAATCTCTGCGGGAGGAAAAGATTTATCTTTAATGATAGTCTCTAGGCTTGTCAACCTGTCCCCTAAGATGTTAATTTGGTCAAGCAGGGGTGCTATTACAGATCTTATCATCAGTTCAAACTGGGGCAATAGTTGCAGATAAGGGGATGCTACTACGTCATCCCGAGTTTCAGTGTGCGTTTTAGGTGAGATAGAATTCATGGCAGGCGGTGAGGAATCAATATAGAGTTTTTGTATTTTAATATCTGTTTCGTGTTCGTTAACCCCTACGTGCTTCCTCTTCGCACTTTGGCCATGTGACAGTCCACTAGCTTGGCTGCTATCCTCCTTAGGTGATAGGCGTCGATCGCAAGGAATATCTGCGCGATGGTCGATAGTAAGGCCTTTTACGGGGGAGGGGGCTATAACAGGAAGAAAATTAGTCCCGCACAAAGCATTTAGTTCCTCCCAGTAAGACATTTTTTCCGGTCTGACAGGGGTTTGTGGGAGGGTTTGAATTGGATCTAGCAGTTGACGCCAAGCATCGCTATTTGTTTCGTTGATAGTGCTGAGGGTTCTATGATTTTGAGTGTGCGTGTCCATTTCCTTGGCCGGGCATCGTATTTGCATGAAAATTGGATAGGCCCCCTTAGATGTCATAAATCATGTGATGTAACTATGTTGGCGGAACGGCAAGCCCATGAGTCTTCTACAAGTGTAAATAGGCACTATACCCTCTCTTATGGGGATGACAAGGGGGGTGGCCCGTCCCCGTCCTCCTCGTGCCGCTGAGGGCCGTAGAGGGCCCGCCCTTTGCCCGGGCTTAGCTCGGCGTCCCGCTCGCGTCCCGCGAAGCGGGGCAGAGCGCTGTTTATGGCGCCTCCTGGCGCTGGGTGCGTCACAGAAGCTGCGCCGCCGCTGTGGCAGCCGGGAGTTGTGGTCCCGGAGCGGCGGCACTGATCCCTGCAGCTGGTGACTCCTGGCGGTGGCGGCTTCGATGTAGGGCTTCCTCTCCCTGCCCCCGGTAAGTGGTTTGCTGTCCCCCACGCTCCGCCGGGCAGAGCGCTGTTTATGGCGCCTCCTGGCGCTGGGTGCGTCACAGAAGCTGCGCCGCCGCTGTGGCAGCCGGGAGTTGTGGTCCCGGAGCGGCGGCACTGATCCCTGCAGCTGGTGACTCCTGGCGGTGGCGGCTACGATGTAGGGCTTCCTCTCCCTGCCCCCGGTAAGTGGTTTGCTGTCCCCTTTGTAAGTGGTTTGCTGTTCAATATTACAAGCCATGGTTTGTTTGTTCTGTCCAAAAACACCAAACTCAGCCAAACACTTGTCCCTCAGAAATTCTGAAAAACTTATTCTGTGTAACTATTACACCCATTTTAACATCTTCCATGTTATGTTTAAGATCAGAAATTGAAGAAACCATTTTTTTTAAAGAAATTATGCACAGTTGCTGGTGGAGAGTTTAAAGAGAAAGCCTTATAGTATCAACATTTTAGAAGCTTTATTTGAATGGTGCATCCTACGCAACTGGTATCTGCGCATCTTCTTTGCCTGTGTAAATCGAAACAGTTGTATTATAATAAACCCTATGAAATTCTGCACTGACGTGTGTCATCCACCGTAATTCTTTCTGAAAAGGTTTTTCAATGCCATAGCTCCCTGTGTTTTTTTTCTGCAGTTTGATAATACATTTTCCTTGTGAAGTCTGCGTTGAGGACCACGTAAACAGGGTTGAATACATAGCGTATGTATGTTATACATACGTGTATATAATTATAGCGTATACGTACGTGTGGATAATTACTTGCACCCCAATTCCTTAATCAATTCAAGGCCAAATGTCAGAATGTTTCTTTTCCAAGCTCTAATTTAGCCTTATGAATTTTGATAAAACAAAATGTTGAATGAGTGAAAGACTTGTTATGTTTGTTGAAGTACTCCACGCTTTTTGGGGGGTTTTGTGATTTATTTTCTCTGTGGCTGTTTGATAAAGTGCAGAATTTCATATGGGTTAAGTGCCATCTGTGTGATAATTTAAATAAAGATATATATATATTAATACATGCACAAGTTTGCTGCCTGGAACACTGCAGCATTAATACCCTTTTTGTTTTTTACTGGTTTAAAAACGGAGTTAAAACATCAAAGTCTGTGCCTGACAATACGCATGGTTTGCAGCGGCACCCAGCATATTGTAAAGAATTGCTTCAGCTTTTGATAGTTGAGAATATTTGCATCAAGGTGACAGATGGTGCCTACATGGTTTTCAGGTTTTTTTCTTTTCTGTTTTTCCCATCTCTTACTTAAGTTCTCCAGTTACACTCATCAAGCAAAGAAACAGAATAGTGTAAGTATTTTAACCAAAAGATCAGGAATTATTTTCTCTGAATAGAGGCTCTCTATTTTATTATTTTCTTTGTCCCATTCCCATTTCCCTCTGTTCAGGGCTTCTGGGAGATAGCATTATCTTTGTAAAACAAACATTGCTCTCTCCAATGTTTCTGTTTAATGGCAAGGAATGGATTAAAGAATAAAGTTTTATCAATAATTTTGACTAAAAAAAAAAAAAAAAAAAATAAGGCTCTGAGTCATTGGAGTGAAGGAGGAGGAGGGTTTCATTTCAAGAAGAGGTTGTTTTTAGATTTTTAAGGGAAAATATTAGGTTTAATTGTAAAGCGCTACTTTCACACCAGACAATGGTTCTCTGTGGGCACACAGGCTCATTTAGAAATAGCTCTTTGTTCAGGGAAATATCAAAACCATTGCATGGATACACAAAGAATAAAAAAGAACCAAAGAGCGAAAATTCTTAAATATATTATAAACACCATTAATTACAATGAAAACACATGAAGGTAAAAGTTAGCAGAGGATGGTTTCGTTCCATCGACCTCTGGGTTTTGGGCCCAGCACGCTTCCGCTGCGCCACTCTGCTACAACTGTGTTAGTTGTGTATCTTCTATATGACACTGTACTGCAGCGCAGACGTCACCATGTCTGCAGAGATTAGCCAATGAGGAACGTGCTTTTCATTGTCGCTTGGAACAGACCGAGGACGGAGTTGTGAGTCTGGATCTTCAAGTCTGAGTTCGATTTATCTGCTGTTTCATCCGTTTAGGGAATATGGGGAATCTCATGAGTGTGAAAGATGGAAAAGGCACTCGCTTTCATTTCTCCACTTTTTTTTTTTTTTATTTCAAAAGTTTTTATTGAATTGAGTATAAAAGTTCGCATATACATTGTATACATTTGTATTTCTTGGGCTGTGTGTTGCTCGGTGGTAGCAAGCAAGAGAGAGAGAAGAAAAGAAGAAAGAGAGAGAGGGGGGGGGGTTATCGTTTCAGATATTCGTCTAGGGCTGCCCACATGTCTTCTTTGGCTGTGTGGTTCGCCGCCTTGTGTTTGGCGGTGATGTTGTCTGCTGCTCGGAGGAATGTCACCCAGTTGAACCAGCGCTTGAAAGTGGCTTTGCTGGAGTTCTTCCAGTACCCCAGAATGTTTTTAACAGCTGCCGCTAGGAGCATGTCTACCAAATCTCGTATTTCTTTGGATTGGAGTTGTGGCTCTAGGAAGCCGCTGATTATCCCTGCAAGCCCTCTTTGTATCTGGCAGCCCGTGATCGAGTCTATTAGGTTGTATACCTTGCTCCAGAACGCTTTGACTTTGGGGCATTCGTATAACATGTGGCCCAGGTCTCCCCTTGCTTTGTGGCAGTTCCAGCACTCACTGTTGTCGGTAGCACCTACTCTCTCTAGTTTCGCCGGTGTCCAGTGTAGTCTGTGTAGTATCCAAAATTTTGTTTGTGCTAGCTGTGGTGTGATCTTGTTTTTGGACGCTGATGTCCATAGTCTGGCCTTCTCTTCTTCACTCAGTGGTCTGCGGATGGTTTCTTCCCAGAACGCTATCGTTTTGTCATTAAGGGTGGTGGTGCGTGGTGTGATTATTTTGTAGATCTGCGCTGTTTGGTGACCTGTCGCGTTAAGGTTCTGTGCGTATTGTAAGATGGTTGGTTTGTGTTTGGAGAGGTTTGCCTTGGTGATGGCTGCTTTGATTCTTAGGAACTCGTAGAATTCCTTGTCCGGTAGGCCCGTTGTGTGTTGGATCATCTTGTAGGTGAGTGGGTTGCTTCCTGCCTCTAGTTGTGCCGGTGTGGTTATGCCTCTGCTTAGCCATTCTTTGCTGCCTAGCGTTTTCCCTTTGTATGTGATCTTGGAGTTGTACCATAATGATTCCCATTTGGTGCCTCTGATGCCTACTTCTAGCTCTTTATCTAATCTCAGTAGGGCTATTTTTGTGTTCCGTATTATTGAGTTTTTGGCTTCTGGGTGTTTGTTCGCCGTGAGGGCCATTATTGGGTCGGCCCCTCCTAAAATGCTTCTCTCTAGCTCGAGCCATACTGGCACATAATCTGGTGTTGGCGCTAACCAGTGTAGCCCTTGTTTGGCAAGGCATGCCGACTGGAAGACCTTATAGTTTGTGAGGTTCAGTCCCCCTTGTTCTTTTTTCAGCCTGAGTTTTGCTAGACTTATCCTAGGTTTTTTACCCCCCCATAGGAACAAGTTAATGGCTTTGTCGATTTGTTTGTGGAAGTCTGTCGTTAGTGATAGCGGTAGCATGGACAGCAAGTAGTTGAGCATTGGTGTTATCATCATCTTAACTGTCTCAACTCTCCCCCACCAGCTGACGAATTTGGGTCCCCATGCTTCTAGCTTCGTTTTGATCTTTTTCAGCATTGCTTCCTCGTTGTGCTCTAGTGTTGATCTAAGGTCTTTCCCGAAGAGGAGTCCCAGATATTTTAGGGGCTTTGTTTGCCATGCCAGGCCTGATTTGCCTAGTACTGCTCTGGTAGTGTGGCAATTCATTGGCTTGCATTCTGACTTGTCCCTGTTGAGTTTATACCCTGAGACGTTTGCATATTCCTCTATTGTTTGTACCAGTGCCTCGATTGACTCCCGCGGGTTGCTTGTGGTGATCAGTATGTCATCCGCATAGGCAGCGAGTTTGAAGGCATGACCTTCCACTTCCACACCTGCGATCTGCGTGTTAGTTCTGATCATGTGGAGAAGGGGTTCTATTGCCAGCAGGATTAGTCCTGGCGACAGGGGGCATCCTTGTCTTGTCCCTCTACTTAGGGTGAATGTTTCTGATGTAGCTGCGTTCACCACAACACGAGCTCGGGGGCTTTTGTATAAAGACATTATCATTCCTCTATATTTGTCTCCAAACCCGAATTTGCGCATGCATTCATTTAGGAATGGCCATGAGACTCTGTCGAAGGCTTTTTCTGCGTCCAGCGCAATCATCACTGCCTTCTCTGTGCTATTCGCCGTGCGGTTTATTAAGTGGCAGAGCAGTCTTGTGTTGTCCTGTGAGAGCCTGTTTCTCAGGTATCCCACTTGTGTTTTGTGTATGAGGGTGGGTAGGTGTGCGTTTATTCTGGCTGCCATAACTTTCGCGTATATTTTACAGTCTACGTTTATTAGGGATATTGGCCTGTAGTTTTGTGGGAATTGCGGGTCTTTCCCTTCTTTGGGGATGACAATAATGTCTGCCTCTGCCATTGAGTCTGTCATGCTTCCTTTCTCTGCGCACCCCCGGAATACTCTCACTAATATTTCCTTAAGCTGCATTTGGAACTTTTTGTAAAAGGTCACTGTAAATCCGTCCGGTCCTGGGGCTTTGTTGGGTTTAGGTGTGTCTATGGCCCTCCCTACCTCTTCTTTTGTTATGTTCTGGTCTAGCGCTTCACTTTGTTCGCGGCTTAGTTTGGGTAGGTCAAGTTTCTCGAGAAGGTTCGCCCCCCCATCCGCCTTTAGTGCTGTGTCTGCGGTGTAGAGGTCCTTGTAAAACCTCCTGAAGGTTTCGAGGATTTGTTTGTTCCCTGTGTGCGTTATTTTGTCTGTGTCTGTGATCGCTGCGACTGAGTGTTGTCTCTGTTTGGCTTTTAGGTACCCTGCATTTCTCCACTTTGACGCCTCGCGCTACCCCTCGCCTCTGACACATTCAGGATGCAAATAACTCTTTTATTTCAATCCTCTCTTTTCTGAACCTTTTTGACATTTGTCAATCCGTATTCTGGGTTTGTAACTTGGACTTGATACTTCCATCTACTAAGAAATCCACAGCATTTGTTCTATAGAAGAACGAGGGGGGGGGGGGTGGTGTCTTCCATCATTTTGCTGGTTGTCCTGAGACCTCCTATGCGCAGGCGCTGTCGAGCGGAGACACTGTGGGGCCCCCACTGTCCCACACTTTGCTCCCCTCTTGTTTAATCCTCTCAGAGGACAAGCAGCGCTCACTCGTTCGGTTCTTTCTGATCAGTGATGGAGGAGCCTGTCAGCGCTGCAGGTGTCGAGATTGTTGCAAAAAAACACAAAACACAATTCCCTCCTCTCCCATAAGCTTATACACCCCCCCTCGCCCCACACACCCCAACAATGAGGGGCCTCAAAGCCAGAGGGGTGAAGCCTTCATCAAATTCCACATCACACAAGAAAAACGAAAATCAATAGACAGCCCTGCCAAGTGTCACGCAGTAGGCGTGATCCTAACGCATTTTTGAGTGGTGGTCCGCATTACCGCACTAAACCGCAAAGTCACGCATTTGTAGTGCTTCCTTGGCACCACCGCCGGTGCAAGGAAGTAACGCCCTGGTCACACATAGAGCACGCAGCGCCGCAGATCGCATGCTTCTCTGGCAGACTTTGCGATTGCAGTAATGTGCAAAGTGAGTCTATTGATGAATGGCAGCTCAGAAATATGCGCCGACCTGGTGGCTCATTGCTGCAGGATTCATTATTAACACAGCTGCTGCGTGCCGGCCGGGGTTGGCATTCACGTAACATGGTGAGGTCACGTGATTGCAACTAACAATGTATCCATAACTGTCTCTGGGCGCGCAGCAGGGGAAGCAGTAGTTAACGTTTTATTAGTTTGCCAATGCCCGCCATGCCCTGCAATGATTCTTTTGGTGCCTCCGATCAAGCTCGCAAACACCGGCTTTCACTGGACGGACCGCACGCACAGTCATGGCAGAGGCAGAGATACAGGATCGGATGATTATTACAAAAGGTCAGGCTCAGCTAAGGTGAGGAGTACCCCACCGCTCGGACCACTGCAGGCGTGCCTCAGCTTCTGTTAGTGGCCTCGCCGTCCTTCCCCAGGTGCTCGCCACTTTCGGCCTGCTAGGTACTCTATGCATAGTGTTATAATTATGGTCCCGTGGCCTAGGGGTTAATCGACTCGGGCCGGGCTGCTGCCTGTAGCTGTGACAGTGTGTAGCAGCCTGGGGGGGGAAGGCGCCTGTTGCAGCCGGACCATCTCCACTCGTCGCCTGCCTCAAGAAGTAAGTGTAAAATAAAACATAACCTCCGACACCGTTAAACAATCGGTGCTCTTGATTAAAGATATGTCGCTTTGCTTTTTAGATTTACAGCAGCCGAGTATCAAGAAAGGTAATGCTTTTCGTCAGAGGTAATGCTTTTTGTCAGAGTGGAAGAAATGAAAGAGTTACACCTGCTCAAAATTTCGGTAGTGGAGTCTACCTTCAGTGCCCCAGCACACGATGATGGGTGCTTTTGATCCAGCGGCCTATAGAAAATATATCATAAACAACGCTACCCAACTTCATAACCTATAAACAAAATTCTATACCAAATATGGACCCATTTATAAACCTGACATATTTTTGGGCCTACTGAATCAGGTGGTCAGATTAAATCTATATACACATTATCTACACACTATATACATTTTATACATCTGCGGAAAGAATATTGTCATTAGAATAAAACTATACCATTTAAATGACCACCATTGGCGATGTGATCTAGCTAATAGTAACCTACACTCCTGAATAACCAAGACCAGCTTGTTTGTCAAAAGTAAGATTTTATTTACTAAATTATGGTATATAAGTTGATAGTTTTATAAATGAATTTTATTTGCAATAAAGCAAGCATGATTGTAAGGAAATATGAGAAAAATACAATTTAAGCAAGTAAATCAAATTTAAAATGAATATATAAAGTTTAGCATTTCTAAAATCTAATTCCCTAACTGAGCTAAATAGATAGAAATTAAAGAAAAGTTCTTTGAGGATTCTTACGTGCTCCAAGCAAAGTCCGTCAGCACTTCACCCTCATCGGAAAGTCAGAAAGCAGCAGCCAGCCCATCCCTAAGGGCATGACTTTTTATACCTTTCTATGCTAACTAAACTACGCAAAGGAAAGTTTTCAGAAATCTTCGACGTCCCATTGGCTGAGAGTGACAAGTGACATGTCACCCAGTTTTCAAAAAGTTCCATTAAATCACGTTTCATAGAGACCATTGTCTCTTCCACGTGAAGCCAGAAGCTTCCTGAGTTTGCAACAAATGTATTAAGTCATTCTCGCAGCGTCCATTGACTTTCATTAGACTTCCGCGGATGCCAAGTTAAGGACTGACAAAATGTTCACTTTCGACCTTGGCCATGTCCGACAGAATGATGACAGCATTAGTTTTTGCTTTGTGAACGCAGCTTTTGACGAATTATTTATTTCAGAATGGACGTCTCGTGACTTTCTGCAGAATTACATGTCAGCTCTTTTTCTGCGGCTCAAGTGACTAGGCCCAAAAGCAGGCAACTTATGATTTCTAATATAAAACAAACACAAGAAAAGTATTAATGTAAGAAATAATGTAGATTCTGTATCCACCCCAAGTTTTACTAATTTATTAACCCACCCGATTAATCTATATGTTACCTAGCCATTGCAAACAAATAAAGCAGCGTTTATATCTACCAGTCTCCGTTATTCCATGAGACTCATATGCATCTAGAATAGTAGAAATGACATCACACAGACAAGGAAAGGCAAAAACAAGCACATGCTTCTTTTAAGTTTGCAGCAGTTAGTAATGACAAAAACGAAAACAATAAATTATTTTATTATTTTGCACAAACAAAAAGATGCAACAATTATGCACGTTTATGAGCACACATGTTAATCCCCCCATGTGTAAAGTTTTAATCTAAGTTGTATTAGCACGACATATCACAAATCATTAATATTATTATTCATGTTATGGAAATATGACTTTGCGAGTTTAAACAAAATTTTGTTTTCTATCTCGCTCCATCAACTCCCTCATCTGGTGATTAACAAATCACCACACCAGCACTCAAAATTTTGGTAAATTAAATTTCTAAGAAATCGATTCGAATTCATTTGTATCAGTAAACCTAAAAGTCTGTTTCTGCATAATCTTTGCAATTAGCATAACGCTCTCTATGTAACTCCTGCAATTCGATCTCCCTTTCTTCTTCTTTTCTGAGTTTATAGATTCTTTTCTTTTCTTTCAACTGTTTCTTTCTTTTATGTAACAAACAACCTAATTTGGTCAAAATAAAAATGAATACTATTATAATCAAAGGTGCCAGAATCTTGCCAAGAATTGAACTTCCGATATTATGAAACCAGTTTTTAATTGCTTGAAACCTTTTTGAAAGTTTCCCTGTAAAATCTTCTTCTTCTAAAGGAATTATCTCTGAATGCATTTGTGTAATATTCTTAATATACATTTCAATATTCTTACTTTCATCAGGTATATATGTACAGCAATGTTGAACATGTAAAATGCCACAGACTCCTCCCTCTTTTGCTAGGAGTATGTCTAAAGCAAGACGGTCTTGAATTACCATAGATCTAATTGCAATAACTTCAACATTCACTAATTGAAATCCATCAGCTGTGTCAGTTGATAATCTATCAACTATAGTGGACAATTTTCTGATTCTCCCTGCATTTAGGGTTATACCAACAAAAGGAATTACAGCTTGAAAAATATCTCCCAGAACTTCAGTAAAAGTTTCTCTTTTAGCTCTATTTACATAATTATGAATTTTAAACAATCCTTCTGAATCTCTGTCAACATGAAACACTTTAGGAAAAACAATTCCCACATAACAAGTTCCATACCAATGGTCTGGAAGGTTGTAGTAGGCTTTGTCACCACAAACAAAATAAATCCCAGGAAAGATAGGATCCTTTCCACCTTTAAATCCCCAACCTCCCAGAATCTGATAAGTATCTTCACAGTTACTTGCACCTACAAAATAATTATCAAAAAGTGTATTATCTCTTCTAATGCAAAGTTTTCCACTAACAGGTTTGTCTATGTGAATTGCAATATTTTCAAGCATTTTGCCATTTAATTTCTCATCCTCTTTTTGCCAGAAGGCTGACTTAGTCTGTTTGACTAATTCATTCCTCTTATAAATTGCTCTTCTCTCCTCAACCATATTCAAAAATTTCTTTCCTTCAGCACTTAATTTACATGTTAGATTATTCTTGTAAGCATATTCGTAAGTGAGTTCATTAGTAACAAGGAAAAATTCTCTCATTTGTTTTGCTTTCTTATGCTTATTTAAAGCGTTATCAATCTTAATATTAGCAAAAATTTCATCATAATTTGAATAGTAATACTCTAAACGTCCAGTTTGATAAAATAAACTAGTTAATACACTACATGTTACAGCATAAGTGAGAGGAAGCATATTATATGTTACTCCCTCAGAAACAGAAGCAGGTAATTTAACACAGACATAGCAGTCTTTTGCATCCATTACCTTAACATATTCACTTAATAGCTTTGTGAATGTATTACTTGAAAAATCTCCTATTGATTTATCTTGATGAATGTTAGGCTGATGATCAATAACTTTTGTAGACGCACTATGTTTAGTTTGACTAACCAGAGCTTTGCTTGTTAAATTAACTTTGTGTAATTCTCTATTCATCTCTAAAGGGATAATCACAGCTAGAACCAACCAGAGCAATAGGTTTCTTTAAATTTCCATGTCTCTGAATTAACACAGATAATGCACATCCTTCTCTCTCACTGCAATACAGTTCAAAATCTTTCTCATAATTTGGCATACCTAAAGCAGGAGCTTGGCATAAGCTCTTTTTCAGGTTCTCAAAACATTCCATCTCAGCATCATTTAGAATAATTGGATCTTTTACATCTGACTTTGTCAGTCTTTGTAGTGGTTTTGCAATTACTGAAAATCCACTTATCCATTGTCGACAGTAACCTACCATTCCCAAGAACATTCTGACCTGTCTTTGTGTTCTTGGTGGTAACATTGCTTGAATCATTTTTATTCTCTCTATTGTTACTTGTCTTTTTCCCTTTGCAATTCTGTGACCAAGATATTTTACTTCTTGTTTGCAAAACTGTAGTTTTGCTGGGGACACTTTATGTCCTTCTTCTGCAAGGCGATTTAACAGAATTATTGTGTCTGTTACACAATTTTCTCTTGTCTTTGCAGCTATTAACAAATCATCAATATACTGCACTAGCGTAGACCTACCTGGTAAATCTAGGTCTTCTAATGATCTTTTTAACAGTTCATTAAAGATTGAAGGACTTTCTGTATAGCCCTGAGGGATTCTTGTCCATCCGAGGGTCTTACCTTGGAATCTGAAAGCAAATATTTCATAACTGTCTGGATGTAAGGGAACAGTAAAGAATGCATTGCAAAGGTCGATGACTGTATACCATTCAGCATCATGTGGAATTTGGAATAGAATTACTGCTGGATTTGGAACCACAGGACAACATGGAACGACAATTTGATTAACTTTTCTCAAATCTTGTACGATTCTAAATGTTCCGTTAGACTTTTTAACTCCCATAATTGGTGAATTACAAGAGCTACTCTTCATTTCCTTTAATACACCTTGCTTGATTAATTTTTCAATTATAGGTGTAATACCTTCAATTGTTTCTGTTTTCATCTTATATTGTGGAGTGTTTGGAAATTCTATTCCCTGTTTCAATGTAATTTTTACTGGATCTACGTTTTTCATCAGACCCATCTCATTTCCAGTAAAATCCCATATTTCAGATTTCACTGTTCCTTTGAGTTCTTCAGGTAGATCTTTTTCTTCAAATGCAGGAAACAATTTTGTTTCTTCTGCTTCTATCATCATCATTGTCATTCTGTATAAACCATCTTCCTCCATTGTTTGTAATTCAACTCCATCAGGAGAACAATATATTCTACAATTCATTTTACATAGGATGTCTCTGCCTAATAGATTTACTGGACTACTATTACAAACCACAAATCTGTGTTTATCTTTGTAGTTTCCAATTTCAACTGGTACTGGATCAGTTAAGTCAGTTTTAATTTGTTGATTACTTACTCCGACAACTTGGATGGTATCCCCAGAGAGAGGTAGGTTTTCAATTTCCACTGATCTAACAGTAGAACGGGTAGCACCAGTGTCCACTAGAAAAGTGATGTCTACATCATTAACTTTCCCGTTTACATAAGGACCAGACTGGTCAACCTCAAGAGTGGCTCCAACGACACACTCTTCCTCCTCTCTCGGGCACCGTCAGCAATAATCATCAGAATCACTGTCTTGACTTTCTGTTAATAAAAATTGTTGTGAAGCATTTTGCATTTGAACCCTTTGCTGCTTTTGCTGTTTTTGTGGTTTTATTACCTGTTCACTTCCCTGAAATCCCACGTTTGTATTATATTTTTGAACTCCCCCACAATTCGGAAAAGGTGGTTGTGGCAATTGGTCTTGACGATTATTCACCTGTTGTTGTTGCTGTTGCTGTCGCTGAATATTAAATTCGTTTAACCCCTGTTGCATCTGTAGCTGTCGCTGCAGGTCAACACCATTCTGCATCTGTGGATTCAATAAGGGATTCTTTAAGTTTTTAGGAGGATGAGGACACTCGTCCCTCCAATGTCCAATTTCGCCACAATTAAAACAAGGTAATCTTTGCTTCAGCTCCTCAATCTTTGGGCTAAATTTCTTTGGGAAGTTATTACCTTTAAACTTTCCTTGTATCTGGTTTGTATTTCCAGTTTGAACAAAATTAGTGTTCTTATTACCCATGCTGGCAATCTGTTGCTCAGCCACTTTTACCTGAGCCCACATGGCTTTCTCCTTCAGCTTCTTCTGTTTTACTTCTATTTCATCACTGCAATACTTTGCTTTTCTTAGAATATCATCTACAGATAGTGATTGCCATCCGACAATACTAGTTCTGATCATTTCTCCAATTTCAGGTTTTAGTCCATAAACAAATCTATAGACAAAATGACTCATGTCTTTTTCATCTAATTTTTCATGACCACTGTATTGTTTAAAGATTAACAGTAGTCTTTCATATAAAGAATGAACTGATTCTTTTGTTTCCTGTTCTGTTCTTTCTATTTTAACCCAATCGACTTCTTTGGGTGGAATTTTGTTTTTCATCCAAACAATTACTTTCTCATAGAAATCCATTACAAGTGGATTTGGAGCACCTGTTTCTTTAATTCGCTCAGGTTCTGTTTTTGGCCAACTAATCGATATTTTGCATTCTGTCCAAAGATCAGATGGAACGACAATGTCAAAAAATCCATCCAAATCAATCCACAGAACTTTTGACACTTTGATAAACCTATCAACTTGCCTGTACCACTCAACTGGTTTTTCCCTCAATTTTGGAAAATCATTTGTAAATAACAGAATGTCCTGTCTTGACCACGGGATATGAACATATCCTCCACCTGCAACTTCTCTCATTGGAAATTGTTTTGACAATTTATCCAATCTTTCATCTTCCTTCTTTTTCGTCCATTTTACTCTCCATTTATTCAGTTCTCCTAGCTTTTTGATATAGACAATCAAATCTTTAATATGAACTATTCTTCCCATTGAGTTCAAACTCTCAATGTCACTTTCTGAAAAGTCTAATCTGTAATGTTTTGCAAAATTCTTTTGTTTACTCACATCGATTTCAAGTTCTGCTGCTAGATCCTCTAGTTGATCATATTTATTTTTCGTTTTCCACTGAATGCTTTTACAAATGAACAGTAGTTCATCATCTCGATAGTAATTTAAACTATCTGGACCAATTGTTCCAATTATTAATTCTTCGATATTTGCTTTTAATTTGGCCACATCAAGTTTTGATGTGGTTACCCTGACTTCAGGACTCCCTATATCTGATACAGCACCCATTGGTGTTTTTGGAGATAAATCCTCATTAAAGGTTAAATCAGGCATTCTCGATTTAGAAGTGTTTATTTCAGATAAATCTGAATAAAAATTTTCAGCAGCTTTTTGAATTTCTGTATTTAAAGGAATAGTTAATCCAGTTTTGTTTGTTTCTCTTGGTTCAAATACGGGCTGAACAGGACCAATTGTTACTGGAACTGTCACAGCTTCCATGCCTTTTGTCATTCTTTTTATTAATTCTTCCTTTGATCTTATATATTCATTATAATCAACATCTTCACCATTTCTTGTCTCTCTTGTATAATCTTTTGGAGGTTCTCTTGCTCTTGGAGTCATTGAAAAATGTCTACTTTCATTTCGAGCATTCTCGAATTCTGATCTTCTAGGAGTTTCAGTGATTTCACAATTATTTGGATAAAGTTTAGGAGCTTCACTAATTGGAGGTGCACTCGGTGAAGTTTCAGTAGAAACCACCGGAGTAGACCATGATCTAGGAGGTCTCAAAGGCTGATTAGGCTGATTCTTTCTAGCTGTTGTATATATTTCTTCCATAACTGCATCCTCAGATTCACTTTCCATAGATTTCCCTGTAGGAGTACCCATTACCATTTCATGAATTAAATACAATCCTTCACTCATGTTTCCCTGTCTCCACATTCGCAATCTATCTTCATGAGTTTCTCTTTTCCAAGATGGATTTTTAGAAGGTCTTTTAATTCCACTAGCTTCTCTTTGTAATTGATACATCTCGTCTTCCCACTCAACTAAAGCTTCAAATTGAGTTGGTCTCGGTTTTGGAACGAGAGCATTCATTTTCTCTCGTAAGTTTCTTAAGACTCTTACATTAAATGAACCATCATCAGGCCAAGTTAAAACGCCGTCGTTTTTAGTATAACGTTTCCAACTGTCGAACCATAAGACAGTATGATATCCATATTCACCTTCCATATACGCTGCAGGTGTTTTATACTTATGAAGTAGTTTACCACCTCGCGTTTCGATTTTCTTGTCAGGTGAAAATAAATTCTTGAACTTCTGAAATAATGTTGACTTTTTCTCAACATGTTTAAAATGATAACTCATTTTTAAGAGTTAAATCTAATTCACAAAATCGTTCGTAAATTATTTCCGGGATGTTCCGTACAACAACCAATCCGTGCGCGAAACACACCAACAAGCCAATGACAGTTGAGCTACGTCACTTTTCTGCTCGACCAATAAATTTAGAGTTTTTCCGAAGGACCAATCAGCTCACAGGCCGTCAGAGACTCAAGAGCCAATCAGAATATAGCTTGTGACGTAGGTCACCCAATCCCAGCGCGGCTCTGTGACGTACACAGCAGCTGCGGTTTCTCGTTTCTCACTCCTGGCGCTTACCCCTCCTTCACAAAATCTTTTCACAACGCCATTTTAAGAACACTTTTCAGTGTAAATTAATTCTTAACAATGACTATAAAGACAACATCTGTTCGTTTCACTATTTAGGATAGTTTACATACATTCAAGTATCCACACTTCGGAATAGACGGCGCTATTCACACTAAGGATAATATTCAATTGTCAGTAGAGTAACCTTACCCCACCCTTCTAACACGTATAATTATGAACTCGCTTTGCTCTGAACCCACCGCGAAGTGAAAGTTCTAAGAGTTCCACTTGAACATAAAATACAATTCAAACTCGCACTTTCATACGAAAAATTCCCTAATTTCAAACACACATGAAATCCGTACAGGACTCTCACCTGTTTATAGAAATCATGCACCGTTAGCAAAATAACGACGTTATCCGTACAGGGCTCTCACCTGTTTATAGATATGAAGCATGTATCCGTACAGGACTCTAACCTGTTTATAGATAATCATGCACCGACGCTAATTTACCCTTCACTCAAGCTCGGATATAACTAATACTCTCATCACAGTGAGTTTTATGGAAGGCGCTTTGTCCCTATTCTCATGCTGCTCAAATTTCTTAGAAAACCCTCACTATACTAGATTCACACCTAGCCCTAAAACTGTGCTGCTCGGCGACAACACTATGGTACACGGCGATACCTCTTGTGATACTCGGCGATATCACTACAAACAGAACAGATGGCTTGCGTGACTAATTTCTCGCCACACAATCTATACCGGTATAGCTTACAGATAGCACGAAAAACGAACTCAACATGTGTTAAAACATCGATCCTATTTTCATACCATAACGTAACCCTTAGCAACCAACATATTACCTTGGTTACCCCTTAGCAACCATCAATTTCTGCTACCAGAGAATTGATCCAGCGGCCTATAGAAAATATATCATAAACAACGCTACCCAACTTCATAACCTATAAACAAAATTCTATACCAAATATGGACCCATTTATAAACCTGACATATTTTTGGGCCTACTGAATCAGGTGGTCAGATTAAATCTATATACACATTATCTACACACTATATACATTTTATACATCTGCGGAAAGAATATTGTCATTAGAATAAAACTATACCATTTAAATGACCACCATTGGCGATGTGATCTAGCTAATAGTAACCTACACTCCTGAATAACCAAGACCAGCTTGTTTGTCAAAAGTAAGATTTTATTTACTAAATTATGGTATATAAGTTGATAGTTTTATAAATGAATTTTATTTGCAATAAAGCAAGCATGATTGTAAGGAAATATGAGAAAAATACAATTTAAGCAAGTAAATCAAATTTAAAATGAATATATAAAGTTTAGCATTTCTAAAATCTAATTCCCTAACTGAGCTAAATAGATAGAAATTAAAGAAAAGTTCTTTGAGGATTCTTACGTGCTCCAAGCAAAGTCCGTCAGCACTTCACCCTCATCGGAAAGTCAGAAAGCAGCAGCCAGCCCATCCCTAAGGGCATGACTTTTTATACCTTTCTATGCTAACTAAACTACGCAAAGGAAAGTTTTCAGAAATCTTCGACGTCCCATTGGCTGAGAGTGACAAGTGACATGTCACCCAGTTTTCAAAAAGTTCCATTAAATCACGTTTCATAGAGACCATTGTCTCTTCCACGTGAAGCCAGAAGCTTCCTGAGTTTGCAACAAATGTATTAAGTCATTCTCGCAGCGTCCATTGACTTTCATTAGACTTCCGCGGATGCCAAGTTAAGGACTGACAAAATGTTCACTTTCGACCTTGGCCATGTCCGACAGAATGATGACAGCATTAGTTTTTGCTTTGTGAACGCAGCTTTTGACGAATTATTTATTTCAGAATGGACGTCTCGTGACTTTCTGCAGAATTACATGTCAGCTCTTTTTCTGCGGCTCAAGTGACTAGGCCCAAAAGCAGGCAACTTATGATTTCTAATATAAAACAAACACAAGAAAAGTATTAATGTAAGAAATAATGTAGATTCTGTATCCACCCCAAGTTTTACTAATTTATTAACCCACCCGATTAATCTATATGTTACCTAGCCATTGCAAACAAATAAAGCAGCGTTTATATCTACCAGTCTCCGTTATTCCATGAGACTCATATGCATCTAGAATAGTAAAAATGACATCACACAGACAAGGAAAGGCAAAAACAAGCACATGCTTCTTTTAAGTTTGCAGCAGTTAGTAATGACAAAAACGAAAACAATAAATTATTTTATTATTTTGCACAAACAAAAAGATGCAACAATTATGCACGTTTATGAGCACACATGTTAATCCCCCCATGTGTAAAGTTTTAATCTAAGTTGTATTAGCACGACATATCACAAATCATTAATATTATTATTCATGTTATGGAAATATGACTTTGCGAGTTTAAACAAAATTTTGTTTTCTATCTCGCTCCATCACTTTCAAGTGGGGACATAAAATCTTTAAAACAGGCCTCATCAGCCTCCTTCTTTCCCCGCCCCCACTATAAGCAGGCATGTTATTGTCTTGAGTGCTTGAGTTGAGAAAGTGGTAGGCACACTTCGCCGGTTTCTCAACAAATAACCTGACCTTACAACAACAACTGACTTTGCTGAAATCCACAGGAAACATTCTTTTGTTCACAGTGGCGCGGTGCACACTCTCAATGAGAGTGGTGCAGATCACAGTGAGTCCTCGTTTTGTTTAACAATCAGCTTAGCAGGGCACACGGTGCTTCAGTTTCTGATGTTCTCCAGCAGTTGTAACATCATCTTAGAGCGCCTCGTTGCTCAAATGGATACAATTCTTGATATTTATATGTTTTCCTGGTCTTCATTGCTTGATTTTGCGTGCGAAAAAGTGTCACTCATAGTCATTGAAATGTCACTCATAATGATACTGAAATTATGAAAATGTCACACTTTGCAATCTGAAACCTTGGCAGCTATGAATAGAATAGTACAAGATTCCATTAAATGCTATAATCAGCACTTTAGAAAAAAAGAAGCGTGATCAGTAAAAGCAGCTGTTTTGGAAAGTGTGATTGTTCTGCCAGGGTAATCTTGGAAAGAGCTGCACTAGAATGTGAGGCTTCTAGGCGGTGTGTGTCCGGCGGGAGGTTTAAAATATTTATTGTATTTTCCAGCCTGCTCGATGCTGTCCTTTACACTATGTCAACATGTCTCTAGAATGGAAGAGAAGTGTGTATTCTCCGTTCATCTTACTTTGTTTTACAAATACAGTACTCGAAATCTGCGTTTACATAACCTCTCCAACTATGGAACACTTCGTGTACATGTGCAGCTTGTCTCTGTGGCGCAATCGGTTAGCGCGTTCGGCTGTTAACCGAAAGGTTGGTGGTTTAACCCCACCCAATCTTTAGCAGACATGCCAAACCTCCCAATTCAGGCGCGAGACTACCGATTTCAACGCTAGTCTCCCGCCTCCCGATTTGTACAAGCAAAAACCCGATTCCTCAGGGTTTCAGCTGACAGGGCTTGGTATTGTGTAACGTGTTAATTCTTCCAGCAAAAGTCAGAGTGGCGATGCAGGGGCTCTCAGGGGTGAAAAACAATTAAGCCTCATTAAAAGCGCATGGTTTTTTAAAGACCTGTGAAGTACTCGGGCGGCTGTGTGTGTGTGTGTGCCCAGGAAGCTGTTTGAGGGGGTGGGGGTTGGGGGGAGTAGATGTGTGAATGCACTGCCAGCAACCTGCCAGACCAGGCAGTGTTCAACACTTGCATCACCCTTTCTCTGCCTGCCATTGCACCGATGCTTCTGAAAGGTAAGAAAAAGAACGTGCATTTGCGTGTCAAATGTCCAATCCTGTAGCAGCACACTTCCAAATCCCATACATGACAGTAACCCGATTAAAGGCCCCATTATCCCGATTTTTTTTTTTAAATCTCCCACTTTGCTCTTCTGAAATGTTGGCATGTATGCTTTAGGCAATCGGCAGAGTCGAGCTGCAGGGGCTATTAGAAGGCGTGAAACAACAACAAAGCCCCATTAACATGCACAAGGTCTTTTAAAGACCTGTGAAGTGCTCGGGTGCGGCTGTGAGCTGGCCCGGGAAGTGTCTCATCCCGGGCTGCCACACACGAGGGGGTGGAGGCTGAAGCCCTCTGAGGCCAATGGGTGTTGCGAGCCTGCCTCCACTCCAGTGTTTGTGACGTCAACTTTCTATTTGGAGCTGGTCTTGGAGGGGGTGGGTAATGATAGTACACGAGCTTTCACCCCAGTGATGTCACAGAAAGCGAGTATAACATTGTGATTTGAGCCTAATGTTGATCAAATTGGCACCGAGGAGGCCTTATTGAACAGGGATATGCAAGTGGGCTGTGATACAAGTGGGCTGGTACCAGACGGGCAACTAGAGCCAAATTTCGGGGGGGGGGGCTGAAAAAGATTTTGGGGGGCTAATTCTTCCAGCCATAACCAGAGTGGCTGTAAGAAGGGGTGAAAACATAATAAAAGCCTCATTTACAAGTAAATGGCCTTTAACAGATGTGTGAAGTACTCGGGTGCGGCTGCAATTAGACGTCACCAGCCTGTGAAGCTGTCTCAGCCCGGGCTGGCACACACGACGGGGGGGGGGGCTGAAGCCCCGTGAGCCCAATGGGTGTTGCGCGCCTGGCTGGTACTCTATTTCACCAGTCAAAAGAGGTGCAGCAATGCCACACTCCTGGCGTTTCTCACCAATGCAACTGGTCTGTTCGTGAGACTGAGGGCTCTGCACATCATTCCTGTCTTTAAGTTCCATTGCATAATTACGAAGCTTCAAAATAACCAGTCCACCTTTGCAAAGGGTCTTCCACTGCAAGGCGCACATCCTGATGCTCTTTCAGTACCTTTTGATCTGTTTGAGATAGAATTTTTGTTTTGTTCAAACTTTCAAATTATGCCGCAGATGATGGATTATGTGGCCAGTAGAGCAAATCCATTGTTATGCGGAAAACGACGTGGCTTCAGAATTGCATAATTCCACTGGTCCTAGTTATAATCCAGCGGACGAGGCCGACACGCGTGACAATGCCTAAATGCCACAACTGACCTTATTCCATTTCACAACCAAGAAAACCACAAAGTTAGTCATGAGTCTTGCAATTAAACACAGGAAGAGTACCCCCCCCCCCCATAAAAAAATAAACAAAATGCCAGGGGCACGGAGAGGGAAGGAGCGTAACGGAGGAAGAAACTAGGATAACTCAGAGGGAGAAGTGGAAGAAAATTGAGAGGGGAGGTGGAAAGTCAACCAAGGTTAACCAAGAACCAGACCTAGCTTTTGTGTCCACTACTCTGTCCTTGGTACCCTATATGTAATCCAGGTGTTAAATGTGCCTCCCGGGAACAGTGGATCTAAAAACAATTCCCCAGACTAGGCAGCTGTTCCTCCAGTCTTCTCTTCCTGTGATGATCTGCGGGCACTGTAATAAAACTAACCATGTCACACATTGTGCCTTCCCGTTCTGAGCCTGTTCAATAATGTATGTGCCCTCTAATTTACACAGTGCCCGGCTAGCTCAGTCGGTAGAGCATGAGACTCTTAATCTCAGGGTCGTGGGTTCGAGCCCCACGTTGGGCGCTACATGTTTTATTTCCACGGATTACTGTATTTTTGAAATAAATATATTTTGGGGTTTTCATTTAATCTAATTTATATTTGCATACCTTCATGCTTTGAAACATAATGACTTTGTTAAATGGGAAATATTAAATACGAATAATTAGAAGAGCATGCAGCTGAGCACAGTCAATAGGTCGTTTAGATGGGAAGGGATTGCTTGTCCAGACAGCCTGTTGATTCACTCAGGGTTGCGAATCGCAGCTCTTTGTCTTTTGTTTCCGCACATAGAATGACGATTAAATGCCTTCCGTTATAAACGAGCTGTGAAAGTGCTCAGTATGAACCCCGGCGAGTCACAGAGACGGAAGTGAAAGGGGTGAAGGTCCGTCACAGCGGATGTTAATGGAGGGGTTGTTAACGGGGGTTTCTGGGATGAGTTGTTTGACAGGCAAACAAGTGCGAACGTTTAAGGGTTGATGCTTTATGCCTGAGATGTGTAACCGTGTCGAGCACCGAAGTGTGTGCGCGAGCCTGTGATGCCCCCAAAAAACCTGGGGAGAGTGAAGGGGTGAGACTGTGGCAGGTGTTTGTGGAGAAAGTGAAGGGTTAAAACGTGTCCTGATAGAGCATGCGTCGTGGCACTGAGCTCCGCTCTAGATGGTGCAACTTAGGGGCGAGAGGCGGGAAATACACTTACCATACCTGAACTTGTTGAAATCGCATAAAATATATAATATTGGAAGAACCATGTGTAAGTATCTCACTTCTTACTCTGAGTCATGTTGCGATCGGTACTATGGCCGGTTAGCTCAGTTGGTTAGAGCGTGGTGCTAATAACGCGGGTTCGATCCCCGTACTGGCCACTTCTACTTTTCATTAATTTTACTGCACGGTAACCCACGAACTGTATTGACACATTTACTACACAAGTAAAGAAGTGAACAAATCAATTAAAATACAAAACTTAGGTGAACAATGGACTTTATTTATTCTCAAATAATGTACATCGTGCATCATAGGTCATATCGAAATGGAGGGCCCCCGACATCTCTTGTTGGTTTAGTGCCTTGAGTCCTCTTTAATGTTTCTAAGCACGTTTACCAATCGACACGCATTTGCACAAACCTTCCTCATTTTATTGCTTTGGTTACAAAAATGAGTTTTGTCATGAGAGAAGTGGTGTAGGTAGTCACAAAGCGAGGCTGCTGCACTGTGCTTTAAACACAGTCACAGTAAAACCCGATGGCTTGAAGCCTGGATTTTTTTTTAGAACAGCTCCGAACGCTACACTGAAAGAATTATTTCATAAAGTCAACACCCTTTCAAAGAAACCGCAAACCTATATATAATGTTCTAGTACTGTATAGTGCGAAATCATTTAAAAATTCTATGGCAATTTCTAACACTTCAAAAAATACTAAATATAGGAATACTACAAAATATTGTGCTGCATTGGCCGGGAATCGAACCCGGTCCTCCCGCGTGGCAGGCGAGAATTCTACCACTGAACCACCAATGCCTCGCTGTCATGGCTATCGTGTGATATTTATATATAGCTAATACTGTGACAGTATTCATGAGTGATATGTAATGTTGTGTGTACATAATTCGAGTCCATGCATGAGGCTAACAAGACCACAGGGATGGTTATCGTAAAGCACTAATGCTTCATATGAAGAGAGCAGCTATGAAGCTCACATGTAGTATGTAACAGGTTCTATCTGACCCACCGATGCTTCCATAGTACATATGAACCTCAGAGACACAGAAGATGATAAAACTTGACCACCGCAGATGCTGAATCTTTGGATGTAGTCAACGTTAAACCACCCGGGCTGTACCTGAACCTGGCATAGACAAAGATGCTGCACAATACAACCCATGCCTGATATGTTGAGAAGTGACAGAACTGACATCCGGAGGCGATCAATCAATCAATCAATCAACAATTTATATAGCGCGCTACTCACCTGGTAGGGTCTCAAGGCGCTGGGGGGGAGGGGTCCGTTACTGCTCGAAAAGCCAGGTCTTGAGTTGCTTCCTGAAGGAGAGATGGTCCTGGGTCAGCCGTAAGAGAATGGGGAGGGAGTTCCATGTCTTGGCCGCCATGAAGAAGAAGGATCTTCCTCCTGCAGTGGCTCTGCGAATGCGTGGTACGGTGGCGAGGGCGAGGCTGGTCGATCGCAGCTGGCGGGTGGGCGTGTAGAAGGTGAGGCGGTTGTTGAGGTACTTGGGGCCCAGGTCATGGAGAGCCTTGTGTGCGTGGGTGAGGAGTCTGAACATGATCCTTTTGCTGATGGGGAGCCAGTGCAGGTCTCTCAGGTGGGCGGAGATGTGGTTGTGGTGGGGGATGTCCAGGACGAGTCGTGCGGAGGCGTTCTGTATGCGCTGGAGTCTGTTCTGCAGTTTGGCAGTGGTTTCCGGGTAGAGGGTGTTTCCGTAGTCCAGTCGGCTGGTGACGAGTGCCTGGGTGACCGTCTTCCTGGTTTCGGTGGGATCCATCGGAAGATCTTTCGGAGCATGCGCAGGGTGTTGAAACAGGATGACGAGATGGCGTTGAATTGCCTGGTCATCGAGAGGGAGGAGTCCAGGATGAAACCCAGGTTTCGTGCGTGGTCCGTTGGCTTGGGGGTGATGCCTAGGGCAGGGGGCCACCAGGAGTCATCCCAGGCGGAGGGGGATGATCCCAGGATGAGGACTTCCGTCTTGTCTGAGTTCAGCTTCAGGCGACTGTTCTTCATCCATTTGGTGATGTCCTTCATTCCCTCGTGAAGGCTGGCTCTTGCGGTGGCAGGGTCGGTGGTGAGGGAGAGGATCAGCTGGGTGTCGTCGGCGTAGGAGATGATGTTGAGGTTGTGTTGGCGTGCGATGTCTGCGAGGGGGCTCATGTAGACGTTGAAGAGGGTGGGGCTGAACGAGGATCCTTGTGGTATGCCGCAGATGACTTCGGTGGCCGCTGATCTGAACGGGGGGAGGTGGACTCTCTGGGTTCTTCCGGCGAGGAACGAGATGATCCATTCCAGTGACTTCTCTTTGATTCCGATGTTGCTGAGGCGCTGTGTTAGGGTGCGGTGGCAGACTGTGTTGAATGCTGCAGAGAGGTCTAGGAGGATGAGGGCAGCTGTTTCCCCATTGTCAAGCAGGGATCTGATGTCGTTGGTGGCTGCAATGAGGGCGGTCTCGGTGCTGTGGTTTGCTCGGAAACCGGACTGTGAGGGGTCGAGGGATCTGTTTGTCTCGAGGAAGGCGGAGAGCTGTTTGTTGACGGTCTTCTCGATGACTTTGGCAGGAAAAGGGAGGAGCTAGATGGGGCGGAAGTTCTTGAGGTCGGTGGGGTCTGCTGTCGGTTTCTTCAGGAGGGCGCAGAGCTCGGCATGTTTCCAGCACTCCGGGAAGGTGGCGGTGTTGAAGGAGATGTTGATGATGTCCCGGAGTTGGGGTGCGATGATGGAGTTGACCTTGTTGAAGACGTGGTGGGGACAGGGGTCGGTTGGGGATCCGGAGTGGATGGTGTTCATCGTGCAGGTGGTGTCTTCGGTGTTGACCGGGGTCCAGTTGCAGAGGGTGATGGTGGGGGCCGTTGGTTTGGTGGTTGGGTGCGTGGTCGATGCGCCGCAGCTGTTGTGTATGTCGGCGATCTTGCGGTGGAAGAAGGAGGTGAGTGAGTCGCAGAGGTCTTGCGAGAGTGTGATGTCGTTATTTCCGGCGCTGGGGTTGGAGAGCTCTGTGACAATGCTGAAGAGTTCCTTGCTGTTGTGGGTGTTGTTGTCCAGTCGTTCTTTGAATGTTGTCCTTTTGGTTGTGCGGATCAGCTGGTGGTGTGTGCGGGTGGCGATCTTGAGGGCAGTCATGTTTTCTGTAGTCTGGTCGTGGCGCCAGGCTTTTTCGAGGGTGCGGCAGTTTTTCTTGTTTGTTTTGAGTTCGTTGGTGAACCACGAGGCTTTCTTGCTGCCGGGTCTGCTGGGTGGGTTCTTCAGTGGTGCGAGGTCGTCGGCGCTGTTGGTGAGCCACTGTGTGAGGTTGCGGGCAGCTTCGTTGGGGTCCGTTGCGCTGGCGGGAGGGTTCTGACTGAGGGCGGTGGTGAGCTGGTCGGCGGTGATCTTGCTCCAGCTCCTGCAGGGAACCTGTTGCGGTTGGTGGTGGGTCGTGGCTCTCCTGAAGCTGAAGTGGACGCAGCTGTGATCAGTCCAATGAAGTCCGGTGGATTGGCTGAAGGAAATGTGCTTGTTGGAGGAGTAGACGGGGTCAAGCGTGTGGCCGGCGTAGTGGGTGGGGGTGTTCACCAGTTGCTTGAGTCCGAGGTTGGCGAGGTTGTCCAGCAGGGTGGTGCTGTTGCTGTCATTGTTGTTCTCCAGGTGGAAGTTGAGGTCCCCTAGGAGGATGTAGTCAGAGGAGGTGACGGCGTGCGGGCTGATGAAGTCTGCAATGGCTTCGTTGAATTGCGTGCGTGGGCCCGGGGGTCTGTAGATGAGAGTGCCTCTGAGGGTGGTCTTGGGGTCGGTGTGTATCTGGAAGTGAAGGTGCTCGGCGGCGGTGAAGGTGTCGTCGGAGCTGCTCGTGATGCGGATGGTGTTCCTGTGGACGATGGCGATGCCTCCTCTGGTCTGGTTAACGCGATCCTTCCGGGTGATCTTGTATCCATCCGGGATGGCTATGGCGATGTCGGGCACTGAGGAGGCGTTCATCCAGGTTTCCGTGAGGAAGGCGACGTCTGGTAATGTTGTGTCAAGCAGGTTCCAGAATTCGACGGCGTGTCTGTGGACGGAGCGGGTGTTAAGCAGGATGCACTTGAGGTGGTTGTTGCTGGTGGCTGGCCTTGCTGGTGCGGTGAAGGTCCGGAGGCAGGTGAACTTGCAGGCTTGGAAGCTGAAGGGTCCGTGGGTGCGTTTTGGGGTGGCACGGTTGCAGGCGGGAATCCGGTCGGGCTTGAGTGCGTTGAGGGTAGTGGCGTCGAAGGTCCGTTGTGTGAGCTGGCATTGTCGCAGGCCAGGGGTCCTGGCACTGGGCGTGGTCCAGGCGCAGACGGGCACAGACGGGCTTGCCTTTGGCACAAAATCGGCGCTCCCGCTGTGCGTGACCACTGCGCATACACGTGGGCTCCATATGAGTTGGGAGGGAGGAGCAGCTGGGAGGCGGGAGCGGGGCGGCCAATGGGGTTACAGAAGGAAAAGGGGGTGGGGCCTCGAGGAAGCAGCAGCGGGAAGCGGGGAGCGGAGAGAGGGCACACCAGGGGTTACCAGGGGTTACAGTACTAACGTAAAGGCACAAAAATCTACTTACAGAATAACGAAGGTACAATCACTAAATACACAGAAATGAGGGCAACAGCGGGGAAGAAAAAAAACGAGCAGCAGCGGGGGCACCGAGGCCAGGGACGAACCTGTGGCGCCGGGGCAGAGGCGCGCTACAGCTGGCGAGCCGTGCGGCGTGGGGGGTGTCCTGGGTCAGGCGATGAAAAGGCAATGGTTTCTGCACTGAACAGAGACAAGCACCAATGAACCATCGGCCCTTCGTGTATGGTGAGAAGAGACACAGATCACATGCAGCACACTGGGCGACTCTACTAGCACTTTCTCTTGGAGCTGGGCTACACTTTATGGGACGGCCGTCTCTATCCATATTTAAGGGATAAATGTTTACCCATTAATGTGGACAAGTCTTTAAAGCCCGTTTTTGTCTGAGCGAGAAATAAAGCAACATCACAGGAAAAAATAAAACATCCCTACAGAAAAACACAAGCAAATGTTTCTGCATTCCGTAAAAACCTATGTGCAATTACACCGACTACAATATGCAACAGTATATTAAAAGTAAGCTATTAATTAAAACACTCCTTCCCTACTGTAGAACAGCTGTGTCATCATAATGAAATTACTTCTCTCGATTAAAGCTGACATTATCACCACTTGTAAAGTCCAAATCATGGGCACAGGCAATATTTTAAAAAAAGTCTATCTGTTGAAAATGTATATTAACAAAGAAAAGATATCGCCCAACTGCCGTGACATTGCCACCCGCAATGCCGTGACTCGGATTCAAGTCAAAAATACTTTAATTGATTCTTTAAAAATCGTAAAAGGATGGCAAACTATCATAAAACACAGAAAATTAAATGAACACATATATATATATATATATATATATATATATATATATATATATATATATATATATTTTTTTTTTTAAAACCTAAGAGTGGAGAAAAAAACCTTGGAGTCATTACCACAGTTAAACGGCTAACAAGTAGTGCAGTATATTTATGAAAAGTCAGCAGGCAGGTTGTTTATTGGCTGCTTAGCTTAATTAAATTTTTCCAGTTCCTTTGCTGCTATTTTCCAGAATGTTATGGCTTTACAGGAGAGGGTAATAGATAGCCCTCCAAGACACTTGATGACTGCAGTTCTACAGGTTCTTATCTGTTCATTCCTTAAAATCTCCCGAATAATGGATTTACGGGTTTTCAGAAAAAAGGGACATATACACAGTAGATGTAGTAGTGACTCCTCACCTTGGTAACAGAGGTGGCATTCCTTAGAAGGCCATATAAATTTCCATTTTGGGGTCAAATCCTTTGAGGGGAATGATCCCATTCGTAGCAACATATGGTAATGCTTTTTGTGGTAGGAAAAGTGATCAGTCAAATACTGTTGCGGTTTTAGCCTCTGGTAGGCCTGTATCACAGCCCAGGCATGATGTTTTTTTGCAAAAATCATTTTATCAGTTGACAAAGAGATCCGCTTGGTTGTGGCGTTCACCACGCTTTTGAATCAAGAATACGTTACTGGTGTAGACCAGGCCACCCCTACCTGTAATGACAACAGATTCCTTCAGGATTGTCGTGGTCGAGTTAGCTTGTCTTCCTTGATTTTCAATCTTAATCCAACAGCGGTGAGCTAAAGTGTGATCTTCTGCCTCCCTCATCCTCCAATAGAACTTTACTAGGGCGCCTTGTCTGGCCATAATCTGTTTTTTTAGTCTAAATTCTAAACGGATTTGTTCTTGTGAGGTGTATAACGGTAATAGAAACAGCCTTTTGAAAAATATGGATTGTGCGGTATTTAGTATTGTGGCATCTTTGATATTCAGGATTTCAGAGCCATACGAGATAAAAGGTAGAAATTTTGCGGCAATCACTTTTAACAGATGACCGGTAGAGCAACCTATAAGCTTTTTCTTCAAAGTTTTGAAGGCGAATAACAGTTGCTTTGCTTTTATGCGTCCTTGCTCCATCTGTTGCTTGAAGTTGAGTTTGCAATCTAGCAGAAAGCCTAGATATTTATATGAATCTACAGGGGCCAGTGGTTGTTCCCCAATTTCCAGGAAAAGGTGCGCTTATTCAATGTTTTCTTGTGCTTGGAGAAACGCATGACTTTTGTCTTTTGGTGATTGATTGTAAGTTGGTTAGAAGTGATGTAGGTTCTAATCCCGTAATCAATTTCTGTAGACCAACTGGTGTTTGTGCTAACAGCACAATATCATCTACATATTGTAGGCACAGAGTCGGTATTTTACCCAATTTTGGGGGGTCGCCTGGGATTGTCTGAAGGCACTTGTCGAGATCTGACGTGTAAATGTTGAACAAACAAGGCGCTAAAACGCAGCCTTGATTGAGTCCATTTAAGGTTGGAATCTTAGAGGTTACGCTGGACCCGTCTCCTTTCTTAATTTGGACCCACTTGTGGGAGTACAGATTGACAATGGCATCCAGAAGTCTGGGCGGGACTACCAAGCTTGCATTTTTACCCATAAAGAGGCTCTAGGAACTTTATCAAAGGCTGCTTTAAGGTCTACGAAACAGGCGTACAGGGGCCTTGATTTTGCGAAGGCTTGGTTAGCTAAAAGAGTGACTGCAGAGATGTTCGTAAGGGTACCCATTCCAGCCCGGAATCCAGTCTGCGTTGGAGGAATAAGGGTTGTATGACTGATCCAAGCCTCTAGCTCTACCAAGAGATTAGATGCATATATTTTCACCTCCACATCTATCAACGCGATCAACCTGTAGTTAGAGGGATTCGAACAGGAACCCGACTTGTAGATTGGATTGAGGATGCTTCAGAATGGGGGATCTTTCCAAAACAGGGCATTTGGTAGACCGTTCGGGCCTGGGGCTCCCTCAGATTTTACATTTTTATGATTTTTAAAACTTGAATTTCTGAAAATAGCTCTAGATCCTCAGAGAATTTGTGGTTCATGGGTTCGTTGGCTTTACATCGACCTCCGGCCTCCTGCCCTGTCGGTAACCCACAATTTGGGGCTGATTGGGATCTATTTTCATTATATAGGAGTTCAATGTGAGCTCTCCATGTGGGCTCCAATATATCTGAATTGTGATGTCGATTTCGGCCGTTAGTTAATTGGTTAATTTGTTCCCAAAAAAGCTTAGAGTCCCCTAATTTGCATGCATATAGTAGTTTCGCCCAAATATTTTCTTGGTATTCAATTTTGGTAGATTTTAAGTCCCTTTTTAGCTTATTTCTTGTTTTAGAAATTAAAAGCAGAAGTTCCTGGTGGCATTTTGTTCCCTGGGATCGTAGTTGTCTGAGGTATTTATTTAATTGTTGTTTTTGTTTCCTCAGGCTATTGTTGAACCATGCTGCCCCTTTTACGTACCCTGCAGTATGAGCATGGGCGTTTTTAGAGAATTTTTTATTAATTTCATAAATAAAGGACTCCCAAGCTTTTATGGTCAATGTTTCGGAGTTGGGTCTTTCCAAAAGGCTGGTGTAGATGCTTGTGATGGCCACGATGTTATCCTTATTCCAGCGAAGGCGTTTTAGGTTATAACATTATGTTAAAGATGTTAAGGCCTTTGCTTTCTCTGGGGTTGCAAAAGATTTTAATGGAGTAAAAGTTTGCGGCTGGTGATCACTTTCTGCCCTGTCTTTTATCTGGAAATTTGCAATGTACGGGAGAAGGTCGTAATCCGTAAAGGTATAATCAATAGTAGATCGTGACTCGGATTCGAACCGAGGTTGCTGTGGCCACAATGCAGAGTACTACCCACTATACGATCACGGTGAGCTACTTGGACTCCATGACCTACACATGCACCTGACTTTCATAACGCAGGCCGCATGTCACTGTCTGTGATGAGGGTCTTATTTATGTGCAGAAAGGATGCCCTGTCTCTTCTTGTGTATGTGTTTTCAGGCGGATACTTCACATTTCGCCTCTTTGACTGGGATGTTCACAAACCAACACACAGCCCTGCAGTCCTACTCTGTAGGGACCGCCCCCTCCCTGTTAAATGTCAAGCTTCCCATCATGTGCAGTTAGTTGCAGAGTGAGAGAGAGAGAGATCATCGCATGTGGCTGCATTTCGAAGAGAGCTGAGCCCACTGGCTCTCCGTAGCCAATCACCCGAGCAGATAAAAGAGAGGAGCCAGTTATAAGCAGTGGTCGAAGTGGGGATTAAAATGTAGGGGAACTGTGGATGGAGAATCAGGGGGCGGCAATAACCGAAGATTGTATCAGTGGGCGGAGTAAGGGGTGTGGTTAGAAGTAGCAAAACATACCAATTTTTTGTACGTTTAGCATTTCACTGACCAGTTACAGCTTATAACGTTATTTAATTAAAACAATAGATAAACATGTTTATTTGAGGTTTAATTCAGGAAAAAGCAAACACTCATAGGAAATACAGGTTTATGTAAAGCGTGTGAAATATAAGCAGGAACAACATGTTACCTTAATGCTTTTACTCTCATTGTTCAGAAATCCATGATTATTTTTTGTCTCATCACTGTAGTGGGGCTTAATCTCGCCCCAAACAATCGCACAGCTAAATGTGCCAATTGCACAAATGTTAATTTATTTATTCAATTTTCATCCATGTACTCCATTGTATTCCAAATTTATCATGCTTATTCTCCAACTTTCATTCGAGTCCACACGCTGAGTGTATATGCCATTTCCGATTTTTTACTGTTCAAACCATGTCTATCCGGACCTATTGAATGAACAGGACTGAAGCATTAATTCATGTCAGGCAGCGTTTATTTAATAAAGATACCCAATGCATTTCGGGCTCAACGCCCTTCTTCAGGAGTCACTGTGAATGAATAATAAATAATCACAATCACAAATTATGTTCATCACTTCAGTATTACATTTCTCAATGCTAACCCAATTGTGAATATATTGCACGATACCCAAAACATTTCTGTCACTTTAAAAAGCTTAGTTCAATAAATGCGTTACGAAAATACCTATATGCCAAGCAGCCTAACTCATACGTTCCTCCCTGATTTTTACTTATTTTCATTGTGATCACATTTCAAAAAAATGTTTTAGAAAGTCAGAACCAAACCCTCTCATATGAATTTCTCACCAAACCTTCCTACGCACCTGCAACCTAATCGTGCTTATGTTACCCTTCAAACCTTTCCATGTACCCAATCATCTACAATCACCCTCTCCCGAATAGTAAGCAATGTAAATCCAACCGTGACTTATCTCCCGTGTTTACTTCCCCGCCTGCATTCTCAAAAACCGTCATTGTTTAACAATATCTCCTCTCTCTATTCCCACCCCTCCGCTTTTGGCGAGAGGGTGATTGTAGATGATTGGGTACATGGAAAGGTTTGAAGGGTAACATAAGCACGATTAGGTTGCAGGTACGTAGGAAGGTTTGGTGAGAAATTCATATGCGAGGGTTTGGTTCTGACTTTCTAAAAATTTTTTTGAAATGTGATCACAATGAAAATAAGTAAAAATCAGGGAGGAACGTATGAGTTAGGCTGCTTGGCATATAGGTATTTTCGTAACGCATTTATTGAACTAAGCTTTTTAAAGTGACAGAAATGTTTTGGGTATCGTGCAATATATTCACAATTGGGTTAGCATTGAGAAATGTAATACTGAAGTGATGAACATAATTTGTGATTGTGATTATTTATTATTCATTCACAGTGACCCCTGAAGAAGGGCGTTGAGCCTGAAATGCATTGGGTATCTTTATTAAATAAACGCTGCCTGACATGAATTAATGCTTCAGTCCTGTTCATTCAAAAGGTCCGGATAGACATGGTTTGAACAGTAAAAAATCGGAAATGGCATATACACTCAGCGTGTGGACTCGAATGAAAGTTGGAGAATAAGCATGATAAATTTGGAATACAATGGAGTACATGGATGAAAATTGAATAAATAAATTAACATTTGCGCAATTGGCACATTTAGCTGTGCGATTGTTTGGGGCGAGATTAAGCCCCACTACAGTGATGTTTATAGACTCAGTGCCAATAGGGCATGGCACTTGACTCAATCAGCACGCATTCTTTAGACACAAGAAGACAAGCTTGAGAAGTGAAGAAAATTAGGTGTGCATCCGGCCCCCCCCCACAGTGCAGTTTGTATTTTTTGTCTCAAACATTGAGGTCATGAATACAGGGCTCCTCCTGTACACAGGTGTTAACCAGGGCTCAGAAGAGAAAGGGATTCTTCAGGAGAATCTAGACTCACTGAAACCCACACAGGCTCCTTCATATACATGTCAGCCAGCTAGCTGCTCAATCATAACATAGCAAAAAGAACAACTGATGGACAGAATGCAGAACAATGTCATACATTCACCCCAGTACAGAGACCTGGGCCTAAATGCATTGTTTCTTTGCTCACCATGCCATTCCAGTTTGGACCCAGCCATATGCAAATCAGTCTAGATTCTGCGCCCAATGGGGACAGTCCAGCCCGAACTGCCAGGCCATCTGTATTCAAGTGTCCTTTCATTCGGGAAGTGAACACAAAGCAGTACCCACTGAAATATGCACATAACATGTTGCTCTTTGATAAGCATGGTACATGTTCTTTGCAGCAAGCACATTACCCCTCTGCACTACCTTAGATGAGTAAAACAGCCACTATACAAAACATGCTCCCATCTCTCTCCAGCAGGTACATTGATCACCAAAGTTATCTTGGCACTTGTATTGTTGACCGAAACCTGCTGAATATACAAATAACTTTGCAGTGTTTTTAAAACTCCTGCACTTGTACAAAACCGGTCCCCCAAACTAAACTGGCCCCCTACTCTTCAAGTCGCCCTGGGAAACGCCTGCTCCTGCCCTTTCACTGCTCCTGTCCAGTCAGTACTCCTGCTCATGCTCGATCAACACTGCTGCTTCATCAATTCTTCTGCCCCCTCCCTTCTCCTGTCCCGTCACTTCTCCTGCCCTGTTCACTGCTCCTGCCCTGTTCACCGCTCCTGCCCTGTTCACCGCTCCTGCCCTGCTCACCGCTCCTGCCCTGTTCAACGCTCCTGCCCTGTTCTTCGCTCCTGCCCCGTTCACCGCTCCTGCCCCGTTTACCGCTCCTACCCGGTCACTGCTCCTGCTCCTGCTCCTGCCTAATCACTGCTTCTGCCCCATCACCTCTCCTGCCCGGTCACCTCTCCTGCCCCATCACCACTCCTGCCCCGTCACCTCTCCTGCCCTGTCACCTCTCCTGCCCATCACTTCACCTGCCCCGTTCACTGCTTCTGCCCCGTTCGCAGCTCCTGCCCCGTTCACTGCTCCTGCCCCGTTCACTGCTCCTGCCCCGTTCACTTCTCCTTCCCCGTTCACTGCTCCTGCCCGGTTACCACTCCTGCTCATGCCTAATCACCGCTCCTGCCCATTACTTCTACTGCTTTGTCACTTCTCCTGCCCTGTCACCTCTCCTGTCCAGTCACCTCTCCTGCCCGTCACCTCCCCTGCCCCATCACCTCTCCTGTCCCGTCACCTCTCCTGCCCCACCATCTCTCCTACCCCGTCATCTGTCCTGCCCCGTCATCTTCCCTACCCTGTCATCTCTCCTGCCCTGTCACCTCTCCTGCCCCTTCACCTCTCCTGCCCCGTCACCTCTCCTGCCCAGTCACTTCTCCTGCCCCGTCACTACTCCTGCACCATCACAGCTCCTGCCCATCACTTCTCCTGCCCGGTCACCTCTCCTGTCCAGTTACCTCTCCTGCCCAGTCAACTCTCCTTTCCTGTTGCCTCTCCTGCCCCATCACTGCTCCTGACCCATCACTTTTCCTGCCTCGTCACATTTCCTACCCCATCACTTTTCCTGCCCCGTCACATTTCCTGCCTCGTCACTGCTCCTGCCCGTTCACTGCTCCTGCCCGTTCACTGCTCCTGTTCGGTCAGCACTCCTGCCCGATCACCGGTCCTGTCCCATCACTTCTCCTGCCCCGTTCACTGCTCTTTTCTGTTCACTGCCCCTATCCGTTCACTGCTCCTGCCGGTTACCGCTCCTGCCTATGCCTAATCACCGCTCCTGCCCCACCACTTCTCCTGCCCGTCACCTTTCCTGTCACCTCTCCTGTCCCGTCACTGCTCCTGACATGTCAACTCTCCTGCCCCGTCACCCTTCCTATCCGTTACTTCTCCTGCCCGGTCACCTCTCCTGCCCTAGTACCTCGCCTTTCCTGTCGCCTCTTCTGTCCGGTCACTGCTCCTGCCCAATTCACTCTGTGTACAACATTAACAAATTACACAAGGTGTGAAGTTCCCCACGTACTCTGTCTGGGGAATGCTCCTCTGTAATCACCAACTCGGATCTCACTGGCACTTGATATGCTAAAGGCAGAGAGGGCGGGTGCATTGTCATTCAAAAGGGGGTAATCAGCCTCAATCGGAATGACAATGGGCCTATCCTCGGTCTGTGCGAGCTCAGGGAGGGGCTGCTGCAGCCTCTGGAGTTCACAGAGAAGTGCGAGCAGCCCCTGGAATCTAATGAAAAAAGTTTTTGTTTTTAAGTAGGACTACTTGCCGGCCCGGGATGCTTTTTTGAAAGTAAGAAGTAGGGGAACGGACTGAAATAATTTTTAGAAGTAGGGGCACGCCGTGCCCTTCCGTTCCCGCCCACTTCTACCACTGGTTATAGGGAAAGAGAAACACTGGATTTAGAAGACCTGAAATGGACGAGTTTTTAAGTTTTAGACAACTGGTTAAATCCTCTGCTGTCTGAGAGTTTAGTTCCACATTTATGGGTATCACATAAGGTTCAAGAATGACAAAAACGTACACGTTTGTTTTTAGGTCATCCTAGGTACTACAGAATACTGGAATCAGTGGACTCTTTTAATAGCAAGAGACAGGATTTACTTTTCTTTAAAAATAAGTGAAGATTCTCAAAATATTTTTTACACCACCCACTTCCGCCACTGGCACTGCCCATGTAGCCAATGCTAAATGGGGCCCATCTCCCTCAAGAGGTTTTTGGGGTTACTCCGTCCAAGAAACGTTTTTAAAAATCTGCTTAAGCAGAGCCTTTTAATGTAAAAGGGCACTTGAGAAGTCGCCCACAACTTTAACTTTCCGATTTGGGAGGGGCACATGAATAGGTGTTTTGTGCTACCAGTTAAAACATATTATTGAAAATATGTTATGTGACAATAATTAAGGCCACTAAACACTCACACTGTTTTTGGAAGAACCCTCTGCCTCTGTCGTGCTTATGCAAGAAGTCCGGATGGGCACAGCATTCGTACTAGAAATTTGAAAATTGCATCAAAATCCCGAGTGTGGAGTGATACAAAGCATGCATTAATGTGGATTAACGGATTCACCAGAGACTGATACAAGAATGGTTAAAAATGTTTAAAAAGTAATTGAAGGTGTTAAAAGCGACGCCAGATAGGCTCAGCAACTGTGCGGTGGGTACGGGCAATAATTTTGCCCCTTTACCTGCTTGTTTACTGGTGCCTTAGGGTTTAGGCACTCACCCAACCTGCACGCAAATGAGGAACATGAGTAGTTCCGATTGAAAATGATGGAAAAACTGAGTAATATGGAGTGCTCCCCAAAACCCCCTATGTAATTATTAACATTGTAAAACCCGACTTGGGGAAGCACCCACGAAAAAACTGATGAACTACTGAATACGAATGAAGGCATGCAAAAGATCTGACCAAATACACACACGGAGTAAAAACCTGGGTTCTTGGATGAAACTGAGTTACATAGAATTTTGACATTGGAAGTATTTATTTATTTTGGAATACTGTGGCACTATGAAATAACGTAACATAGCATTTGCTTGTAGAGTACATAGTACATCTTTGTAATGAGGAATGTTGGATTGTGGATATAGTAGTTAAGGAGGAACAAGAAAACACATCAACACCGCCCCCACGGCTAGGCAGCAATTAGAACCGTAATGAAGAGGAGTGGTCTCGAAAGGGAGGGGTTCAAATAAGGGTGGTTTCACTAGATCATGAAAGAATTGAAGCTGTCGATTGTAGCGGTGAGAACGTTCAGAACAGGTATGCAATGCTAGCGCTTGGGTTTAAAAATGTAAGTGATGATAGAGCGATATGATGATTATGAAACTTTTTACTTGAAGGATAACAAGCAAGCGCGTTAGGGAGAGGTAATGGGCGTTTCAGTGAGAGAACTTGAGCTGCTTTCAATTTAATTTTTTCGAGTTGCGAAGTGAAAAGGGAAATGTGAGGCATAGGTGATAAAAAACAAAGGGAATGGAACGATCGGCGGATGCATGCATATTTAAATGGAATGATAAACGCTGTTAGTATTTACTGATAAATATGGGCAATGTATAGGAATTAGAGTACACGGACATGCAATGCTAAGCATTCTGATCGTTAATTGAGGAAGCAACTACATCAGAGTGAACCACATGATTGGGGGATAAAATAGAGAAATGTTAGTGATTTTAATGAAAAGGGTTTTTATGTTATATATAGTGATGAGGTTTAAGTGATTTTGTAAGCCTTTTAGCACTTGGTATGCAAAAAATGATTTTAATATGAATGAGACTCACAAATGAGACACTATGTACTAAATATGTTATGAAATGTCACATATTGAGCAGAGCCAAGTTGTTACTGAATATTGTGTTTCTGCATTACTTCCAGCGTACCCTGACGAAGAGCACTTGATGCTCGAAATGCATTGGTTTTTGAATAAACGCTGTTTTTGGAAGAACCCTCTGCCTCTGTCGTGCTTATGCAAGAAGTCCGGATGGGCACAGCATTCGTACTAGAAATTTGAAAATTGCATCAAAATCCCGAGTGTGGAGTGATACAAAGCATGCATTAATGTGGATTAACGGATTCACCAGAGACTGATACAAGAATGGTTAAAAATGTTTAAAAAGTAATTGAAGGTGTTAAAAGCGACGCCAGATAGGCTCAGCAACTGTGCGGTGGGTACGGGCAATAATTTTGCCCCTTTACCTGCTTGTTTACTGGTGCCTTAGGGTTTAGGCACTCACCCAACCTGCACGCAAATGAGGAACATGAGTAGTTCCGATTGAAAATGATGGAAAAACTGAGTAATATGGAGTGCTCCCCAAAACCCCCTATGTAATTATTAACATTGTAAAACCCGACTTGGGGAAGCACCCACGAAAAAACTGATGAACTACTGAATACGAATGAAGGCATGCAAAAGATCTGACCAAATACACACACGGAGTAAAAACCTGGGTTCTTGGATGAAACTGAGTTACATAGAATTTTGACATTGGAAGTATTTATTTATTTTGGAATACTGTGGCACTATGAAATAACGTAACATAGCATTTGCTTGTAGAGTACATAGTACATCTTTGTAATGAGGAATGTTGGATTGTGGATATAGTAGTTAAGGAGGAACAAGAAAACACATCAACACCGCCCCCACGGCTAGGCAGCAATTAGAACCGTAATGAAGAGGAGTGGTCTCGAAAGGGAGGGGTTCAAATAAGGGTGGTTTCACTAGATCATGAAAGAATTGAAGCTGTCGATTGTAGCGGTGAGAACGTTCAGAACAGGTATGCAATGCTAGCGCTTGGGTTTAAAAATGTAAGTGATGATAGAGCGATATGATGATTATGAAACTTTTTACTTGAAGGATAACAAGCAAGCGCGTTAGGGAGAGGTAATGGGCGTTTCAGTGAGAGAACTTGAGCTGCTTTCAATTTAATTTTTTCGAGTTGCGAAGTGAAAAGGGAAATGTGAGGCATAGGTGATAAAAAACAAAGGGAATGGAACGATCGGCGGATGCATGCATATTTAAATGGAATGATAAACGCTGTTAGTATTTACTGATAAATATGGGCAATGTATAGGAATTAGAGTACACGGACATGCAATGCTAAGCATTCTGATCGTTAATTGAGGAAGCAACTACATCAGAGTGAACCACATGATTGGGGGATAAAATAGAGAAATGTTAGTGATTTTAATGAAAAGGGTTTTTATGTTATATATAGTGATGAGGTTTAAGTGATTTTGTAAGCCTTTTAGCACTTGGTATGCAAAAAATGATTTTAATATGAATGAGACTCACAAATGAGACACTATGTACTAAATATGTTATGAAATGTCACATATTGAGCAGAGCCAAGTTGTTACTGAATATTGTGTTTCTGCATTACTTCCAGCGTACCCTGACGAAGAGCACTTGATGCTCGAAATGCATTGGTTTTTGAATAAACGCTGTTTTTGGAAGAACCCTCTGCCTCTGTCGTGCTTATGCAAGAAGTCCGGATGGGCACAGCATTCGTACTAGAAATTTGAAAATTGCATCAAAATCCCGAGTGTGGAGTGATACAAAGCATGCATTAATGTGGATTAACGGATTCACCAGAGACTGATACAAGAATGGTTAAAAATGTTTAAAAAGTAATTGAAGGTGTTAAAAGCGACGCCAGATAGGCTCAGCAACTGTGCGGTGGGTACGGGCAATAATTTTGCCCCTTTACCTGCTTGTTTACTGGTGCCTTAGGGTTTAGGCACTCACCCAACCTGCACGCAAATGAGGAACATGAGTAGTTCCGATTGAAAATGATGGAAAAACTGAGTAATATGGAGTGCTCCCCAAAACCCCCTATGTAATTATTAACATTGTAAAACCCGACTTGGGGAAGCACCCACGAAAAAACTGATGAACTACTGAATACGAATGAAGGCATGCAAAAGATCTGACCAAATACACACACGGAGTAAAAACCTGGGTTCTTGGATGAAACTGAGTTACATAGAATTTTGACATTGGAAGTATTTATTTATTTTGGAATACTGTGGCACTATGAAATAACGTAACATAGCATTTGCTTGTAGAGTACATAGTACATCTTTGTAATGAGGAATGTTGGATTGTGGATATAGTAGTTAAGGAGGAACAAGAAAACACATCAACACCGCCCCCACGGCTAGGCAGCAATTAGAACCGTAATGAAGAGGAGTGGTCTCGAAAGGGAGGGGTTCAAATAAGGGTGGTTTCACTAGATCATGAAAGAATTGAAGCTGTCGATTGTAGCGGTGAGAACGTTCAGAACAGGTATGCAATGCTAGCGCTTGGGTTTAAAAATGTAAGTGATGATAGAGCGATATGATGATTATGAAACTTTTTACTTGAAGGATAACAAGCAAGCGCGTTAGGGAGAGGTAATGGGCGTTTCAGTGAGAGAACTTGAGCTGCTTTCAATTTAATTTTTTCGAGTTGCGAAGTGAAAAGGGAAATGTGAGGCATAGGTGATAAAAAACAAAGGGAATGGAACGATCGGCGGATGCATGCATATTTAAATGGAATGATAAACGCTGTTAGTATTTACTGATAAATATGGGCAATGTATAGGAATTAGAGTACACGGACATGCAATGCTAAGCATTCTGATCGTTAATTGAGGAAGCAACTACATCAGAGTGAACCACATGATTGGGGGATAAAATAGAGAAATGTTAGTGATTTTAATGAAAAGGGTTTTTATGTTATATATAGTGATGAGGTTTAAGTGATTTTGTAAGCCTTTTAGCACTTGGTATGCAAAAAATGATTTTAATATGAATGAGACTCACAAATGAGACACTATGTACTAAATATGTTATGAAATGTCACATATTGAGCAGAGCCAAGTTGTTACTGAATATTGTGTTTCTGCATTACTTCCAGCGTACCCTGACGAAGAGCACTTGATGCTCGAAATGCATTGGTTTTTGAATAAACGCTGTTTTTGGAAGAACCCTCTGCCTCTGTCGTGCTTATGCAAGAAGTCCGGATGGGCACAGCATTCGTACTAGAAATTTGAAAATTGCATCAAAATCCCGAGTGTGGAGTGATACAAAGCATGCATTAATGTGGATTAACGGATTCACCAGAGACTGATACAAGAATGGTTAAAAATGTTTAAAAAGTAATTGAAGGTGTTAAAAGCGACGCCAGATAGGCTCAGCAACTGTGCGGTGGGTACGGGCAATAATTTTGCCCCTTTACCTGCTCTAAACACTCAAGCATATTTGTCAACAGTTCCACAACTGAGGGTAGTTGACTGATTATGTGTTCATATCGAATTCTTTTGCAGGACCGGAGGCTCCGATTATGCTTTCTCATTTCTTTAATAGAAATGCTCAATAGCCAATTAAAAAACATTTTGTAAAAACAAAAACTACAATACCCATGAATACCTCGGTATCACATGACAGATCATAGAGTCACCACAACTGTGGGTAGTTGACTGATTATGTGTTAATATCAAACTCTGTATCATGCTACCATATTCTGCTCTGTTTCGAATATCTGACTTAATAATAATGTAATGCATGTGCCTGGAAACTCTTGCCTCTAATTTCTGTATTATGGCGATGGGTGATTGTAGGAAGGTAGATCCCTGACTATGGTTGCCCCCAACTTTTTGCCTGGTGTTTTGCTGGTTTTCTGACTTAGTTGACCTGGGACCCTGCTATTCAGGGCCCCAGGCCTACTGCTCTCTCTGTAAAATGGATTCCATGTACCTTAGGTACATATCTAAATTGGATACTGAGTCACCTTATCAGTCCCTGTACAGTGTACCTTAGGTACCCAGGGCATAGGTGTACCCAGGGCCTACCAGGGGCTGCAGCATGTATTATGCCACCCCTGGCTGGCCATCCAAATCTGACACAACTGGCTGCTTGACAGCTGGGGCAAGGTGGTGTAATCACCCTTTGCTTTAGATATAGTATACCTATATCTAACCCTAAAATGGACACACAGATCTCCTATCAGTCACTCCTATGGCAGGCCTTAACAATCCTGAAGGCAGAGTGCTTGGAATCGTGTGAGATGGTGCTCTGGCATGAGCTGAGCCTGTCTGCGGCTTTCGGGATCTATCCCTTAGCCGTTTCCATGATATCGCATACCATATACTCTTAAGTGCCTTATAATCCTCGCGGTTATATGCCAACTCTGGTATCGCTTTATCAAAACATGTCGAGTAAGGTGTCATACGAATTGGAATACTAACCCCTTGCCAATTCTGGCGACGGGGTTAGCATTCCACCCTTCTAGAGGGACACGACATGTATGTAACCCCTAACCCCGGTTAAAGTCAGACAGAGCCTTAGCATCCACAAAATGGATGCTGCCACCGAGACACAAGTCTGCCCTCCTGCTGCTGGGAGTCCTCCCAGAGCAGGAGATAAGGACAAAGGGTTTCCTGCCAGGGGCGGTGCCAGCACCGTCCCAGACAGGATTTTGTGTATTGTAGGTAGGCAGGGCTTCAGAGGAAGGTGACTGCACGTGGCACCCCGGTGCTCACTGTGCATAGGCTGGCTGGAACCAGTTCCAGGGTCACTCCAGACCCTGTGCTGGGGAAAAGCCCGCCAAGGAAGTGGGTGTAACCACCCCCCTCCTGGTCCCACCCCTAGGGCAGGACTTAGTCGCGTGCCAGCCCCTTTTTCCCAGATAAAGGTAGAGACTGGCCCCCTTCCAAATCAGATCATCTTTGAATCCTGAAACTACTTTCCACGAAAGGAACTCAAGACTTCTTCCTAAGATTTCTCCCTTGTGACTAAGGAGTAGTCACCCTGCATCCGCAGGCACCATCTTAAGAACACTGCGGTCTGCTGCAAGTCTCTCCTCCGGATCAAGACTGCCCAGCTCGACGAGAACCGGCTTCCCTGGCACCTCTGACCTCTACCTGCATCATCAGTCACGCTGAGATTCGTGGGTGTGACGAGACCTCGAGGGACCGGCCATCTTCAAGACTGCACGACTTCTTTCCAGCAAGCCCGCCGAGTAATTTCCTGGTGAGTGCTTTGGGGTCCGAGAAGCCCCCACCCTGAGCAGCTCCAGCACCGAAGAGCAGCCCCCCAGCATCTCCACGATCGGCGTGGGGCCCTTCTGCTTTCTGCTGCTCACCACGTTGTTTGGCTACTAGCCCGCTGGCTTGTGGCCTTCTGAACGACGCCCGACGACATTTCTGCTGCTGGTCTGGTTGCTCCAGGCTGGCCCTTGCTCCCTTCCAAAAGAGGAGCACCCCGGACCCTCCTGGTCCACTCAAGACGCCATTTTGAGTCCACCGCGTGGGCTTGAATTAGCCAAGGCTTGTTGCCCAATCCTGGGTAACTTCGACGCCGACAGCTTCATCCATCGTGGGACAGCTCGCCTCTCCATCCTGGTCGCCGACAACGCCTCCTGGTCCGTGAGATCTGCAGAGCCAGCGTCGCCCACTCACCTAGTCGAGGTGACTTCGCCCGGTGCCATCCTGGTGCCCACTTAATCACTGGCTAGTGATTCAAGAACTTGGTCCCCTCTGCTTTCAGGTTTTCTTCTTCCTTGATCCAGGCTTGGATCCATCGAACTTTTCTTCACTGGTCGCCTGCCAGCAACTTCCTTCTTCCAGGCTCCTGGTCCGGCAACGAGATTCCCGACGTCTTTTCAGACCTATGCAGCTGCAGCCCCTGGGCTAGGTAACTTCGGCACTTCGGTGTCCCAGCATAGCCTCACTATCCTAGGGTCAGGATCCACTGTTGTTTTCTTCCTACCAGGTCGGGTTCGCCCGTGAACACTAACTTTGCCTTTACTAGCTTCCATAGACTTTGTCCCGCATCCCGCGTGAGAGTGCACACTCTGCACCCGAGTCCCCTAGGTCTCCTAGAAGTAATCTAACGATTCTATAGTCAAGTCCTAGCGATTCCAAAGCCTATTAGTACTGTACTTACCTGCTAGTAATTTCGCATTCCACTTTTTAAGTATATGGTTTTTCGTGCCCCTCGGGCATTTGTGTATAACGTGCTAACTTAAGTATTTTCATAAGAGTTTTGTTGTGTGCTTAGCACCCTGTCCTCATAAAGAGTACAGGGTTGTTGTGATTCTAATAAATACATTGTTTATTTTCATAACACTTGTGTGGTGTCCTTTCACTGGGTGTTCAAGGGGTAATGTGATGGTAAAACAGCTGGCTTAACACGCCCTCTAGAGTCTTAGCCTTAGACTGCTCGTATCCATGCTACTAGGATAGCTGGTCTATAAGGTTGACTTACAACCAATCATCAATAAGGGTTGTTTGGACTGATATATAGTGATCACTAGAATAGTGAGCACTGCACATCAGGCCAACTTCTCACAGTGATGTCTCGTATCTCCTGTAATAACGAAATGACATTGTTACTCAACAGTAATAAGTTATTACAGATTAGTTCTGACAGTATCATACCTTCTTCCAGCAGCCAAGGAGAATGGCATGACATGGAGCATCATGATAGTTAAAGAACAAAAACAAAACCTGGTGCTTCCTTCTTGACCTGTTCTGCGGAGTGAACAGTGACGAGTAACCCTGGGCAAAGCACTACGCTACGCTTGCGTAGTTGCGAATTTTGCGCTACTTCGCACTATGCGAATTGCATGTAACACAGTGCAAACATGCGTAGCATAGTGCAGCGGTCATTTTTTGCTTGCTCGCGCTCCTCAACGTCAAGTTGGCGACTGCGAGCAAGCAAAATGACATCCCGGCGAGACTTTTTCCTCATTCGCGAAAAGCAATATCAAGTTGCTGATTGCAAGCGTGGAAAATAAACCTTCCAGCGAGATTCTCAACATGGGGAGGTCAGGTTTTTCATTGCGAGAGGTCGCATATGCTCGTGACCGCTCGGGATGAGAAACTACCAGTCCGCTTTGAGAAAGCTGTCGCTCGAATAAAAATCTACTCGAGCGGCAGTAAAAGACAGCTCGTACTGTGCAAGATGCTGTTTTCAATGATTGCACAGTGCGGACAAGCATCCGGCACTGTTCAATCATCGCGAACAGCACACTACGCTGTTCACGTAGTGCTACGCATAGCTCGCGTAGTGGGAAATGCACTTCGCATAGCTACACGTAGCGCTACTTCTCGTACTATGCCCTGGCTTAGTGACGAGCAGAAAGGATATATTTATGGAAATATGCATATATTTAGTACACTTTAGGTAATTATAGAAAAGATAAAATATTGCATGTTTCTACACATTCTGAGCTGCAATGTGGCTTGCATTAATTGGATCATAGAATCTTATTGGAACAAATATCTAACTGTGATTTGTTTATTTATTTTACACCACAGATTCCACTTTTATTTTACATGCCTGAAAGCATCTCATATCTTCAATATGAAAGAACAGACAAATCATTTCAGCTGTTTTTGAGAAGGGTAAGGGTATGACCATTTATTATAAGGTATTAAACACCCTGTTACACATATTACATTGGACTTGATCCTCTATAAGGTCAAGGAATCCTGGGTGGCTTGTAATATTATTATAATGTATGGTAGGGGCTACTTTATCCCATACATGTGTAAAATTATGAATAAAATAGTCAACACACTGTTCCATATCATCAGAAATACTTGTGCCTGTTCATACTTACTTTACACACCAGTGTATGTTTATGTGTAAGGTATTATTAAAGCACATAGAAAATAAAGCTTCTTGGTAGTGAACTGAACCCCTAGATCACTGAAACAATAGAGTATGTTTTATGCAGTCTTAAACAGTAAGGATGTAAGTAAATTTTTTAACCAAGCCAGGGAAGGTTGATTGTGGTTTTCGACTGGCAATAACATCCTTGTGAAGAAGTGGCCCATTTAGGATCACCCGGGTCACTCGCGACCACCTCTTGGCCTTCCCAATACCAAATGAAGAGTCGGTCATACAGTAGAGATTACAAACCAAGATATGTTTACTTAGGTACACTCAAGCGGAGCCCGGTCTGCCCAGCCACTTAGGGGGACTGCAGAAGGACAGCCATCAGCAAGTGTAGAGATACATTATGCACAATTCAGAACCAACAAAGGCACGGCCACTTTGGGTTTTTCCACTAGGGTGCAGCTAAAACAAAGAGATACAGAAGGATAAGTTTCAATTCTAAGGCTGGGTACACACTATCATTCTGCCCATGCCCACCGCTAGGTTGGTGGGAAAGGGCTTCTATCTAGTGGGAAAGGTATGCGTTAACAAGAACAGTGCAGTAATTAGTAGGACAAGATTGAACCTTGAAGAAACAAAACATTAGAGGACACATTTCTCAGAAAGCTAGGATTAGTTCCGATCATGGTTCAAATTGGTGGCTCAATATAAAATGGTGCCGCAAATGCTAACTTTACACAGAGCAGTATGCAAGCAAAATGAATATATGTTATGTTGGTATGTTATGTTATTGAATTCTGTATAGCGCGCAGCTGCCCCAGCAAAGGGGCATCCCGGCGCTTCCAGCTAAGCGGTATAACACAAGCAACAACCTGAAACAGTGTCAGCCACCATACCACCGGAGACTACACTGAAGGAAAGAGAAAAGTTTTAATAGCTTTCCTGAAGGCAAGCAGACAGTCTGTGCCACAAATCAGTTCAGGCAAGGAGCTCCACAGCCTGGCTGCAAGGCAGCGGAAGGACCGCCCACCCGCAAGGCTGCGCTTGACCCGCGGGATAACAACCAGATGTTGCCCTGCCGAACGCAGCCGGCGGGAGGGAACATAAGGGGTGAACAAGTTACTCAACAAGTTAGGCCTAGCAAGTTTCACTATCTTAAAGGATAGACACAGTGTTTTGAATTGAATACGCTTCACAATAGGAAGCCAATGCAGCCTCCGGATAGTGCCAGCAACGGGGCAGAATCGCTGGAGACCCACCAGGATTCTGGCTGCAGCATTTTGAGCATGTTGCATCCAAAGTATTTCAGCCTTATTTGCCCCTAATAAAAGAGAGCTGGCATAATCCAGGCGAAATAGGATGGTCGCCTGTACAATCAGCTGATGTGTAGATGGATCAAAAAACTTCAAAAGGGGCTTAAGACCCCGCAGAAGGCCGAAGCACGTGCCAGCCACTTTCCTAGTGTGAATCTGAAAACTGAAAGATGAATCCATCCATACCACAAGATTTTTAACCACTGCCTTTGGTGTGGGAATATCGCCCAAAGCAGTTGCCAACCATAGCTCGCTCCACAGGCTTGCGTTCTTCCCGACCAACAAAACCTCAGTTTTGTTGGCATTTAGTTGCAAGCAATTGGTAGCCATCCATTCGGCTACAGCCGTCATCCTCTCTCTAAACCTAGAGGCATTCGGAGAAGACCCTTCGGCCAAGGTAACAACAAGCTGCGTGTCGTCTGCATATGAGACCATAGTAAGGTCCCACTGCCTGGCGACAGCAGCCAAAGGCTGAGCGTATAGATTGAACAACGAAGGGCTCAACGCCGAGCCCTGGGGTACCCCCTGGTCGATGGAATGGGCCTGAGAGAGAAACAGGGTAGCGGACACTCAGAAAGATCTTTCGGTCAGAAAAAATCTGAACCATTCCAGAGCAACATTTACATTCCAACAGACCCTCCTTTTAGCATTTGCTAACTACTTTTTATGTTGAGACACAAGAGGAGCAATATACCATGCTGATAACAGATGGACATCAGAATTCAGAACAATCCATATACTCGGTATCAAGGGAAAGTGGATTCTCAAATATACCCTTGTTAATCTGCATGAAACTATCTATTTCTTTCTAGGTCATAATCACAGCATTCGTATCATGAACTGACATTTTCTGTTTTGAAGTGAGAAGAGTAACACAATAAGAGCAACAGGCTGGGAGGCATTGTATGCAGAGGCAACATGCGATATAAATACCAAGAATCACATCTCCAAAGGCAATGATCTTCCAACCCCAAGACGCTAATTTGTCCCAAAACCACCCCAAAAGTTTCTAAGTACCTATCCTTTGGTGTATGTCAGACGAAAGTCTACGCAATTTCTGTATGGCTGCACACACATTGGGTGCATGGTCAGGTATGTAAACACAACAGCTACTGCCAATGACACAACAGGCCCCTCCCCTATCTGCAAGGATGACATCTAACACCATCCGGTTCTGCAAGCTAACTAGTCTCATAGCCTGAAGTTGAGCAGTGATGTTTATCAATATCCCAGCAGTCGTATTAATAACCCCCTTGTTAGAAATTAGATTTTTGGCCGGCTAGGTCATGTGCCAGAGTTGAGCAGAAACCACCCCTCTAGTCAAGATAAGGGAGAAACACTCCTAAAATAACCCCTGCTCACCCCCTTGGTAGCTTGGCACAAGCAGTCAGGCTTATCTTAGAGACAGTGTGTAAAGCATGTGCACATAAACCAACAGCAATACAGTGTAAGCACTACAAAAGGACACCACACCAGTTTAGAACAATATCCAATATTTTTATATACTTAAGACAAGATCGAAAACGATAAAAATCCACAATACAATATTTCATGATCTTCACTTATCAAAATATGCTTTAAAAATAGTTTCTTCATGTCGATAGCTCCGTCCGGGGCTATTTCGGTGTCGTGAGCAAACAAATCCAAGCAAATCCAATCCATCGCGGGCTAGATACGGTGTCAGGAAAACCTGCAAACTGTACCTTTTAGAAATGCAGGGCGACGATGACCTCTTGTTGATCTTCAAAAAAACATGACATCCACAGGCGTCGGTTCCGGAGGTCGATGCAGGAGTCGTAGGGCCCATGAAGTCGCATGCGTTGGAGGCAGTGGTCGACGTGAGGGGAAAAAAAGTAGGGGAACTGTGGGCGGAGCATCAGGGGTTGGGAATATTCAGAGGATTGGATCAGTGGGCGGAGTCAGAGGTGTGGCTAGAAAGAGCAAAACATCCCAATTTTTAGTATGTTTGGCATTTCACTGACGAGTAACAACTTATAACGTTCTTTAATGCAACCAAGAGATACACTTTTATTTGAGGTTATTATGAGTTATTGACATTAAAATACATTTACAATGTGGGATACGTTTTCAATCACAGAATGTCCCAAATACACATATAAGTGGAATCATAAGCCATTTGTGTCCAAGCCATGCAGTTTCTTTCATCACCACTTCTCCTTTTCTAACCATTTCTGGACATACAATTTGGCTTTAGATTCGATGACAGGAGGCCCCACGTGTTGGGGAGCACTGTTGATGACATCATTCTGTGCCCCACGGTCATTGCAAAATTGTATTCATGTGTTGTTTATATGCCTCTCGCAACATGTCATGAAGCCAGCATTAGATGCCTCTTAGTTTCCTATTATTGTATCTAGACATAGCACTCTAAAACAACCCAGACCTGTTGGTTTTGCAGATGCTCTTAGCAGTATCAGAGGAATGAGATACAACGATTTCATAAGTTGTTTGTGTAATTTCTACTCAAGTTAGATAGCAATCAGATTTGCTAATGCATAAACTCTGAAATTATGTGACTTAAACATTGGTAGATTAAAAAATAGGTAGTGGTCCTCAGATTATCTCAATCAGTATTTTCTCCCCTTCAGGCTACTATCCTCTGCAATCTCTATTATGCACCTTCCTCCTTTGTCTCTCCATGAGCACTATAGGTGTCTAGGAATACCACCCACCAGAGACTGCATGAGAGAAGTTAAAACATGAATGCCAAAATATCCTAGTTTGCGAATGTTTTCCATATAATTATAACTCTGCCGTGTTTGCCACATAAAGCACCATCTGCTACATAAGCTGATGGTTTTACCTAAAAAATTGTTTGTATCTCAAATGGATCAAAACAACGTGACTTGTGTTGCTGGGAAGTGGAGGACCCTTTACAAAGGTTGACTGGTCACATTCTCAGTGCTGCTATTAATAAGGCGAAAGCTTTGCAGAGACTGTTAGTATGTGTAAAAATGTCAAAATAACAAAGCGGACTGGCCTCAAGGGTCTTATGACCTCAGTGAGAAAGTCACTGCTGCTGCAGGGTGTGCTGCTTCGTAGGCCTGCCCGCTAGACTGTAGGTGAACTTCAGTATGGATTGTGATGGACAGGCCTTCAAGGTTAACCCACACAGGCCACCGGTAGGGTTCACCTGCTGGTGCTAAGAGATCAGGGCTTCTATGGTGTAGAATGGCCTTCTAAGGTCTAGTAGGGGAATGTGCTCCCTCAGGAGAGTTGTCTGGTGGACTGGGCATGAAGCCTGATTCACCAGTTCCAGATTTGGTAGCTCTGGCCATAGTGCCACATCCTATCCTCCCTGAGCACCCTTCTGCCCCACTGAGAGACACTTGCACTGCCATCAGCTACAACCCAATTCTGCCCCATTATAAACACCTGGCTGAGACTCAATTCAAATTATGCACTGCCTGAAAAAAAGTCATAACATTGGGGAAAAAGCAAACACGCACAGGCAATAGAAGATTATGTAAAGCGTGCTAAATATAAGCAGGAACAACATGGTTACCTTAGCTTTTACACTCCTTGTTTAGAAATCAATGAGTGTTTTTTTGCCTCAAACTTTGAGGACATGAAAACAGTGCTCTTGGTGTACACAGGTGTGCCTTTGGTGTACTCGTGGACAGCAAGGAAGGGCATAAGCAGGGCTCAGAAGATTAAGGGATTCCTCAGGAAAATCTGATCTGACTCACAGAAACCCACAAGGGCTCCTCCACATTCATGTCAGCCAGCTAGCTGCTCAAACATTGACATTATGTATTCAAGTGTCCTGCTAACGATACCTTTTGAACTGTCCAGCTTGCTAGCTCTCCTACCAACAAAAATCTTGAGAGAGCTCTTGAGAGTAAAATGCAAAATTATATTTTCATTTGGGAAGTGAAGGATACATCCAACTTTATTTTCTGTGGTTACACAATACTACATTAGTTAGGCTGTAAAGCGTTGCTAAAAAAAAAATCACAAACCTAAGAGGTCCCCAGGGCAAGACCTAATCGCTTTGCCAATGCTTGTTTAGATATCTCATTTTCTAAATTGGGCAATTTTAATTTGGTGTCAGAGAGGGCCAAACTCGAAACCTAAAGTAGCCCTGGCAAATTTGTGTCCATCCCCTGCACAGTGTGATGCGTGCGAACGCAGCAAGCAAGCCTGACGGCTGCAAAAGGGACACGGGGAGAGGGTGTGTTGTCTCCCCAAGAAAATTTTGGAAAAAATATCATAAATGGTGCATTCCACAACACATTGTATTATCTATTCCATTGTATTCGCTTGTAGAGCACAGTAAATGATGACCTTATGGTGCACCAGGATATGACAATCTTGTTGAGGCCCTTCAAGGATTCCCCTCACTATCATCCTCCAACACGGCCCCTCACCTCTCATTGCCCCTTTCTCACATGTATTTAAATTGTTTTACTGTGCCTCTCATACCAGTGAGGGAATTGGAGCCCTTTACATCATGCACACGTACAGAGATAATTAATCATATGTGTGTAAATCAATGTTTAGTAAATGTTTAGAAGACAAAAGGGGCTACAAGGTTAGGATACACATGCCATCAATTCTGGTTGGCATTTTGTTTAAGATCTGGAGAAACACAACCTGAGGATTCAAAATGCAACACAGTGGTTGAATTTTCTTAACAAAAATGTATTTCTTCCCAAACAAATCAATTTTAGAAATATTAGGATAATGAATACTGGGGGAAAAACATAACTTTCAAATCTGAACCATGCAGTTTGCATGCAGCTCTTTGATGGCAGGTCATAGCTCAATGTGCTAGATTTATAATGATTGTAAGTTATGCACTGCAAGTAACTAAAGGATCTATGTGAGAAAAGCAGTAACCCACTGAGCTTTGCCCATTAAATACAGTTCTGTGGTCTGTATGGTACAGGTTCTTTGCAGCAGGCAACTTAACCCTCTGTGCTACAATGGATGAGTCAAAACTGGAAATAGACAATACTCCAATCTCTCTCCAACAGGAAGATCATCCACCAGAGATATACATCTTGACTCTTTTATTGTTGCCTGAAATCTGCTGGGCTTACAAGGATTCCTGCAGTGATCTTTGCGTTTTTGAGAGTGAGAAGTGAGTCATTGTAAAGGACAGCCCTGCTGGTTTTGATAATGGGGGTCGGTTTTGCAGCCTCTAGTAACAAAAAGAGCCTCCCTTCTGATGCCCAGTACACCAGCCCGGCCTTGGTGCCTGGGCTTATTTGTTTTCACATTCAGAGCCTGGATGGGGTCCACAAGGGGCTCTGGTGCTAGAGTGTCACGAAATGGACACCTCGGGCGGCTTTTATGTTAAATCCTTAGAAAAGGGTCAATAGTATTTTTAAAAAGACCACATCCCTGAACATAGACAGAGCAGCAGTACACATTTTATATAATTTAATAAAGAAAACAGCAGATAAGATATTAAACTTTTTCCACATTTACTTAAAAAAGCGCCAAAGTTTGGGTACAGTCTGCCACGAATTCCACATTGTCTTCTTCCTTTCCTTATGGTATTGTCAGTCTCGGTGAGCCGGAAAAAAGGGCAGATGAGGTCAAGGGCGGAGCCGCCGACGTGTCCTGATGTGACCATTGTATTGGCCACAGTGAGGGCAGGTAGGTGGCCTCCTCACTAAATGAGGTGTAAATCACTGCACAGCCGGGCCAGCAGCGGTAGCCGTTTTTTTTGGCAAATTGATTGCTCCTCCAGTGCAACACTGCTCCTACAGTATTGCTGGGCAGGCCCCTGCCCACAGATACAGTGGGGAAGAGGGAGGAGGTCCAGGCAACTGCAGAGGTCTTACTCGATATGCACCACACAGGCCTGGATGATCCTGTAATATTTTTTACATTTGGAGTATTCCTGCCGTCCTGGGACGCATTTTTTAAATGAAGAAGTAGCGGAACGGACGTTGTTAAATTAAATAAGTAGGGGCACGCCGTGCCCTTCCGATCCCGCCCACTTCAACCACTGGTTGGAGGTCAATCTCCTCTCTGTTGGAGTCAGGAGCGCTGGCGTCAGCAGGCGTCATGTGCTGTGGTACAAAGTGCAGCGGTGCGAAGTGCGGTGCCCTCAGGTCACGGTGCGAGCAGCCGGTCTGTGGCAGCATCAGATTGCGACATCGGTGAGACCATGGTCATGGTGCGAGATGAAGGCGGTGCTCGTCACGGTGCTGGCAGGTAATGGTGCAAGCATCGGAGTTATCGTTGCTGAATCGCTGTCGTCGGCTGACGAACTGGAGTCGATGGCGCCAGCGTCGGTAGGCCAAGGCTGCGGTGCGGGATGAGGGCAGTGCGTCGTGTAACTTTATGAGTGGTGCCTTTGAACCACAAGTCAAGCAGCGGCGTCTATTTAGGCATGGAATGGCAATGTCGGTGGTGCACCATTGTCGGTGTGTGAGATGGTGGTGAGCGTCTGAAGCTCGAGGTGGCAGACTTTGCGCCCCCGAATGGATTGATTGGCGTTTCATAGAAAACGGAGTTGGTAGTAATATTACGTCTGTTTTGGCTTCAGGTGGCAGCCTTTGCGCCCCTGGTGGGCTCGACTGTGTTTTTTCACAACCAAATTAAGTTGGGAGTAGATCTACATCTCTATGGTAATAAAAGTGCCAGATTGATTTTCTACATTGAATGAAGGATTCACCCAGGATGGTCGTACAGCAAGATATATAGCGTGTTGGGGCATAGACAACCCTAGAGACAGTGATTATTATGCTGTTTTGTACGGAGATTGATGGCCTCATCGTGCCCTGGTTATGTAACATGGATTGTTGATACAAACACCAAGAAGGTTACACACACTTTTATGTAGTCCTGATGAAGACCCCAGATTGACAAATCAAGTTTTTGCGACATAAGGAGGGGTCGAAGCGTCGACGTGTTTATTTGAACGTCCCAATCAATGTCAAATAAGTGACTTTACAATTCAACTCTGATGATTTGACATATGATTAAAAATTAAGAATAGGACGTGATTTGAAGAATCTGATGTTGTATATTATCACTTTTATTTGTGTATATTGTAATGTTTTGTGATGTACATATTTATGTAATGTTCACACTTGCTTATGTTTGTAATGTGATGTGATTTGTATATGTAATTAATGATATGTTGTTTGTATTTTGTGTGTGGAAACACTATCAACTTTATTATGGATGAACGCCTCCTCAGCCCCCGACATCACCATAGCCATCCCGGACGGATACAAGATCACCCGGAAGGACCGCGTCAACCAGACCGAAGGAGGCATCGCCATCGTCCACAGGAACACCACCCACATCACGACCAACTCCGACGACACCTTTACCACCACCGAGCACCTTCACTTCCAGATACACACCGACCCCAAGACCACCCTCAGAGGCACCCTCATCTACAGACCCCCGGGACCACGTACACAATTCAGCGAAGCCATCGCAGACTTCATCAGCCCGCACGCCCTCACCTCCTCTGACTACATCCTCCTGGGGGACCTCAACTTCCACCTGGAGAACAACAAGGACTACAACTCCACCACCCTTCTGGACAACCTCGCCAACCTCGGACTCAAGCAACTGGTGAACACCCCCACCCAATACGCCGGCCACACGCTTGACCCCATCTTCTCCCCCAGCAAGCACATCTCCTTCAGCCACTCCACCGGACTCCATTGTACTGACCACAGCTGCGTCCACTTCAGCTTCAGGAGAACCACGACCCACCACCACCCGCAACAGGTTCCCCGCAGGAGCTGGAGCAAGATCACCGCCGACCAGCTCTCCATCTCGCTCAGCCAGAACCCTCCAGCCAGCGCAACGGACCCCAACGAAGCAGCCCGCATCTTCACACAGTGGCTCACCAACTGAGCCAACGACCTCGCACCACTAAAGAACCCTCCCAGCAGACCCGGCAGCAAGAAAGCCTCGTGGTTCACCGATGAACTCAAAACATCCAAGAAAAATTGCTGCACCCTCCAAAAAGACTGGCGCCACGACCAGACTACAGAAAACATGACTGCCCTCAAGATTGCCACCCGCACACACCACCAGCTAATCCGCACCACTAAAAGGACAACATTCAAAGAACGACTGGACAACAACACCCACAATAGCAAGGAACTCTTCAGCATCGTCAAAGAGCTCTCCAACCCCAGCGCCGGAAACAACGACATCACTCCCTCGCAAGACCTCTGCGACTCACTCGCCTCCTTCTTCCACCGCAAGATCGCCAACATACACAACAGCTTCGGCGCACCAACCATGCACCCAACCACCGAACCATTGCCCCCCACCACCACCCTACGCAACTGGACTCCGGTCAGCACCGAAGACACCACCCACACGATGAACACCATCCACTCCGGATCCCCAACCGACCCCTGTCCCCACCACATCTTCAACAAGGCCAACTCCATCATCGCACCCCAACTCCGAGACATCATCAACATCTCCTTCGCCACCGCCACCTTCCCGGAGAGCTGGAAGCATGCCGAGCTCAGCGCCCTCCTGAAGAAACCGACAGTGGACCCCACTGACCTCAAGAGCTTTCGCCCCATCTCGCTCCTCTCTTTTCCAGCCAAAGTCATCGAGAAAACCGTCAACAAACAGCTCGCCGCCTTCCTCAAGATGAACGGATCCCTCGACCCCTCACATTCCGGTTTCCGAGCCAAACACAGCACCGAGACCGCCCTCATTGCAGCCACCGACGACATCAGATCCCTGATCGACAACGGGGAAACAGCTGCCCTCATCCTCCTAGACCTCTCTGCGGCGTTCGACACTGTCTGCCACCGCACCCTAATACAGCGCCTCAGCAACATCGGAATCCAAGAGAAGGCACTGGAGTGGATCATCTCGTTCCTCGCCGGAAGAACCCAGAGAGTCCGCCTCCCCCCATTCCGATCCACGGCCACCGAAGTCATCTGTGGCGTACCTCAAGGATCCTCTCTCAGCCCCACCCTCTTCAACGCCTACATGAGCCCCCTCGCAGCCATCGCACGCCAACACAACCTGAACATCATCTCCTACACCGACAACACCCAGCTAATCCTCTCCCTCACCAAAGACCCCGCCACCGCCAGAGCCAACCTCCAGGAAGGAATGAAAGACGTCGCAGAGTGAATGAAGACCAGCCGCCTGAAACTGAACTCAGACAAGACGGAAGTCCTCATCCTGGGATCATCCCCCTCCGCCTGGGATGACTCCTGGTGGCCCCCTGCCCTGGGCTCCACTCCCAAGCCAACGGACCACGTACGAAACCTGGGCTTCATCCTGGACTCCTCCCTCTCGATGACCAGACAAGTCAACGCCGTCTCATCATCCTGCTTCAACACCCTGCGCATGCTCCGTAAGATCTTCCGATGGATCCCCACCGAAACCAGGAAGACGGTCACCCAGGCCCTCCTCACCAGCCGACTGGACTACGGGAACACCCTCTACACGGGAACCACTGCCAAACTGCAGAAAAGACTCCAGCGCATACAGAACGCCTCCGCACGACTGATCCTGGACATCCCCCGCCACAACCACATCTCCGACCACCTGAGAGACCTGCACTGGCTCCCCGTCAGCAAGAGGATCACGTTCAGACTCCTCACCCACGCACACAAGGCTCTCCACGACCTGGGCCCCAAGTACCTCAACAACCGCCTCACCTTCTACACGCCCACCTGCCAGCTGCGATCGTCCAGCCTCGCCCTCGCCACCGTACCACGTATTCGCAGAGCCACCGCCGGAGGAAGATCCTTCTCCTACCTGGCAGCCAAGACATGGAACTCCCTCCCCATCCACCTACGGCTGACCCAGGACCACTTCTCATTCAGGAAGCAACTCAAGACCTGGCTTTTCGAGCAGTAGCGGACCCCTCCCCCCCAGCGCCTTGAGACCTTCCGGGTGAGTAGCGCGCTATATAAATTTGATTGATTGATTTATTATTATAAATAATAATTTTTTCAGAAATATTTGGGAGAACTTTTCTTTGGTAATGATATTTTCCCCCCTTTTTTGAATTTGTGTTTTATGTCACATTTAATGGGTAGCACATTATATGGGCCTAAATTGAAAAATAGAGTTTTCCATGCATGCTAGTAGCAGAACCATTGTTCACTTACTGTAATATTCCCCAGGTTCTGTGCTTTACTGGGTAACCCCATTGCTACTAATGGTGTGGCCAAGCGAAGTGAGGCAGTGCGGAGTGCGTTGCCCACAGGTCACGGTGCAAGCAGCGGCTCGGTGCCGGCTTCAGCAGACGTTGTCAGTGAGACCAGGGTTGCGGTGCGGCATGGCAGCAGTGCCCTCTGTGCTGCCAAGGTGTCATCGTGAAGCGAGGTGGTGAAGGGTGTGGTGCCCACAGGTCGCGGTGCGAGCAGCTGCTCGGTGGTGGGGTCAGCAGGTATCGTCGGTGAGACCAGAGTCACAGTGGGGTGTTTCAGCAGTGCCCTCTGTGGTGCTTTCAGGACACAGAGTCGGCAGCAGCGTTGTAGACATTGTCGGGTTGCTTTTCTTCTGGTGCAGCACAAAACACACAGTCCCCAGTGCTGAGGGTAGAAGAGCTTGAAGTCTTTGCTGTTCCTGAGACTTCTTGACCAGGGGGCAAGTGCTACCTCAAGCCCTTGGAGAAACTCACAAAAGTGGATTGCAGAAAGTTCAGTCCAGTCCTTTCACTGTTCAAGACAGAAGTAGCCACTGCAGGCCAACACCGCAAAGCACACAGCAAAGTGGTAGTTCCTCCTCACAGCTTCTCCAGCTTTTCTTTTTGACAGTCTTCTTGATTCAAAAGAGCTCTAAAGTTTAGGGGTCTAGACCCCAATATTTATATTCCAAAATCCTTTGATCGCTTAGGCAGTGAGTGTCTCTGCCCAGACAGAACCCGTTCCTCCTTCTCCTATGTGATTTCCTGGCAGGAGGTGGAGACTGCATTGTCAGAGGCATACCAGACTCTTTGAGGTGCAAGGAAATCTTCTCCCCATTCACCCATTGCAGCCCAGGTCTAATAAGCCCTTTCCTGACCCTACCTAGACTATCTGGAGCTGCTCCCCAGGCTTCTGTCGTCCAAAACCCAGACCGGCAATCCACATTCCAGCAGAGGCACACGGAATGACTGAGGAAGAAAATACCTTCTTTCCAAAAGTGGTAATTCCAACACTGAATGTAAAAATCACCTTCACTAAAGATGCATCTTTAGATTCTGAGTTCAGGCATACTAAACTTTCTTTTCCCACCTAGTTCCCAGGGGCAGTTATGTTTGTAAGATGTTATAAACAAACTTCCCATTCTGTCCTATGGGGAACAGGTAGCCTTGCCATAGTGGAAAACAAAATGGGCTGTAATTCACTATCAGGAGCAGAGCCACACACACCAGGGCATGTGCTACCTTTCAAATACAAGGCACCCTGCCCACAGAGGTACCTTTGGCCTACCTTAGGGGTGACTGACATGTAAAAAAGGGCAGGTTAGGGACTGGCAAGTGTTTGCACTAGCCAAGTCAACATGGCAGTTACAAACTGAGTGCAGACTCTGCAATGGCAGATCTGAGTTACCTTTTTAGGGCTACTCACGTGGGTGGCACAAGCAGTGCTGCAGGCTCACTAGTAGCATTGGATTAACGGGCCCTGGCACACTCAGTGCACTTTACTAGGGGCTAAAAAGTAAATCAAATATCCAATCATGACAACACCAATCCATAACACAATTTACACAGCAAGAGCATATGCACTTTAACACTGATTAGCAGTGGTAACGTCCCCCGAGTCCTAAAGCCAACACAAACAGGTCAGGAAAAAATAGGAGGAAGAAGCAAAAAGTTTGGGGATAACCCTGCAAAAAGAGCCATTTCCAACACCCCTCCACTACACTTGTCAACCGACGAAGTTGGATGCTATTAGACATGGGACACCAGAAAGGTACTAGACCCTTCATGGCGTCCCTAAATTGTTGTGCAGTGGTGTCTCCCTAGTCTATAATATCTTTCGTGTCAACAACCTTTCTAACTCGGGACAAGGGGTACCCATACCCCCATGTGGCAACTGATGATCCTTATGATAATTGGGCAGAGCTATATACACAGGGGGGAGGAGAAAGGAGATATAACATCTGCCCGACCATTCCCTCGGGAGCCAGACATAAGCTTGGGATCCAAAGACAAAATAGACATTAGGGGGTGAGATCAAAGGCGGACTCAATCTGTTTGTGGAGTTGCTTCTACTTTTCCCCACTTTCACCTTCCCAATCTCCTGGACACAGAAACTAGCTGTGGTGATGACCCCTTACACTGGCATGTGCTAATCCCTTGTTGCATTGCAATTGCAAGCTTGGTGAGATGGAAAATACTCGGAGGCATTGAACCTTTGGAAATCAACCATTTCCATTTGAAGCCAGGTCTTGTTCTTTACTCTTTGTATGCATTCGTACAGGACTTTAAGAAAAATGTACCGAACATCTCATGTCCCGTCGGTCCTACGGGAGGAACCCTGTGATGGAAATGTACAATCTGTACCACAGTGCAAGAGTCAGCAGGAGTCCTATCTAGAGTAGATAATTAGGGTTGGCGATGCACCGTACTGAGTAATTCGAACCACCCCTCACAACTCCCAATATACAATAATGGCATGGACAATGTTTTTTTGCTCCTATGAGTAACTGAGGAAAGCAATCCACAAACCCAACAATTGGTTGCATTGGACCCATCATGGGCCTGATGTAACATCTGTATGAATACATAATCTGTGTAAGACTTTCCATGTTCTCCTTTATGAGGGGCCACAGTAATGATAATGTGTTCAGGGGGAACAGGTGTGGTACCCACCAAGGAATGTACAGGATATTTCTCCTCCAGAAACCAAGATAGCCCAACACTGCCAAAATTCACTGAGAAAAATCAGTATACAATCCATTTGACTCTTTCTGGACCAACCCCTTGTCAAATGTGGCACGGTAAATGGCTGTTCCTCTTCATTAAGTGGGCAAACAAAGGGATGCATAATGAAAAAAAGAGGAATGCAAATGCAATAGTAAAGATAAGTGTTCCCAGTGTCCCTAAGAACCTCACTGGTACAGGCTCCTATTGGTCATCAAACTTTGGTGCTCTTGAGCACCGGCGGTGGAGCTTGTTCAGTCCTAAGCTCGGGTCCAAAATCCCACGCAGATCAGGATAAAGTACCCCCCTCCCGGAGAGCACATGCAATTTATCCTGCCCAAAGTCATGAACAGTGCACAAATCTCACTTCAACCTAAATTAACTTTGTTGGTTGTACAGCAAAGTACACCCTAATCTTGCACAGTACGTCCCTGTCTAGTCTGACTTCTCTTTTTGTGCAATATTCCACGGTCAAGGTCGCAAATTGTACCTTGCAGTCCCAGGAACAGAGTGATCAGCGAAAAGAGGCTCCTTAATGGCTCTTATCTCTGGTGGGACAGCCTCATTCAAAACATTATCATTTTCCTTGTCTATTTGGGTCCAGGTGAGCTTGGTATCAGAAAAGGGGACACATCGTGGTACTCTCTCACACTATGAGTCCCCAATACCATCCCTCACCCATTGGTCATATGGTAAGGACAGGGGTACCTTGCAGCAGTGTGGGGAGTATACCCAGTTCTTTCAGCCGGTGACCTTCACAGCAGTGCAGGTGGAGAGGAGGACCTGGTCGGGCCCCCTCCAGCGAGCCTTCAAACTCTTTTTCTGATGAGAGTTTTGGGTCACGATTGAAAGGGTACCTTTCCTGGATTGTCACTTTGCACACCATACAGTAATTTTAACGTCTACACTATCCAACACTTACCTTACTATTACACCCCCTGGAGTTAGAATAGTAATTTTAACCCCTACACTATCCAACACTTACCCTACTATTACACCCCCTGGAGTTAGAATAGTAATTTTAACCCTTACACTATCCAACATTTACACTACTATTAAATTCCCATTAATTAAAATTAAAAAAAATACATACCCATACTCGCGTTGTAATGGCATGCGTTGTAATAGCATCTGCGTTGTAATGGCATGCGTTGTATTGGATCCTGCGTTGTAAAAATGTTGTTGTAATGGTATGCGTTGTGAATGTATGTGTTGTAACGTCATACATTCCCACAGTAATGTAAGGACCACACTGATCTACAGGTATCGGAACTAGTCTCTCACTCTGTCCCTGGCTGTCCTAGTTGTGAGGCATCCTGTCACCCCATTTGTGTCATAACCATCATGATAGTACTGTCCACCCTGAGGGTCATCAAAATAGTTACTATCCATATGACCCTGTGAGGCTGCGGTATTCTGAACCCTGTCAGCTCCTCAAGCTCCATGACACCATCCACGAGAACCTTGCCCTCTAGGGGTCGCCGCCTTCTGCAACAACACAGGACACTCGCTATGCCAATGCCCCTCCTCTTCGCAGTACGCACATAGATTCGCCCCTACAGGTGCTGTATTTCTGCTAGTATGTGGAAGCTGCCAATCCAAACCACCATGTCCTCTACTATTCCTCCTAGAAGCCTGTTGTAGCAAAACCTTTGTGTTCAAATCTTTATGCTTTTTCTTTGTCTTCTCCTTGTCCTCATTCTTCCTATGATCATAATACTGTTCCATATTCCAAATAACAGAAGGGGAAGAGGTGAACTAGGTGCTATCGGAAGCCTGCAACCGAGTTGTGATCTCTGGAAGCAAATTCGATACAAACCTATTAACAAACAATCGGAATCCTCCATCTACAGACAAATCCTGCCCACTGTAAATCCAGAGATACACCTTCAAAACAAGTGAAAAAAATCAGACACACTCTCATCCTTCATCTGGCAACAAGCCGATAACTTGTCCCAATCAACCTTCCTCAGTGGAATAGCAGAATGCATATATGTGATAATGTGACCTGGAAAGGCAAGTATCTCTGCCCTAGGCTAATCGCCGGGCTTCCTTTACTTATCCCATGCCTTTATTTGTTCCCAGGTACCACCAAATTCCGCAACTTGATCTTGTGTGTGCACTTGTCTCCAAATATCAACCGGAACCAACAAACCAAAGAACATTTCGATATCTGCAAGAGTCATAACTGTCAAAGATGCAACCTCAGTCAATTCTTTATAATAGGCAGTTGGGTTTTTTCTGAGGTCAGGTAAATGTGTCTTAAGGGATAAAACTTTACTCCTCTTCCAAGGAGTGTAAACCCACTGTTCTTTGAAACAGGCTGCTGCACCTGGTCTCGTAATTGCATTATGCTGATTCCTTCACTCTGGTACCTCAGTAATGTATATAGGATGTACCTCCCTCATTGGGAACTGAGATATTGAGACAGGGATCTTCTCAACTGACCTACTCTGGTAAGCAATCAATGTGGTAATACTGCTAAAAACTTGACCTGGCTCCATATAACTAACATATACATGATCTTTAATTTCATACAGAATCTGTGGCGCTGTGTCTTTGAAACACAGCTCCCAAAGACCAATCAGAGTAGCAGACATATGTTTAAGGGTATGCTGCTGTACAAGGGCATAGGGCTCATAATCTTTCATCACATTCCACACATTTCCATGCCGTAAATGGGATTTCGAGCCCACTGGGCGGCCTGATTGGCTACCACCTTTTTTTCTTCATCACCCACATTGGATTGTATCAATAGCCATCCCAAACTGTTGCCCACATTGTAATCAAAATCTCCTATCTGCCCCCTCAATTCTTTTTTCTATGTTCTCTCTATCATGCAGGGCCGGACTGGGAACTGAAAGCAGCCCTGGCAAATTTTGCCAGACAAGCCCCCGTCCGGCGCGTAGCTAGCCAGCCCCCGTCCGGCGCATGAACAAGCACTTATCTTATCAAAGTTTTATAAAGCGCTCGCACACCCAAGGGTTTCATGGCGCTAACCAACAGGACGCAAACACTACTGAGGGGACCATCCTACACTAGGCCGTCGCTTGGGTAAACAGCCATGTCTTTAATAGCTTCCTGAATGGAAGAAGAGAGGTACAAGAACGAATTTCCAAGGGAAGAGAATTCCACAGCTTGGGTGCAAGGGTGGCGAACTTGCGGCCTCCCTTGCGTGCTAGCTTATAACGAGGAGTGATCAAAAGGGTATGAGAAGCAGAGGCTACGGGAGGGGGTATATCTAAGAAGAAGTTTCTGAATGAACTTAGGACTACGAGTGTGAAGAGATTTGAAGACTATGCAGGCCAATTTGAAGGTGACACGGTGTTGAATAGGGAGCCAATGAAGTTGCCTCAGCAGAGGTCTGGCTGACTGCCATCGCAGGAGGCGGTGTATCAGTCTAGCCGCCTGATTTTGTGCCATCTGCAGACTTCTACTGAGTGTGACAGGGAGGCCGAGATAGATGGCGTTGGCGTAGTCTAATTGAGACAGCACCAGTGCTCTGACTACCTGGGTCCGTGCTGATTGAGTGAGGATCTGACAGATCTTTCTAATTTTCCGCAGTAGAAAAAAGCAGGTGGACACAACAGAGTTGACCTGAGGTTTTAAGGAGAGCTCGCTGTCAATGAGTACCCCTAGGCTTTTGACTGATTTAGAGGGGACAGGTGGAGGACCTAATTTAGAAGGCCAGTAATGAGGGCCCCAAAATGATTGACTATTGCCGAATAAGACTAATTCCGTCTTGCCCGGATTTAGCTTGAGTTGCATCAATAGATCTGGCTATGCTTCTTACGTGGGGAGGGGGGGGAGAGAGGGAGACAGAAGAAGAGAAAGGGAGAAGTAGAGGGGGAAACAGAGGAAGAGAATGAGAGAGAGGAAGGAGTGGAATGAGAGAAAGATGGGGAGAGGGATGGAAAGAGATAGAGAGAGGGAGGGGGAGAGGTAAGAGAGAAGGAGGTGGAGAGAGAGAGAGGAGAGGGAGAAAGAGAGAGGGGAGACATAAATACAGGGATATAACATCTAATACAGATCTGTTCTTTCCAGCAGGCACATTAACCATCAGCGCTACTTTGAGGCGAGTCAAGACTGTCACTAGATACAACTCCTGATCGATCTCTCTCTCTAGCAGGAACATTAATCACAAGAGTTATCTTTACAATTGCATTGTTGCCGAAAGCTGGACACACAAGGAACTCTGCAGCAGGTGCTTTTAAATCTTAAGTTATTGCGACACTGCACATTTCACATGCACACATTATTAACTATCTGTGACCTTAAACGCTGCCACATGAATCGCTCTTCTTTTTAAACATCAAGTCTTGGTTGGACCTTTACATTCCACCGCCCATTCCTCCACTTCTGGCTTGGACATAGTATTTCAAACCTTGGAGCAGTTCTTTCTAAGCCTTCATAGCTGATCGGTGCCACCTTGTGCTGAACCCAGCGGAAGCGTCACTTCTTAAAATGACCTGCCCTCTCTTTTTAAAATGTCTCCCACCACCAAATCTAGCCTCAGAAAACCAGTTCCATTAATTCCAAAAATGAACCCCCCAACAACAATCACAAAACACAGAATGTTATATCCCATCATACGTCCCACACCTCTAAGAATTAGAATTTGTACTTCATAGAACACGGAGCACACGTCTCCCATTGAAAGGCCTGCCGTTCTACTCAGCCTCCGATGCTTACGCCTGTATATCTAGATACATATGGGTCTTTGAAGCTGCTATCTAAGACTATATGTTGCTCTGGCACATTTTAAAGATCCTAACTCACATGCCACAGTCCTTATTGTCTTCTGTGCACACGTGTCATTTAAAATAATCCAACACTTTATTCTATAACATTATCGTAATGGTATTTCCCTTGCCCAGTCCTCCCTTCTGTTCAGTGTGGTACTGTGGTATGCAGTCGCGGCTGGCATTGACTATGAGGGGTGGTGGTGGTGGAAATGGGCGGTGGGTAAAAAAAGGCCCTTCCTAAAGTTTCTGACAGACTTTCTGCTCTGAGCATGCGCTGCCTTATTGCTCGGAGATCCGTGCTCGCCATGGACAAGCTATGAGACTTTGTATTTCAGTCTGGAACACTACTCTGCATTTCACTGTGCTGAGGTCAGCAACAGCCTACACTTCATAGTCCTTTCCAATTTAGAAGCGAAAACAAATTGTCAAATAATCACAGACACTGCCTATTATGTAAAGCACCTCTTATTCAGGACCCAGGAGAGACAGCAACAGTAATACGCCTCCTTCTCAAGTGTTTCAATCAGGCCCCTTGTCTTCAAAAATATAGCCAATCTTCTACCTTTTAGTGGGCTATTCTGTTTGAACGGCTCCGTTTTGTGGGACTCTCGGTCCGTCTAACATCAGCAAGAGCAACTAATTAACCTGGTGCCCAACCAGTCACAGTCCACAGTCCACAGTGAAACGCTGCAATAAATAGCCTTTGCATCAGAAACTGTGGAACAAAATCCAAGATGGCTGCTATTCGGCCTGGTATTACTTCCCGCCCACAGAGTAACCAGTAGAATCACGAGTTGATTTCTGAGGGTTTCCTCAGAAATAGAGAATGTCCCTGGCTGCATTTGGTGCATAAACTCCAAAGAGTTACAAGGGGCTTTTCTTTGGGGGCAGAGTGCCACCCTCATTAAAGGCTCTGTGCCCTGAGATGCTTTAAGTTCTTGACCTTATGCCAGTCAGTAAGAGGCAGACCAGTGCTCTCTAACGTCATGCCCTGGTGAATGAATGAACTGAGAGTGATTAAGGGCAGATTATACTGTGTCAGAATTGCGTTCCACTGCCAGCCTCAAGTTTGGTTTGTCAGCATGGGCACTCGCCAGCCTGAAAGTCGAGACTTTCAATAATGCAGCATGCGGAATTTATTAAAAGGTGCTGGCATGCATACAATATGTGATTGTTTCACATACACAGTCACTGTGATGAAAACATATTTATAGTGTTTCCTGTGGGACCAATTGTGAAAGCTTTTAGCGCACTTAAACAAGGCGTTTCCCATATAGGGGCTTACCACGATTTGAGCAGTAAGTCTCAAGTCTGTATCCCAATTTGCTATTTCAGTGTGTTATGACTCCACCATTTCGGTGCAGTTCTGTGTTTGACCTGGTAATAAGGAATAACATAAAAATATTAAAGTACTGCCTGTGTCTCCTCATACTTTCCCATTTACACAGCATGAATTTAACCTGCTTTTAAAAGGCAGAACTCTGTCTGGGTTTTACCATAACTTGCAATGATGGGCGAGGTAAAACCTAGAAACTTTTAATCCCGCCCCTTAGAGTTTTCAGACAAAACAAGATTAATGTTTTACTCGGGACTGGGCCCTTAACTTGATATTAGGACATAACCCCATCCCTAATACCAACGACAGTAAACGTGGTGTTTGAGGAGGACAGGAATGAAGGAAGATTTGAAAATCGACGAGCCAGACAGGTGTCATCCTCCTCCGGGGCCGAAAGCAGAGCAAAGTAATTATCAGAACAAGCCACTGGGTCGCATGACGGCACATAACATTTGCACCATAACCCACAAAAAATCTGTTATAATTTCCAATAAAGCTGCAAAGCCCAAGCACTTTATGAGAGAACTAGTACCCATGGGGGAGAACGGAAAGGAAACAAGATCTGGAAAAGCGAAGAGCCAGATGGGTGGCACTCCCCCATGGGACTGGTCGCAGTGAAACAAGAGCGACAACTGCCCCAAGTCATATGACGGCACAAAACAATTGCACTTATATAAACTTTTAAATGTCACGAACAATGGTTCCTTTTTAATTTTTATTTTATTGTAGTGCAATGGTTTTATTTAACGTATGCAAATACATTTCAACAGCACACACACCCATCCCTGATTAAATTGTTCTACCCACGATATGCCACTTTTTGAGGTTCGTCTTATTCACCAACTGCAGCAGGTGTGTCCACATAAGCACACCATCACCACCAATTCAGAAGAATGGCCTAAGTTAAGCTCCTGTGACATTGTCTTCAAGCACTGTGTCTCTGTGGTCCGAAATGCTTCCTCCTGGTGCAGCAGCAACACGTGTTGGTAGTGGAAGGCCCTTTGCAAAGGTTGTTGTGTGTTAAACTGGTACTAATGAGGTGCAAGTTGCAACTAATGCCTAGACAGTGTTAACAACTTTAAACATACCAAAATGATTAAGTAAAACGTTAACAAGATGTGGCGAATAACGTCACAGTGACCTCCGCAGCATAACTCGTGTCTCGTGTTCAAAAGCCTGGCTGTGCCGGCCCGGATCTGATTCACAGACTAGTTAAAGCAGGGCGGGCGCTGTGTAAACACGTGGGCCCTCTAACATCATCCTACTCTGCAGTCCGACGCGGGCCCCAGTCCAGAGCTTTAAAAGTGTGCAGTGCATCACATGCCTGGCTCAGGCCTGGTCCCTCCGTCCAGACCACCACCACCACTGCGCGACGCCCCACCCGCCAACTTCAGTGTTTGTGCTAATGATTCTGATTATGAATGAATGTCTTTTGAATGATTAATTGTCGGTACGGGGGCCCGGAAAAAATACCCTTACTCACGGTCACGGACACGGCGGGTCGTCGGGCCGCCGCCGGCTGGTGGCACTGGCAGCCACAGGAGTAGGGCGGCCGAGGGCTACTTCCAGGGGCGGCCGCGGGCAGCCGGGTGGCAGGGCAGCGAGCGGCCTAGCCACCAAAGTACAATAGTTAAATTATGGTGGCCGCTCCGGTTCTCTCCTGGCTGGCTCTCGTGACGTCTGTTCTGATGATGGCTGCCTGCAACCTGGCTGTAGGGCACACTGACTGTCTGCGCAGTTTTAATTGCCCACTGTGCAATGCGCACCCACTGTGCACAGTGCAATGCGCAGGCGGGAACATCAGTTGCACCCTAGGCGGCGGCGCGCAGACGCGCCGGAGGAGGCAGGGCATGATTGCGCGCTGCGCACAGGCACCTCCCTCCTCCCTCCTGGAAACGCTTCCGCTTTTTTTTAGATGGTTGCACTAAGTTACAGTGTGCAAACACACCGCCGGTCACAGGCTTGTTGCTGCTGCAGTATGGGCGGCGCGCACACCTGCTGCTTGAAGGGAACTTGGAGACAGACGGAGACTAAGACTCGGGTCGGACCGAAAATCGGCCCCTCACTTTCAAAACCGGCCCCCTGATCCAAAATCGGCCCCCCACCCCCTCCAGCCGACCGGGGGATTGCCCGGTGCCCGAAAGCACCAGTCCGGCCCTGCTATCATGCACTACAGCTTTCTGAGTCAATGTTTGCATTCTCCCCTTCCGAGCCTCTTTCTCTGCTTTCATTCGCCTCTCTTTACCTTCCTTTTGCCACGTTAGATGAGAATCAAACATAGACTGCCTACTTCTCCTTGCACACAACTTTTTCTGTAAGAACCCTATTTTCTGTTCATCAAAAGTTCCCGTAAGTGGCCACTGCAACTCGACATTGTCCCTCGTATATTCGTGACATACCGTACTAAATATAATAGGGCCATTGCCATGTTTCACATACATCAAAATTCAGAGTGCCTTCTGGAGGTGCCTGCTCACATTCTTCCAATCGAGCATCAGCAGAACAACAAAAACAGCCAAATAGAAAACTTTGCTGAAACAAGGCATTCTCAAAAGCAAACAAGTTCAGTACTTATGCCCAACAAAGTATTTGCAAACACTTTTACTAAAAGTCAGTCCTCAGACCACACCAGACACAAACTAAAGTGCTACCATGTTAACAAAGAACTCAAACAAATGTAAGCGCTTGTGCCAAAGACTGTCCTCAGACTGTGTCAAATGCAAACCAAAATGGTGCAATATCCACAAAGAACCAAAACCAACTCACCTGATATATGCAGGTCAAACAAAGTTATTCTCCACTGCCCACTCTTCAGACCAAACGGTCAGCTCCAAGGGTTTCACCATTCAGGACTCCAGTCGGATGATCACTGGGCGAGGCACCGTCTGGCAGGACAGAAGGGGCAGCTGCGAGCACAAAGACTCTATCATGCATGGATCCCTGATCCGTTCATCCAACCCAACGATGAACCCGTCCTCCCCATCCTCCCCACCCATCCGCGGGAGGAGATGGGTCACTCACCCAAAGGAATCCCTGTTCGTGCGCCAACTGAAGGAAGTGGCCCGTTTAGGGTCACAAGGGTCACTCACCACTGCTTTCCGGCCTTCCCAATACCAAATGAAGAGTTGATCAGAAAGTAGAGAATACAAACCAAGATATGTTTATTCAGGTACTCTCAAGCGGGGCCCGGTCTGCCCAGCCACTTAGAGGTGCTGCAGAGGGACAGCCATCCGCAAGCATAAAGATACATTATTTACAATTCAGAACCATTGAAGGCAGGCCACATTCGGTTTTTCCACCTGGGTGCAGCTAAAACAAAGAGGTACTACTGTACTGGATAAGTTTTGATTCTAAGGCTGTGTACACTGTCACTAATTGAAAGTCATTCTGCCCGTGCCCGCCGCTATGTTGGTGGGAAAGGGCCTCTATATAGTGGGAAAAGTATGCACTACCGAGAACAGTGTATTCATTAGTGGGACAAGATTGAACCTTGGTGAAACGAAACACGAGAGGAGACATTTCTCAGAAAGCTAGGATTAGTTCCGATCGTAGTTCAAAATGGCGGCTCAACATAAAATGGTGCTGCGAATGCTAACGTTACACAGAGCAATATGCAAGCAAAATGAATATATAATGTTTACATTCCAACACTTGGCTGCTGCAAAGCAAAAGCTTGTCCCTCATAGAAAGGGAATCACATTTTATGGACAACAAGCTGTTTTTAATCACATAAATACAATTAACACACAGTGGAGTAAATGGTAATTTCTTTGGCCAAGTAAGATGAATATATTCGCAAATGACATTATGGACAATAACAAGAGAAGTAAACTAAATTCTTTGAGTACCAGCAGCCTATGAAGCTGTTTCAGAACAGGCATGATGTGCTGCTTAGAGGGAGTCTTGGTTACAATATGAGCAGCCCAATTTAGAATCAGATGTGGTCTTCTGATTAGCCTTTTGGACAGAGCCTGGTAGAAAGAATTAGCTTTGTGTACAAATGGAAGCAGATGTAGCCCTTCAGAGATCCATGCATATATCAGACAGCAGGTCCACTCCTCTTCTGTTAATTCGCAGGTTGGCGTAGCTGCGAGTGGAATGCCACTTTTATAGAATTCACTAGTCAGTGGGTGGGGGTGACTCTTGGACACGGGGGCTTCAATTTAGTGACTGACACTGGTCTTACTCGGCATTTCTTTGACGCGGATCTCAGCCACACCTGGTTTCCGACGGACTCTGGCTCCCTGCACCCTGTTATCGGTGTTGTGCTCCCTGCCCTGTCGCTGGTCTCCCCACACCGCCGCAGCCTTTGCTAAACCTGGCACGGCCGCAGTGAGGGGGGACTACCTTGCCCAGAATCCCTAGCGGCAGGAAGCCGCACACGACTCTTCCGCGCCCAGAGGCGCATAAATATCAAGGCAGGCCCCGGTGGAGCGGGGGCTTCAATTTAGTGACTGACACTGGTCTTACTCGGCATTTCTTTGACGCGGATCTCAGCCACACCTGGTTTCCGACGGACTCTGGCTCGCTGCACCCTGTTGTCGGCGTTGTGCTCCCTGCCCTTTCGCTGGTCTCCCCTCGCCGCCGCATCCTTTGCAAAACCTGGCGCGGCCGCAGTGAGGGGGGACTACCTTGCCCAGAATCCCTAGCAGCAGGAAGCCGCACACGCCTCTTCCACGCCTGGAGGCGCATAAACATCTAGGCATGCGCCGGTGGAGCGGGGGCTTCAATTTTGTGACTGACACTGGTTTTACTCGCCATTTCTTTGACGCGGATCTCAGACACACCTTGTTTCCGACGGACTCTGGCTCTCTGCACCCTGTTGTCGGCGTTGTGCTCCTGCCCTGTTGCTGGTCTCCCCCCGCAGCCTTTGCAAAACCGGGTGCGGCCGCAGTGAGGGGGACTCCCTTGCCCAGAATCCCTAGCGCCAGAAAGCCGCACACGCCTCTTCTGGGCCCGGAGGCGCATAAACATCTAGGCAAGCCCCCGCGTCGCGGGAAGCTCGCGGGCAGCGCCGGGCTAATCCCGGGGAAAGGGCGGGCCATCTGTGGCAATCCGGGGCCAGAGGAGGCCGGACCGGGCCACCCCCCTAAGCCTCTCCACGGGATCTGCCGACTGTTGCCAGACGTTGAAGGGTGTAAAGACATCTAGTAGCCCCCGGACGTGCAACTGATTGACAGCTCATTTGACCATGAAGAACTATTCCAAAGGTACTGTTTCTTGTCTCAGGTGTAAAGTTAGGAGTCTCTCTAGTCCTGATTATGGTGAACAGTAAACCAACACAGACCAGGGTGAGGGGAGGTGTGAAGGGGACCCTGGATGCTTTTATTTTGAGACCTGAGTCCCTTCTCACGCATGAAATACAACTGACGGTAAAACGATTGTCCTTGGACACCTTGATCGCACGGAAACGATCCTCTCTGGGCAAACTAGCAGCTTGCCCCTCCCCCAGAGTTGACACCCCTTCAGATCAAGCTGACACTATGTATGCTACATCCACATCTTCATACACTTCTACTCAATCCACCAAGGCACAGGTTCACAGCAACCCGTTAGAACAAGGGGTTGGAGAGTTAGCCACTCCAAATGAGCAGATGGGAAGCAACTCTATCCTAGTACAAATGCCTACGGGCGATAGAATTGGCTATGCGGCCATCCCCCCAAGGTCACTGGAGATAAGTGGATTGGAGGAAGGGACAGCCATAGTATCACTGGATGTGGGTGAATCAGATTCCTCACAAGGGTCAGTTAGGGAAGTGGTTACACGCTCTAAAAAATTCCTACTCACTACAAACCCCGCCCCTATAGTTGCCCCCCCCAGTTGTCTCTAGGGCTACTGGTAAAGCAAACAAGGGAGCACCACACACTACAAGACCCAAAATTGCAACCAAACGGAAAGGGGGGGACAAGACTAACAAAGATGGGGGGGGGACCGTTAGCACAGCATGTTCAAATTGCCCAACTTATGGAGGAGTGGATTGGTCTCAGGGAATTGTTAAGACGCTAGAGCTCAAATTAGAGTCACTTCTAGTCGCACAATTAGGGCCAGTGCTAAAAGGAATAAATAGACTAGAGGGGAAAATATGTAGGTTATTAGATCAAGAAAGGGGACAACCCATTGTGACTAGTGTAAGGGCGGCGGAGAAGAGGACAGGGCCAGTGCCCAGCCTGGAACCAGTAAATAGTAATAAGGGAATAGGGGAGGGGAACTTTAATGTTGGCAAGCCTATAGGTGGGAAAGAGGTAGCCAAGGAAGGACAAAGGGAAAACACTAGGAACCAATTCAGCCTGGAGCCAAGTAACACTCCCAACCCCTCTATAGCTACCACACACAGTAGGGAGAGAAAGACTCTCATTAGCCCAACCCCAATCACACCTGACCATGCACTTAGTACCCGGGGTCTACAGACCCTGGATCTACCACCGGCATCTGGTCCCTATACTATAGTACTGACAGGGGTTCCAACATCTAGCCAGGACAGAGATGAATCAACAAGAACCCTGATTAACAAGGCAGCACACTGGATTGCCAAAAATACAAATGTAAGTAGATTCCATCATAGGCACATTCTCATGGCACGGAGGGTGGCTTGGATAGGAGCCAGTAAGCAGAAGTTTGCGGGAGATTGCGTAATCGTACATTTTAGACATCCAGAGCTAGTTAGGGAGTTGCTCTCCTCAAGACAGTGGAGCCCAAATGAGGTAGAAGGTGGGACCTGCATTAAAATGTTGCCCCTGAGCAATGTTCCCTCTAATTATTTTCCTCTGTGTGCAGCAGAGTAAGGTCTCTGTGCGCTGTAGCCAAGGCTATATGCACCAAGAACCTGACCACGCATGTAGACCAGGGCTTTGAGTGGGATGAAAATACTCGCGGCTGTTACTTTTATGGCTGCGTGGTGCTTGTTTTGCCTTGTGACTTATAAATATTTTAACCAGAGCACCCTCGGTGGCACTAATGGACACAAATAGATAGTTTAGAAGTTATTGTGCAATATCTGTAGCCAAACACTTTGTTTCTGATATAATTTACTGCACTAACTGTGCCGCTAAATATATTAATTTTTAGGTGGTAACAACAGATCTCCTTAGAGGATATGTAAATTTGATACAATTCTATTTTATCATATGGTGCTACAGATTTGCCCCAATCTTACTTCCTCCCAGTCCAAAGAGACCAACCACCTGACCCAAGCCCTGCCTACCTCTCAACATAACAAGCCCAGCCATATTAGTGTGCTCGGGCTCTGCCCGGTTTCTCCTTCTTACTAACAGAATAGTGCGTATGCTAACTAACGAGAGGAGTGAAAATGGGAGACTCGCCGACTCTCTGCTCGTTCTGATAGTGCCCGTACTCAGGGGCTTCCTTGTCGTCCAGTTTGTAGTCTGAGAATTTGGAGTAAAACTGCACCCCGTTTTCCTTGGCCAAGTGGTAGTTTCTCAAGTCCTGTATGATGTCCATAATGAAGTTGAGGACGGCGCTGTCTCAGCGCTCGACCGGCTCAGTTCTCTCTTTTCAGCCTCCAGCCGTCAGCATGCAGAGCAGCAGCGCCATCTGCAAGGGGCTCCTCGGATGGCTCATGGCGGTCAGGCAGTTGGGGACAGCCTCCGATAGCTCCGGCTCCCGCTGCGAGACGCAAACACATGTTCACGGGAGGAAAACTGCAAGACCCTTGTCAAAAAATATGCAAACATCACCCACGCACTTTCCCTGCACTTCTCATGTATGAAGAACGGCTGTATGCACATAGAATTCAGCTTAGGGAAGCCTGCCTGCTGTGCTGGATGCACTCTGCAGGACAGACAGGCTCTGCCTAAATATTGTTCTAAATACATTTACAGAGTATTTGAACACTTCCCTTTTCATCAATACATTCTTCCATTGACTATGTCTGTATACAAACCCCCGTCCCATCCGCCCATCCATCCGCCCATCCATCCCCCATCCATCCCCTATCCATCCATCCATCCATCCATCCAACCCATAGTGTCACTCATCTAGCATCCAAGTAAACTAAATCCATCCATCCATTCATCATCCATATATCTTACATACACGCTATCCACACACTCAAACCCATCCAGCTACCCCTTAAGCCCATCCATCCAACCCATAGTGTCACTCATCTAGCATCCAAGTAAAATAAATCCATCCATCCATTCATTCATCCATCCACGTAAACTTACATCCACCGTATCTACACACTCAAACCCATCCAGCTACCCCTTAAGCTCATCTATCCTTACATACAGCTCATTCACCCACTCAAACCCAGCCAGCTCCCAAACCCATAACCCGTCCATCTAGAGTCCATCCATCAGCACATCTCAAATTTAAATAAATCTATCAATCTATCTGTCTATCTGTCTATCTATCTATCTATCTGTCTATCCATCTATCTCTGTCTGTCTGTCTGTCAGTCTGTCTGTCTGTCAGTCTAGCTGCAGAGAGAATGCAGTCAAATATGTGTGTTTAGACCATCTACGTTTGCCAATGTGGGTACCTTCTGTATATTTTCTCTATCCTTCCCTACCCTTTATCTTTTTGGCAGCATGTCTATCTTTTGAACTAGATATTGTCATTCAACCTGTACATAAACTATACACAAGCTGTATGCATTTATATTTTTCTTTCAGATTTTTCTGTATTTGCCAATGTATTTTTTTTATCTCTGTGTATCCAGTTACCTCGGTGTACAACTGTTTGTCAGTTAGTACATCGTTAAGTGTGTTATCTATATTTGTCTTCCGGGCTTTTCTCCCTGCTGGCTTCTCTGTGCCTGGTTTTTAATGCTATGTGTCCGTCCCTTTCTCTCTCATTTTCTGTTTCTGCCTGCTTGCATCATGGCCACCTGTCTCTTAGGAATGTCTGTCTAATCTACCTTCGTACTTAGGAAACTTTCCGCTGTTCTGGTTGTCTGTGTGTATGTCCGTCTGATCGGGGGTCTGCCTGCCTAGCCAAATAGTGTAAAAGTGATTGTTGCATACGTGCCACTACCACAAACAGTTTCAAGTATTTCAAATACTGGAGCAGGAACCTGCACATTGTCTTATCAATAAGCAGAAGTGTGACATCAAAGAGATAGCACCCCACGCCCCCTCCGATGATTTACCTGCTTTTGACAAGACTTCCAGGTGTGCCTTCCTTTCCTGAATTCGATGCCTCTTCTGTGAAAGACGAAGCACCAGAGGAGTCCGCAGCCCCTTCTTTTTATCATAAAAGTTTGCAGACTGTGCTTTGAAGGGAACTATAGAAGTGCAGGGACTTACTATTTAGAGTACCTGCTTGCTCCTGAGGGGTGCCAATACTCCCCAATTAAATGTATTGCAGCACTTCTGAAAAGTGCCGCTATTTAAATTAAAAAAGCGCAGGTACTTGGCACCGGATAGTACTGCCCATTTAAAGCACTGGTTTAGGACTCCAAGAGCAAGTCAAACATGCTCAGTTTGCCAATGCTTGTTTCATGGACAGTCACAACTTGGGGCAAAATATTTCCATTTTATTTGTGATGGCCTGATATGCTACTATTCTTCACCCTATCCAGATTAACGTCACTTGTATATACACAATATCTGCGTGTTTTCTTTCCCTAAAATTGCCTCTGCAACTTTATTCTGAAAGTGTACAAACGGGATGGCATGCAGGCTGCGTGTGTGCGAGTCACAAGAACAGCTTCACTCTGTTTTTTATCTGCGTGGCTACACCATCACCGCTTCCGGCTGCCTCTTATATAGCATAGGATTGTCCTGAGGTGGCTCAATATGATATTATCAGCATCCAAGTGGGTGGAAAACAATAAAAAAAAAGTCGACTTGGCAACCTTTGGCGAGCGTGTGCTGCTGAAGCGCTCCACGCAGTTGTGGTACCAGGAGGGCTCAGGCACTTATTACTCTGTGTAGATGACGAAGCCGCAGACGTCCCAAGTGGGCAACCCCCGGGGTTCCACCCAGGGCTTTAAGTGGGATGAAAAAACTGGGGGGTCTCTCAAAAGGGCGTGGCCAGTGTAATTAGGGGCGTGGCTTTAAAACACATATGTTCAAAATCGGTGCTTAGCATAGTGTGCCGCCCAACATGTATTTTGCTGGTTCTGTCATTGCATCCAGATATAAGATACAACAAGTAACATCATACCTACAACATGTCAGGACTATTGGCTTTGTCAATGGTTATTAGTTGCATAAGATAAATAAGTTGCAACTATGACATGTTACATATAATATTGAAAACACTTCCACTTAAAGCCCTGGTGACCCTAACACAATGTTGCTGCTCCTGCAGTTTAAAAGAGAGAAGGGAAATCCAGAGAGAAAATGACTCTCTTTAAGGATTTCCCTTCCCCTACAGCTCACCTTGTATGACGTCATGTCGTAACTTCTCCACTAGTTGAGAAGTAAGCAGTGTGGGCAGCGCACATCGGTGTGCCTGCTGTCTAAAAGCGGGTTTCTATCGGGCTCTGGCACCCTGGCACTTTTTTCCAGACTGCAGTCACAGCTGTCACTGCAGTCCGGGGAAAAAAACGGACCGCCTGTGCCAGGGCTCAAAACAGAGCCCGCTAGAGACCCGTTTCGGGGCCCCCTGAAAAAAACTGCCGGTGCTCAGACCCCTTGAGACCCGGCCCACTTAAAGCCCTGGTTCCACCAGTGACATGTTACGAGTCACCCGAGTCGCCCAGCGTCCTTCCCGGCCATTGTGAAAATATTCCTGTTAATTTCAGCGTATGACGGGCGCTGCGATTAACAGGAATCCTTTCACAAAGGCCCCCAGCACCGAGTCGCGCTGTATTTAGAAAGGAAATTAAGCAAGTCTGAAAGCACGACATGTGCTTTACACGTCGTGCTTTCAGACTTGCTTAATTTCTTTTCTAAATACAGCGCCGCAGGGTGCTGATGGTGGGCCATTGTGCAAATATTCCTGTTAATTGCAGCGCCTGACGGGCGCTGTGATTAACAGGAATACTTTCACAAAAGACTCAGACAACCAGGAAAATTGCCGTTTTTCGGTGCTCCCATTTTAAAAAGCGGGCGGCGGCGGCGGCGAGAACGTGTGCGCGCTTAACATTGTACCATGTGCGCTAGGTGCCTTAAAGGTGCGCGGGAGCGCAGCCGTGCATGTTGAAGGGAACACTGCCCCTGAGTTTTTTCTACAGGGACATAGCCAGAGAAGCAGGTTTTGCAGGCTATATGTGGAGAGCAAACACCCCGGGATGGGATGGCTGGTGCAAACCAGGAAACAATAGATACGCGCCACTTGCTAATGCATTCACAATGGATGAATTAGATTGACAGGGGGAAAGGGAGGGAACGGAAAAAGCGATAACTCAGGAAAGCCCGCTCAGGACTGAAGTAAAGGGAATGGTACACACACCAGAGGCAAGTAACCCAACCTCTCTGGAAGGGCGCGGGGAAGCGTGGGGGGAGGGAAAATAATTGTTGGCAAGGCGGCCAGAGACACTTTCAATAGCAGGGAAGGGCACCAGGGGGGATAGCATGGATAATCCTACAACCAGTGAGATTAGAGCGGTCTCATGGAACATTGCAGGATTATCGGCTAAAATACAAAACAAAGAATGGATAGATTTTATTAGGAAATTCCATATCATCTGTCTTCAGGAAACCTGGGAAATCAACATCACTGCCCCTCACTTAGAAGGCTATAAAATGTTTACTGTCCCAGCACGCAAAACCACTATGGGACGCGCTAAGGGCGGCCTAATCATTTATGTGGACCTGACTATGCAAGGGACCTGGGAAGACTTGGTTTGGGACTCGAATTCCATGCAGGGAAATTGGTACTGCAAGAAGGGGCTAAAATTATTTTGTATTAACTTCTACAATGCAATGGTGGCGGGACAATCCATTTTAACACTGGGGGAGCTAGATAACAGGCTGGCTGGTTTACATGAGGCAGGGGACGCAACCTCCCAGCTGATCGTGGTGGGCGATTTTAACTGCCACCCATGCCCACTCCTGAAATGGGATAGGGGATAATGGGATTCATGCTCAAGCTATAAGGGTTGGCATTTAGAACACACAATAGAGGGCAGGGAACTAAGCAAGATTCTGGGATCACATGCCCTCACATACACAATGGATCTCATCAAAATGGGAGATAATAACACAGTAATCCCAACCTTCAAAGGTAGGGGAAGGGATACTATCATTGACTACATATTCGTAACTAATATACTTAAACGAAGGGTTACGAATGTCAGCACAGAGATCAGCATTTTTAGTGACCATAATCCACTGGTATTATCCATCAGGGATACTAACCTGTCGACTAAGCTCGGTCAAGGGCAACCCAGTGGCTTAGTTCATTTCACCGATCAGGGCAGGAGATTGAGATGGAAGAACATAAATGGGGAAGAGTTCTACAGAACGCTACTCGCCAAGTCGGAAAACCAGATTTGGAAATGCTTAGACCCAGGTGTGGAGGGAACTGTTCTCATCAGCGCATTTGAGTGTATAGCGCAGCACATCGACGGGTTACTTAGGGGCAAAAAGATGAAAACTGACCCACTACTCCCTAGATGGTTTGACCATGAATGCACCCTGGCTCAGAGAGAACTTAAGCTAGCACTTAAAACCATCCCCAAAAATAACAGTAAAGTGGTGGAGTGTAGGGCACATTATAAAAGGGCCACTAAGATGCGAAAGATTAGGCTTCAGAATCAGGCATGGGAGACTCTAAAAGATGCAGCAGAGCGCAGTGATACGAACGAATTCTGGAGAGTAATCAACGATCCTTGCTTCCAGGAATCAAATATTTCAAAGGAGGCCTGTTATATCCTCCCGGAATTGTGGGAGGCGCCCTTTAAAGACCGTATAATTTTGCTGGCTCGGAAGACTCAATGAGCCAAGAAGTAGTAAACACAAGTAGTACGAAGATCATCTTCTCCCTGAAAGAGATCAAAGCAGGAATAGACGGGCTGACCTGTAACAAGGCTCCAGGCCCCGACGGGATCCCGCCAGATGTCTTTAAGAGCCAGACAGACCTTTGGGCCCCCATACTCACAAGAGTTCTTAATACAGAAGCGGATGTAGAGATGCCTAGGTCATGGTCCTTGGCCACTATAGTCCCGATTTTTAAAAAGGGAAATAGGAGCGACCCACAATGTTACCGCCCAATCTCGCTAATAGACGTGACTGTGAAAGTCCTGGGAAGGGTTATTCTTAACCGGCTGACAGACTGGGCGGAGGAACATGATATTGTTTCTGACACACAGTACGGGTTTTGAAATAGCCGATCCACAACAGACCAATGCCTTAATCTATACCACCTGGTGGCCAAGTACACCGTGGCAAGTAAGGGGACGGTGTACTTGGCCTTTATGGACCTGACGGCAGCTTTCGACCGGGTGAACCGGAGGAAACTGTGGGAATGTTTGGGGCAGCTCGATAAATATCTTGAGAGTGCTCCATCAGAACACTGCTGCACAGGTCAGATTTAACGATGAGGGGAATACAACTAATCTCTTCCCTTGTTCAAGAGGTGTGAGGCAGGGATGTATCCTGGCACCTTTTCTATTCACATTATACATAAATGGTCTGGACAAGGCGCTAGGAGACCTAGGAGTGGACTGTCCGCGTATAGGTAGGAGAGGTATATCGGTCCTACTATATGCGGATGACGCGGTACTCCTGGCCCGCACAGCCCGGGGACTACAGTCCCTCATTGATGGCTTTATCAGCTTCATGGAGGATATAGACCTAACACCCAACCTTACTAAAACCTATATTATGGAAACAGGGAAAAGACCGTCCAAGAATTTTATTTTTTTACAATCGGGACTCACAAACTAGAAAAAGTGCAGGCTTTTAATTATCTAGGGATTTTATTTGACAATCACCTTAGTTTTAAAACATTGATTAATGATAAATGTAGATCCCAAATTTGCTCGGTGGGATCAATCATGAATTTTGCTAAAAGATTAGGCCGTTGGTCACCAAAGGAAATCACACACCTGTACACATCAGTATGTTGTGCTAGGACCTTGTATGGAAGCGAGGTTTGGGGTTTTAGAGATATCTCGTTGCTCCAAAATGAGGAAAACAAATTCCTGGGAAGGGTTCTGCAGGTACCACAAAGCACGCCTTCCCATATTGTTCACGAGGAGTTAGGCCTCTCTAATATAAGCGACAGGCTAAGACTCAAACCCATAACCTGTTGGATTAAAATATGGACGAATCCTGAGGCCACTCTAAGCAGGCAAATACTAACGGACTGCATTGCCCTGGATAGGGGATTAACGATACCTAGGCTTAAATATGTAAGGGATACCTTGAAAGGGCTGGCCTACGTTAAGTATTTTGATGAACCTGTTACACTCAGACACAAAGACAAGGGTATCATAAAGATGGAATACACAAGGCAAATAGCTTCGGAAAGGGAGGATAGAGAACTGATGAAATCCTCGGTGAGAGCCCACTTGCTAACCAAATCAACCCCAGGAATGGAATTTTATCTGTCTAATATGTACAATAAACATGACAGATTCCTAATGACCAGATTCAGGCTGAATCACTTGCACCACATTTTATCAGTTCCAGCAGGGTACACACTAGATATGGACACAAAGGGATCCTACGGCTGCGACCAGCGGTCTCCGCAGGACACTCTTCACTTCGTTTTAATATGTCCCTTTTATGAGTACCCCAGGACAATGTTTTTAAAACCACTTTTAAGGGAAGCCAGATTCAACCAGGCAAAGGTGGCTCTACTGTTTTTGAAACTCTCAGCGGATCCTCTAACATTGTTTAGTATGGTAAACTTCTTGAGATCTGCTGTGAGACTAAGGAACACTAGAGGCGATGAATAGTTGTTTCCGATTTCCTCTTGTGATAAAAGGATTGGCTGCACTAAAATGGCCCAGGATTCTTTTTACTGTATAAACTATTCTCAACCGGGCTTTTAGATATGAAATACTCATTTTCTGATTGTTTATATATACTCCCATTTTATCATGTAATATTGACTAATTGTAATGATTTGCTTTTTAAAAAAATAATGCACTTTGTATGGTATTGTTTTTATACCGAATAAAGTATTCAAAGAAGAAAGAAAAGAAGACTCTTGGACACACTGCAACCAATGTAAAACAAGTTCTTAAGGGCAAGTCTTCCCACTTTTGCAACACATTCTGTTTGTCTCACTGCAAAATTCCCCACAGTGCACTATTCTGGATTAAATCAAACATTGCATAACCCTCCTGCCTTAGAAGGTGGCTAGTGTCTTAGCCAAGGGGTCACTCTTGGGAAATGGGTCATCCTCTCCTCATCAGCTACATTAAATAGACTGGGAACAGATCCCCCTTGCCCCCAATGGGCTGGTGCCAAGCTAGCTACACTGTACTCTTGGATTAAAGGGATTTTCTGACCCAAGTTTCTCTATACACTTAACTATGAACCATGGTCCCTGTCAAGTTATTGAGGTTCCTGAACCCTCCTCAGCTGCTCTTCCTGAGCTGAGATGAGTGTTTTTGCAACATGAAACGCATCTGTATTTTGCGTTAAAATACAAAGTTAAAATTCCCAAAGTCCAAATCAAGAATGGGTGTGCACTCATTCTGCTATGTGGTAGCTAAAACCTGGAATGCACTGCTTTTTTTTTCTCTGCGCTGAGTCATTGGAGAACCTCTTACTGAAAAGATTAAAAACCTGGCTTTTCCAGCTTTAGGTTTTCCTGTTGCGCCTTCTCCCCTTGTTTCCATGCCCTGCACCTTATCCCTTTTCGGAAGAGTGGTCTCGGCACAGAGACACACCAGTTAGTGTAATCAAGCGATTTATAAGTGATATTATTATTATTATTGTTATTATTACTTGACACAATACCCTAAGGGACTCTACAGAACTAGGCACAACACTTTAGGGGGTTCCAGGCTTGGGTCACAATATGCTAAACTAGTCTCTAAAGTGGGTAGTAACTGTTCACACATGTTATTCTAAAGGAGCCCTTTGGACATGTGCCCAACTCTCCACACAAGGCCTTGCTTCTGCTGTGCACACTGTCCACTTGTAAAAGTACTTCCGTTTAATGCTGGTTTTATTACTGCTCCCTCTGCACCCCAACGTCACTTTTGGCCTACTCATAGACATACCATGTAAGCGAAGCTTGCAACGCTGCTGCCTGTGCTGTAACCATCTGTACTGTAAAGCTAAGTTTACACTGCTGCTGCCTGTGCAGTGCCTGTTCTTGAGACACTGAAGCGTGACCCTCCTCTGTCCGTTCAGTAGCAGTATCCGTAATGGAAGGTTACACTGGTGCTGCCTGTGCTGCTCCTGTTGTTTGAAGCTTACATTACTGCTGCCCAGCTTGTACTTTGATGCGAGTGCACCTTAAAAAAGTATTTTCACTTCACACCCACACTGATTGGCTTTGAAAATGTAATAAATTAGTGGTTGGTGGTACAATAAATTGGCATTTAAACACCAAAAACATCTTTAGCTTCGAAGGAGGAGCATTGTGAACACATGGAGTGACTGGGTATGCAGACATTGAGTATTTTATCAAACAATATACCAGACACTGCTGAGATTTGAACTCAGGAATCTCTTGTTTACTAGACAGGCACTATAACCAAATAAACCACAGGCCTTTTATGGTTCTGAACCCACACTGTGTCTGGTGTAACTATGCATCAGTGCATATTTTTCTGTCTCTTTGGTATTTTCTAGTTGCTACCAACAAGAAAATAGGGAAGAAAACCTGATAATGGAATGGAAAAATTACAAAGAGGATCACGAAAAATGTATATTATTATACGTGCTTATCTGTATTTATTTTGGAAAGTTTACACTGGTGTGTGAAGAGCTGTTAGACCTGGCATTATTGGCATGAGTCTCCGTTCCAATTTTACTGATTGCCTCATCTGTTTTTGATATGTTTTTGCTGGTTATATGCTTTGGGCACTGTAGCATTGCTATTCAGTTCCACAGTGCAAGTGCTCCCTATGTTAAATTGATGTACTAATTAGTGATTCAATGATTGGGTTATTTCATTTACTTGTCAGACCCTAGTACAGTGCACCATGTGTGCCCAGGGCTTGTAAATCAAATGCTGCTGGTGGACTTGCAGCACTGTTTGTGCCACCCACAGAAGCAGCTTGTAAAGTGTGTCTCAGGCTTGCCATTGCAAAGGCATGTGTGCAGTCTTTGACTGCCATGTCGACTTGGCCAGTGCATCCACTTGCCAGTCCCTAAACCTTCCCTTTTCTTCATATCAGACACCCCTATGGTAGGCCCAAGGGCAGGGTGCATTGTAAGTATAAGGTAGAATATGCTTTGGTGTGTGTCACATGTCCTAATAGTGAATTACAGCCATTTTCGTTTGTCACTATTGCAAGGGTATCTGTTCTCCATAGGCCAGAATGGGCAGTTAGATTATTACATTTTATAATCCTAACTGACTTAGGGAACATGGTAGAAATTCGAATTTACTGTGCCTGATCTCAGAATGATAAAATACATCTTTTACTAAAGTTGGTTTTAACATTCTGTGTTTGAAAATACCACTTTTAGAAAGTAGGTATTTTCTTGTCTACTATCCAAAGCCTGCCTTTGCTAGGTTGTGTATTCCTTGTCTGGAGTTTGAATGACAGGACTGGGGGATTCCAAGAGACAGAATGAGTCAGCCTAGTAGTGAATAGGGAGATCTGCATCTAGATGAGAGGGAGGAGTTGCACCTGGGACCTGAATAGGGCTGGGCCTTCCCTCTAGGATTCTGGCTCCACCTCCTGGGGTGCGGCTGATGTCTCTGCCCTGCACTGTGAAAATGAGAAGGAATCATGTCAACAAAGTGCTCCATGGCTGCTTTCCCTCCACAATGCTGGCTCCCCTCCTGTGGGGCGTCTGATGTTTCTTCCCTGCACTATGAAAGGAAAGAAGGAGTTGTGTAAACAAAGTGCTCAAGTACTGGTTTGGACTGGGCAAAGGCCTCTCTGCCTTCAGAGAACAAAGAGAAAAGTAGTATAAATATTGGGACTCAGACCCAAAACTTTAGATCATTTCTGGGAACAAGAAACCTTTTGCCATGGAGAAGAACCACGGAAGCTGCAGGAATTTGGACTGCCCCTCTGCCAGTGTGCTGTTTGCTGGGTTGGCCTACAGTGGTTTCTTTATTGCCAAGGGAAAGGAGAAGGAACTTTTTAGGGACTTTCATCATCTACAGAATGTTCTCCAAGGGCTTGAAATTGTGCTTGCCTCCTGCTGAAGTCTCAGGGACAAAAGACTTCATCTCCAGCTCCCCTCTGAACCTCCTTGCTGGGAATTCTACTGCAGATGCCTGGGCGCTAGAAGCGCGTCGCAAAGTGAAGAAGTGTGACGCCTCCGCAGCTGAAATCATCGCATCGCCGTAGAAGCGTGCTGCCGCCTCATCTCCCAGGAAGCGTGTCTTCATTGAAAGATGCCTGCTGTCGCATCACCGGAGAAGCGTGACGCCATCGAGAGAGTCGCCATCGCATCACCGGAGGAGCGGGTCGCAGGGCCTGTCACGGCTCCAAAGTGCAAAGTCATCACAAGGTTGCCAGGGCATCTACGCATCATCATCACATCGTCGCATCAAGGGCGCCATCTTCTCACATTGCACCCGGATTATCGCATCGCCTCGAGGCGCCATCTTGCGCATCGCAACCAGACTGCAACCCGGGAACCTACGTATCATCCCCGCACCGGTAAGGATCACAACGCATCCCCTACTCTGCGCAAGCATTGAAGCGCGACGCATCACCTCCCCCGGTTCAAGCAACCGACGCATCTCTCCGTTTGCGAGCCTTTTGTTCATTTTGCGTTACGCATCCAGGTACTTTGTTGAGAACTTTGTAGCATTTATCACCAACTTGAACTAAGCAACTTTTACCATCTTTAAGTCAATCGTAAGTACCGTATTGTGGATTTTTTTTCATTTTTTGGTCCTGTGTTAAGTCTATATAAAGAATACTTATTTTCATAAAAACCTGTGTTGTTTCCATCTGTAGTGTTTTCACTGTATTACTGGGTATATTCACAAATGCTTAACACACTGCCTCTGAGATAAGCCTGTCTGTTCGTGTCAAGCTACCAAGGGGGTGAGCAGGGGTCATTTAGGGGTATAATACCCTCATCCTGACTTAGAAGTAAGGGTCCCTGTTTGGACAAAGGTGAATACCATTGCCAACTAGAGACCCCCAGATCTAACAAGAGCACAATGCATACGTTAAACTGAATGAGACTACAATGATTTAAAGGTCACCAATATATACAAGATAATTTCCTTATTCCTACATAACCCATGTGCTTTTCCTTTACATGTCGTGAACTCTGGACATCCCACCGATAAGCTGAGGAACCGCCACTATCGGAGAGAAAGTGTCACCTTTAGTGACGCGTCCCCGGTTCAAACAGCGCTTCAAAAAGGGCACATTGAGAGGTCCATGAAAACATGGTGGATGCGGGTATCTTAGAAAGAGGGGGGCTGTTAGCCCGCAGTGCCCCTTACGTGGCGCTAGCAATACCCACCCTGATTCTGGTACAAATATCAGCACCAGAGATCAGTAAATTACCAGAATAAACAACAGCCTAAAGAACAAATCCACCTTACAAGCACTGTAGCACACCAAAGCAAAGCCGAGGCGAGTCGAATATGGGGACAAGCTGTCGGGACGTGGACAGTAGTGAGGACTTAACATGGTCCTGGGATTTATGAACCTCTTACTTCAGAATTGATCAGAACACACAAGCTATAATTGATGGTGATTTGATTTGTCACTACGCCTATCATATTATATATTTGCATCTTAAAGAAATGATCTTAACAAAGACAGGTGTTCCACAAAAGACCGACTGATTATATCAAAGAACTAATTATTAATTCTAGAAGCCTTGAGGAAGCCCTGCCGGGTGAAACGTGCGTCGGATGCTGTGTGCATTTGGAATAAAGATTGATTACTGAACTTTCGACGTTGATTTGGATCACTATGTGGAGTTTTCTGTGTCATAAAGTCCACATTTGCATTGGACTTAACAATTGTGAATCTTTTGCATTTATCACGATTGAACTGCTCAAGGATCTTCTACAGTGACTTTGCTTTGGTGTGCTACAGTGCTTGTGAGGTGGATTTGGATTCAGACTACTTTGAAGATCCAAAAGTGTAATACTCTAGGTGGATTAGTATTTGGCAGCGTTATAGCACCCAGTACTAAATGGATGGAGAGTGACTTTGCAATTTTCATGACCTATGTACATATGGTGATGTGCAGATCGAGATAGCATATCCACCTTTTTGCTTTTTGTAAAAGGCTAAACAAGAACCCTATACAGTGTTTTTAACAGCCTTGTCCTGTAATGCACGACTTTTCAAATTTAATTATGAAAAACAGCAGTCAGAATAAGGCCTT